>NC_134083.1:22641181-23241181 GCF_000715075.1 Nicotiana tabacum
TTGGATTTCGTATGGACAGTGAGACAAATGTTCTATAGATTATCTTATTTTGGTAAGTGGTTCATCATTCCATGGTATGCTCCTAAGTATATAATTTTTGTGCTTACTTAAATACCAATTAGAAGGGTTAATATATGGCAATATAAATGCCTTCTGGTCATAGTCGTCAATTTTTTTCTTGTAGTTCTATTATTACTACTCGTATACGTATCATACTTGAGCAACGTTTTCCATATAGATACAACAAAAGTATTGATTTCATTCATATTGGATGGTTCATAGTCCTACATAAAGTATATCTATCTAGATGGTTTATTATTACTTACAGTACTAAATTATTTTATGAAATAATAAAACATATGTGGTTTATCATCTATCTTGAAGGATTTATCATGCAATAGCTCTTTAAGTTGAATGTCTTACATTAGAAAATATTCTTGAACTATAACAGAGTTACACGATATATATGGTTGCCAAAGTAATGTAATATTTTTAAATGTTCGAAGGCAAGTCCCAGTACATGCACTTTGGCTTATTATGCCATTAATTGAGGGTAAGACGGTGGGTTCAAGTTCCAACGTACCACAAGGGTAAGACATCGGGTTCGAGTCCCGGTGCACCGTGATTATAAGAGTTGGATTTGAGTCCCAACTCATTATGGCCTAACATGTCGTTATATGGGTAACACATTAGGTTTGAATCTCAATGCACCATATTGATGATATAATGATGATTAAAAAAAAATATATATTTCTCACGAAAAAGCATGAAGCTAGTCCCACTTGATTTGCCCCATTCATGAAGTGAATGTGATAGCGGTGCATAATAAATCTAAATGAATACAAGTGGTTGACCAATGAACGTGGGCGTGCCAAAGACCAAAATAATAATAATCTGTAAATATGAGGCACACTCAGATGATTATAGTCCATTTTTTGAAAGAATGCGACTTGTGAGCATTATAAATGCAGACTCATTCCTGAAAGTGATTGTGAAAATATATATGTGATACAAATTATGCATAAGAATGTGCTTATTTATACTATATTAAAAGCACGAACGCCCTTAGCGAAATGTCGTTCGCCTTTTTTACCCTTAAAAGTAGAGTTCTCATTAGAAAAAAAAGTTATTTAATTATTTTCCTAATATTAAGGAATATCTATTTAACTATTTTTCTAATATTTAGAACTTCAAAATCAACTAAATATTATATGCTGCCTTCATTGTTTAAACTAGGTAAGACAATATATTTATAAAAGAAAACTAACACCCAAAAGGACTAAAGTAGGAAAGTTTCGTTTACTTAGAACTCTTTTTAGATTTAGAAGTCTTTATTGTTTGTATAGAATTATAACCAATTATTTATTTATAATTAGTAAAATAAAGCTAATTGAAAGAGAATAAATTTAAAACTACAAATAAAGTCTCGTGCACATAGCCTTTTTAGGTTTAGGAATTCTTATTTTATTGTGATAGTATTATAAAATAGTACTCTTTTAGCATGAATATTTCAAAGGATATTCACAATCCACCTTTTAATTAGGTAGAACTAAACCTAATTTTAATTTTAACATGGATTTTATATTTTTGCTGCTTCTAAAATAGTATTAACGTACTCCTTTTAGAACCCGTGAATTTCATATAATTTTATTACAATCATAGACGCTTAGTTCTTTACTAATTTGTTAAAAATAATTATTATATTTTTTCTTATTAATTAAACTAATAGTACAATTTGTATTTTTTCGGCGAGAAAAAAAGGTATCTTCTGTCAGATAGTTGACTTTATTTGTGTTTCCTATAATGAATTTAAGAATATATAACTTTTCAAATAATGTTTTACATAATAACTTAAATATTCAAGGGTTAATGGTTTTTTGCTTAAACTAAAAATGAAGAACGATAACTTGTGAAACTAAAGTAATGATATTATATAAAATTTGTAATGATTTTTAAGTTGAATATATTGATGTCACGACCCGAAATTCTCACCTTCGGGACTGTGATGGCGCCTAACGTTTCACTTGCTAGGTAAGCCAATGTTAGAATAATATTAGCCATTTTAAAATAATTTTAAATTAATTATTAACAAAGAAACAAGTGTGGGAATAAAGTCTGAAATGTAGTGAATGATCCATAATAATAGCGATATCTAAATACCATCCCAGAACTGGAGTCATAAGTGCACACGCTTCTAGAATAATACAAATAAAGGTCTGAATAAAATTTAAGCTGTTTGAAATATAACACACAGCTGAGATAATATAGAAGGGGACTTCAGAACTACGAACGCTGTACAGTTATACCTCAAGTCTCCACTGGTAGTTGTATCCAGACAAATCTATAGTACACCGCTGGGACCAACTCCGAAATCTGCACAAGAAGTACAGAGTGCAGTATCAGTACAACCGACCCCATGTACTAGTATGTGTCGAGCCTAACCTCGACGAAGTAGTGACGAGGCTATGACAAGACACGTATGTAAACCACCTATACAAGTATATACAAATAAAAAGTAACAATAATACAACAAATAACAATTTATAAATTGGGAGGGAACATACGAAGGGGAAATATATAATAATTTCAGCAGGAGAAGTATCACCTAGCAACCATTTAATTTAACCTAGCAACCATTTAATTTATCAACAATAAAATGAGAAATTGATAATAAGAAAAGGGCATGGCACCACCCTTCGTGCTTTTACTCTCATTTGGCACGGCATCACCCTTCGTGCTTTTACACTTTCTGAAAATGACACGGCATCACCCTTCGTGCTTTTACACTCACAAATGACACGGCCACACCCTTCGTGCTTTTACACTCTTCCTTACCATGACAATGATATTATGAATAATAAAAATGGCACGGCATCGCCCTTCGTACTTTTACACTCTTCCTTACCATGAAAATAATATTATAAATTTGGAAGAGTATTTAAATGCGAGGATATGCACTCATCAATCAATTCAATACCAGAATACCGACTTCACCTTTCAAAATATTCAACAATAATTAAATGAATAATAATTTCACGAATAATGATCAAATAATCATAATAAACTTAAACAAGAATATCTTAATTAAATAGGCAATTATTCATAGTAAATAATTCCACCCACATGCTTTGACTCAACCACAATACGTAGGTATTCGTCACCTCACATATACGTTGTACCCGCACTTTAAATCACGTAGCAAATAGACAAATAAGTCCTACTGCCTCAAGTCAAGGTTAACCACGACACTTACCTCGCTTTGTAACAAAATTCAAGAATCCAATACACCTTTGCCTCGCGAATTCGTGTCCGAAATCCTCAAATCTAGTCATACAATTTAGCATACTCAATATAAATCGTAGGAATTAATTCCATATGAATTAACTAATTTTTCGGATTAAAATCTGAAATGTATCTCAAAAATCATCAGTGGGACCCACGTCTCGAATCCCGAAAAACTCACTAAATCCGAATACCCGTTCCGATATGAGTTCAATCATATAAAAATTATCGAATTCCGACATCGGATTGGCTTTCAAATCTTCATTTTACATTTTTGGAAGATTTTATAAAAATCTAATTTTTCTTCAATAATTTCACGAATTAATGATATAAATAAGTGTGGAATCATGAAATATAATCAATATAGGATAAGGAACACTTACCCCAATATTTTCCTGTGAAAATCGTCCAAAAATCATCTTACCCGAGCTCAAAATCGAAAATGGTGGAAAATGGGTCGAAATCCCATTTTCAAAACTTAAGTTATGTTTGCCCAGATTTTTACTCATCGCGATCGTGGAAATTCGTTCGCGATCGCGTAGAACAACTTCTGCCTAGGTCCATTTTACTCTTCGCGATAGCGTATAACTCTTTGCGATCGCGAAGCATATTTTGGCTGCCCAAATTTTTAACTCTACGCGATCGCGGAGAATATTTTCTCAGCCTTACGCGATCGCGTACTGACTTGTGCGATCGCGTAGCACAAACGGCATGCCTAGCATCTGCCTTCATTCCTTCTACGAGAACGCGGCTTGGCCCTCGCGTTCGCAGTGCACTAGAAGCTAATCTTCCACGATCGCGTACTTATCTTCGCGAACGCGAAGGGTAAAACTCACGACTCACAATTCCCTCTTCGCGATCGCAGGAATGGCTTCACGATCATGAAGCACAATGCACCAGATGACAGCAGAAGCTAAAAACCAGATTTTTCTCAAAGTTCAAATGGTCCGTATGCTATCCGAAACTCACCCGAGCCCTCGGGACTCCAAACCAAACATCCACACAAGTCTAAAAATCTCATACGAACTCGCTCGCGCGATCAAAACACCAATTTAACACCTAGAATTATGAATTGGACACCAAATCAACTGAAATTTTTAAGGAAACTTTAAAACTTCTATTTTCACAAACGAACCTCGAATCATGTCAAATCAACTATGTTTCTCACCAAATTCGACAAACAAGTCATAAATGACATAACGGACGAATGAAAATTTTCAGAACTTGAATCCGACCCCGATATCAATAAAAGTCAATTTGTAGTCAAACTTGAAAATCTTTAACTTTTAAATTTCTAGTTTCCGTTAAATGGCCATAACTTGAGCTAGGGACCTCCAAATTAAATTCCGGGCATACGCTCAAGTCCCAAATCACGATACGGACCTACTGGAACTATCAAAATACTAATCCGAGTCCGTTTACTCAAAATATTGACCAAAGTCAACTCAGTTGAGTTTTAAGGCTTCATTTCTCATTTTAATCCATTTTTCACATAAAAACTTTCTGAAAAATTATACGGACTGCGCATGCAAGTCGAGGAATGATGAAATACAGCTTTTCGAGATCTTAGAACATAGAAATAATTATTAAATTTAAAATGACCTTTTGGGTCATCACAATTGACCTACATGTTTGAGGGCTTATATGGAGTATAGTTTCTCTGTTCATTATGTTAGCTAGATAAGTTCAATAATTACTATTTTCAAGAACTTATATTTTTCTATAACTTTTATTTATCACACAAACATAATTTTCAATAAAATGTTTATATAATATGTTAATAGTTCATGTTCATCGAGATAGTGTTCGCTCACAATCGTTTGTCCTTTTTACCCTTTAAAACTGGATTTCACGTCAGATAAAATAGTAATTTAAATTATTTTTCTAAATTGTAAGAATATTCATTTAATTATTTTCTTAATATTTTGGAATAATCACTAAATTCTTTCCCTAACACTTAGGATTTTGATCTAAAAAATCATATTGTTTGATTGAAGTCTTTCATAATTAGAAGTTTCAAAGTTCATTAAGCTTGAATTGGGGTATGATTCGGGTTTTTAGTGTTGTATGATGTGATTTAAAGGCTTGACTAAGTTTGTATGATGTTTTAAGACTCGTTGGTATGTTTGGATGGGGTCCCAGGGGGCCTCGGGTGAGTTTCGGATGCTTAACGGATCGAATTTGGATTTGGAGGAGGAGTTGAAGTAACTGGGCATCTGGTGTGATCGCACCTGCGCGAAAAAGGGCCGCAAGTGCAAGCTCGCGGAAGCGAGGCATGAGTCGTAGAAGCGGAAATGTATGGGCTGGCCAGGCACCGCGGGTGCAAAGAATTTTGCCGCGGGTGCGAAGACCGCAGGCGCTAAGAAATCATCGCGGGCACGGACATCGCAGGCGCGAGAGTTTTGCCGCGGGTGCAAAGACCACAGGTGTGAAGAAATCATCACGGGCGTGAAAACGCCTGGGCAATACAAAAATAGAGGGGTTCCGAGCTTTTGCCATTTTTAGGCATTTCAAGCTCGGGTTGGGCGATTTTTGAGCAAGGTTTTCATGGGAAAACTTGAGGTAAATCCCTTGGGATCATTTCTACTCCATAATATTGAATTATCATCGAATAATCCGACTAGATTACATGTTTTTGAGGTGTAAATCGGGGGGTTGAACTTAGGGATTTGAAAATAAGATTTGAAGATTGGAGGTCGAGTTGAGGTCGGATTTTGGTAAAATTGGTATGGTTAGACTCGTGGTTGAATGGGCTTCCGGATTTTGTAAGTTTTGTCAGGTTTCGAGACATGGGGCCCACAGGCAATTGTTGAGCTAAATTTCAGATTTTTATGGGAAATTAGTATTTTCTTATGGAATAAATTCCAATAAATGTTATTGACTGAATCGAATTAATTGTGACTAGATTCGAGGCGTTTGGAGGCCAATTCACAAGGCAAAGGCCTAGTGGAGTAAAGATTTACACGGTTTGAGGTAAGTAACAATTTTAAATCTGGTCCTGGGGGTATGAAACCCCGGATTATTGTATCATGTGAGTATTTTGGAGGTGACGCACATGCTAAGTGACGGGCGTGTGGGTGTGCACTGTGGGAATTGGGACTTGGTCCATTCCATGGAACGGTGTTGTTGAATAATCTGTTGTTATTTGTACATTCTCCATGTAGTAGAGATATTGAACCACAAATTATGTTTAGATTATGTGTTGGCACAGTAGGGACCCACAGAGGTCGTGTACATGTTAAATTATCTACTAAATTATTCTTTTGTACTCAGTCACAGTTTACTTTTTTATTTTATCTCAGTCTCTATTGTTCCATATTGATGCATCATATCATTACTGTTTGGGATGAATTTTCATGATTATTGATAAACTGAGAGACTGGAGAGATTTATGACTGACTGAGGCCGAGGGTCTGATTATGAGATATTGATAGTATAGCACGTGAGTTGTTTGTGCGGATCCATATATTATACTATAGCACGTGAGTTGTCCGTACGGATCCAGATATTATACTATAGCACGTGAGTTATCTGTGCAACACGTGAGTTATCTGTGCGGATCCATATATTGATATTATAGCACGTGAGTTATCCGTGCAGCACGTGAGTTGTCTGTGCGCATTATAGCGCTTGGGCTGAAGGAGCCCCTCCGGAGTCTGTACACCCTCAGTGAACGCGGGTACCCATTGAGTGTGAGTGCTAAGGGCTGAGAGCCGAGTGGTTGAGCTGTTGTGACGAGTTGAGTGACTGTTGCCCTGAGAGGTTGTACTTGCTTTTCATTTGTTGTTGCACTTAGTTGCTATCTGTCATTGTTGTGAAATTCTCTGAAAAATTGTATATCCGGATTACATGAACTTCAACTGTATAAAACTGGTTTGACTTAAACTGCTGGATTTGGAAGCATGTCTATTCTTTGCTGGAATTACTGAAAGTGAACTATAACTGTGTAGCTCGTCACTATCTTCAATTCCTTATTTATTATTGTTACTTGCTAAGTTGGATGTACTCATACAACACCCTGCACTTCGTGTGCAGATCCAGGTGTTCCCGGATATAGCGAGTGTTGATTCTTTCGCACGGTTGACTTTTTCGAGATTCAGAGGTAGCTTTCGTGTTTCGCGGACCTTGTCTCTCCTTCCCTACCTTCTTATTTACTTCATTTAGTCTCAAACTATTATGGACCGTATTTTCAGACTTGTATTCATATTAGATGCTCATGTACTCAGTGACACCAGATTTTGAGAGTGTTTATAGCTTCGTGCCATTTCATTTATAATATAGTGTTGACCAGAGTTGGACTTTTGAGTAAACGACCCCGAAATAGAGTTTTGATTATTCCAATAGCTTAGTATGGTGATTTTGGACTTAGGAGTGTGTCCGAAAAATTATTTGGAAGCCCGTAGTTAAATTAGGCTTGAAATGGCGACAATATGAAGTTTAAGTTGGAAATTTGACCGGGGAGTTGACTTTTTGATATCGGGGTCGGAATCCAGTTCTGAAAATTTTTATAGGTCCGTTATGTCATTTATTATGACTTGTGTGCAAAATTTGAAGCCAATCGGACTTGATTTGATAGGTTTCGGCATCGAATATAGAAGTTGAAATTTCTTAGTTTAATTAAACTTAAATTGGGGTGCGATTCGTGGTTTTAATGTTGTTTGATATGATTTGAGGCCTCGAGCAGGTTTGTGTTATGTATTGGGACTGGTTGGTATGATTGGACGGGGCCTCGGGTTTGATTCGGGGTGGTTCAGGACCACGCTTGGGTGTTTTGATGCTCCTGGTTGCTGGTTCTAATGTTGTTACGTGAAGAACAAAGTCTCAACAACAAAATCCTTCTTCGCGAACGCGAGAGGCTCACAACGCGAAGAACAAAGGCTCTCGCGTTCGCGAAGAAGAAATTTTTGTTGTCCGTCGTCTGACTTTGGAGGCTCATATCTCGCAATATATAGAGAATTTGGAGATGATACAAAAATGAAAGTTGTAGCCCTTTGTGTTTAGTTTTCAGAAAGATAAACCATTTGTCATTGGAGTTGTGTACAAAAAGTTATGGTGAATACACTATAGGCTATCTAGGAAGAGTTTGGAAATCTCTGTTGCACAGGGCTGACTTTGGAAGCTTATATCTTGCAATATATAAGGAATTGGGAGATAAGAAACAAATAAAAGTTATAGCCCTTTGAGGCTAGGTTTCAGAAAGTTAAATCATTCATCATTTGAAGTTTTGTACAAAAGGTTATGACCATTATACTAGAGGTTATCTGATAAGAGTTTAAAAATGGTTGTTGGAGAATTTGTTCATCGCGAACGCGAGGGGAGGGTCCCAAACGCGAAGAACAAACCCCTGGGCAGCAGAATAAAGTCGAAATTCTTCTCATTCTTCCATTTTTGGACCAAGGAAGCTCGGGTGAGGCGATTTGTCGAGAGCTTTTCAAGGAAAACATTGGGGTAAGAATTCCTAACTTGATTTTGGTTAAATAACATGAATTTATTGTTGTTTTTATTACTAAATTAGTGAATTGGGTTGAAAATGGTAGAAATCCTCTAGACTTTACTTTAAGATTTGAAGGGCGACCCGTTATCGGAATTTGATAATTTTGGTATGGTTGAACTCGTATCGGAATGGGTGTTCGAATTTCGTAAAACTTTTGCCGGGTTCCGAGGGGCGAGCCCCGCACTGACTTTTTAGAATAAAATTTTAAGTTGGTATTTTATTATCCGGAATTATTTTCGATGAATTTTAATGAAGTTATATAATTAATTTGGATAGATTTGAGCTGTCCGGAGGTCAATTCAAGCAAGAAGGCTATTTTCGAATATCGGCCTAACTTCAAAAAGGTAAGTATCTTGCCTAACCTTGAGTGGGGTAATTACCCCTTAGGCATCGAGTCTTATGTGCCATTTGTGAAATATGAAAAGCCGTGTACTCGAGGTGACGGGTGCGTACTCGGACTTATATATGCAAAATATATTGGGTTAAGGTCTTAGGCATATTGTGTAGTAAATTGGATAATTGTTGACATTTATTAAATCATCTATTTTGCCATGCCTCAATTCGTGTTTGTTGAATTTATTTTTATATGACAATTTGATGTGATTATTACTTGTATATTTATGTGGATTCCGTGAATTGATGATTTGATATTTCTTGGAAATTAATTTCATTATGCATTTTTTATCTGCAAATAATTAATTAAATAAGCTTAAGAAGAGGTGTTTATATAATTATTAAAAATTTAGATTAATGAAGGCGTTGCCCTATACTGAGTATTTTCCATCTCTATTGATTGTTTGAGGTTTTATATACGTTGCGTGCAGTCTTGGGCTTTTTTTGAGAAATTTATTGATCCTGCTACATATTTGGAATTTGGTTGTGGCCAGTGGCAAATTGTGATATGAATTTTTGTATTGTGTTGTGGTTTAAACACTCTCCTTGATGTTATTTATGCTTCCTACCTTGCTTGTTAATGATATACATGTGCTTGGAAAGGAAGAGTGTAAAGCACAGAGGGTGATGCTGTGCCATTTGAGAGTGTAAAGCACGAAGGGTAATGCCATGCCATTTGAATTATATTATCATGTGAGGGAGAGTGTAAAGCACGAAGGGTGATGTCGTGCCATTTGAATTATATTATCATGCGAGGGAGAGTGTAAATCACAAAGGGTGATGCCGTGCCATTTGACAGTGCAAAGCACGAAGGGTGATGTCGTGCCATTGAGAGTGTAAAGCACGAAGGGTGAAGTCGTGTCATTTCATTTATATTATCAGGTGAGGATGAGAGTAAAAGCACGAAGGGTGATGCCGTGCTATTATTTTTATATTATCATATATTCATGGAACGAAGGGTGTTTTCGTGCAGGCGAGAACGAGAGACATACATTATATTGTGATATCATTTGGTTGTGTATACATTCATGCCTTTATCTTGAGATGTTATTGTGCACCTATGTTTTCTATGTGAGTTGTAGTCGTTATTGCTTATTGTGTGCCTCCCACTTTATTTCTTTTATTGTTATTGACTTTTCTCCCACCTAGTTGGTATTGTTATATGTATGCACGGTGAGAAAGAGATAAATGCACGAAGGGTGTTGCCGTGCCAATTGATTTGATCTACATATATACATTGGGTGTATTACCGTGCCAATTAATTTAATCTACATATATATTTATATATTGGGTGAGAATGAGACAAGTGCACGAAGGTATTGCCGTGCCATTTGATGTGATATGTTGAATATATTTCTCATGCCAGGAAAGTTAAATGAGGTGTCACATAGTGACTTTTATGTGGACTTTTATTTGAAAGAATTATATTTGAAAGAAATTTACTTGAAAGAATTACATTTGAAAAATATTTACTTAAAAGAATTATATTCGGAAGATATTTATTTGAAAGAATTATATTCGAAAGATATTTATTTGAAAGAATTATAATGGAAAGATATTTATTTGAAGGAAGTATATTCGAAATACATTTATTGAAAATGATTATATTCTAGAGACTTTTATTGAAAAACTTATAGATAAAAGGTGTATATCTTGAAGGACTTGATTAATTGGTTGTACTTGTGTTTATTATTCGTTTGAGCAATATTTATGGTGTTCTTGTTGCCTTGCAGTTTAAATCACTAGTTGATTGGTGTTGCTATCACTGCTATTTGTTTTCTATTATTTTTGTATGCTATATTGCACAGGTTATTTGACTAGTGAGTGTCTTGACTGTATCTCGTCAATACTCCATTGAGGTTAGTCTTGATACTTACTGGGTACCGACAGTGGTATACTCATACTACACTTCTGCACATTTTTGTGCAGAGTCAGGTATTGAAGATATCGGATTCGGACAGAGATTTGAGTATGATCGCAAGGATTCAAGGTAGGAATGCTCGGTCATCGCAGTCCCTTGGAGTCTATCCATTTTATTGTACTGTTAATTTCTTATTCGAACAGTATTGTACATTCGGTCCTCGAGATCATTCCATGTATTCAGTTAGAGTTCGTGACTCAGTATTACCAATCTTGGGAGGTTGTATTAAATTATATATTTAAAAAAATGGCTTGATCTATGTGGTGGTGCTTGTTGAACTTGCAATACGGTTCTCTTCCTTGAGACATCTCCCATATTTGGGTATACGGATTGCACAATTGTGGCTTGAGTTATATTGATGCGGCGTGTCTGTGGGATAGTTGTGTTTAATAATATAAGGTTATTGGACCTAGAATGGGTACTGTCAGGTTTGATTACGGTATATTCGGGTGGATAATAGTGAAAGTTTGCTTAGAAGGTGATTATGGTTTTGGTCGGGGCGAGAGAGCTCTATGGCTAGTTGATCTGATGAGTGGTTATGAGTTTTGATTGTTTCTTTCATCGTTGGCAGTGTACGAAGGTTTTGGAATGAGGTTTTGTTGAATGCGGGGTTTTATACTAGTACTTGGTTGGTTTTGAGTAGTTACTGTGATCAGAAATGGTGTTACGAGTATGTGAGTTATGTCGTATGTTATGCGATTATATCTGGGATTATGGTTATGGCTGGATACATCTAGTTCAGGCTATTACAGTGGGTAGATGTGAGATTCGGGTCTTGAAAAGAATTCTGGATGTTAGAAATTTGACTCCAAGGTTTTTGGGCTAAGGTTAAATTAATGATTTTCAGTTATATTGTACGGTCAAGCCTATATAGTATTAGGGTGACGTGAGATCACCCCGGGTATGTGTGTGGTAAGATGGAATAGAGATTTGAAGGTTAAGAACAACTCTTGGCATGTTCGAGGAACCGCACTGTTACAACCAACTCCTCAAATTTCGTGAAAAGGATAACCGTAGGTGCATGTGCACAATTGTAGAGGAAGGAAATTAATAAATCAGATAAATTATTATAGAAATAGAATTTCCACACACGGCACGGACAATGCACGTACCAATAATATAACTCGCCTGGCATGGTCACAGGCCTCCAGTCCCAGCATATCATACATGAGTAATTAAACAAGTACACATGTATATGATAATGGAATAAGATTCTCATGCTCCTGGACTGGTATAAATAACATGCCATAGCGTAAGCATGTACAAAGTCTGCTATCATAAATAATTAACGCAACATGTATCTCCACTGAGTTAAAATAAAATACTCACCTCAAACAAGCCTCAACCAGAAACAATATACTTCTGAGAACTCCCAATCTCCAAATTCATCAAACACATGAATCACCGTAACCGATCCTAACTCCATCACTAGAATGACTAACACATCTTCCATTCACGATCTTCCCATGAGGAATACTTTCATAATTCTTCCGTGCCACATAGCAATAATTTGAATATCAGTAGTCTATCAACCAGGTGAGTACTG
Organism: Nicotiana tabacum; assembly: GCF_000715075.1. Lineage (NCBI taxonomy): Eukaryota > Viridiplantae > Streptophyta > Magnoliopsida > Solanales > Solanaceae > Nicotiana > Nicotiana tabacum. The sequence continues at coordinate 22,653,818 of NC_134083.1, forward strand.
CAATACCGATGAACATCCGTAAGTCAAAACACAATGCGCCTTATGAAATGCGCACACTTCTCATGAATTACCGAGCAGTTATAACATTAATCGAAATATCTGAACCTGACTGTGTTGTTCAACATTCGTTACCTTCTCTTCAAGACTAAACTGTCATTTTGTACATGTAAATCATAATCCCGCACAACACACCACATCTATTATGCCATCATCTGACAAGCACAAGAATCCCATTATCAACTCTAAGTCACCAGCAAATTACATACCCGGTTAGTTAGAAACCTTCCTCTTACTTCCTTCCAGGAAGAAATCATAATACACAACACATTTCCCACACTAGTAGAAAATATCTGGTTCAAACCATGGTAGAAACCATCAAGAACACTTTGAAATCCATTTGCACCTAATCAAGCTATCAGAACTAAATTCCTCTAATTCGATCAAGCCGCGCAGGTCATCAAACCCAAGAATATTGCCGCCGAAACATCTGTAAAAATCTCACCACATCATAATTACCAAAAGAACCGAGCATACCATTAACATACTGATCCAACTTGTTACCCATTTGTTCTATTTTCTCCGAGTTTCTTCTGAATTACCCTCAAGTTGACATTTCTCCTTGTCAGAACACTAGTATCCTTACCCACAACTCACTACAAGACATCCTAACATAAAACCATACCACCATAAGGCCCATAAGCCATTGTATTCTTCTTAAGCACTACAAAAGTACCACAATCGAGACCCCCACACTGAAAAGACTTTATGTGGATTTAAAATTATTCCTTTTTACCTTTCTTGCACTGAAATATAGAATCCATAGTCATACAGAATTACCGCAAGTCCCGACATCTTCAAATGGAAATCTCATATTTTATCCATACACAAGTCCGGAAACATTCTCAATTGCTATATATAATTCTCAAACCCACTAGAATTTCTCGGGAGTCACCCACTTTGCTCAAATCTAAATTGCACCGCCCAAACGGGTCGAAAGGCACAAGCCCCATTAGCACAATAACCCCCAAAGAAGTAACCATGCCTTAACACCACTAATCAAATTCATACTTCGTGTGCACTAAATTCTTCAAAATAAGAATTTAATCATTCTATGATTTCCGTATTTCTGTATTCAGGAATTTTCTTACTCGAGTCATCCTCGATCTCTATCTCTGCAAGTCATAACTGATCTACAAGTATGTCTTCGACCAAAACTAAAATTTAACACATAACCATGAAATCAAATTGTCAATAGCAGGCTCCCCCACTTAGCTCTAAGCTACAATTATATAAACTTAGAACCCGCAAGGATTTCTCATTCTCAATTACCATAATCTCGCACAGTTAACCCGCCAGACTTCTCGAAGTCTTTTGTTAAGCTTTTCATGAACATTCTGAATCACCAGCCACAGTCACACACTCGATCTCTTATCGGGTAGCAAGTAATATTCCTCACAGAAGCTTCATCAACATCACGTCACCGCTAACTACTCACAAGAGATAACCCAATCGTGGAATTCCTTACCGGCATCTTCCAACGATGCTGCACTGGGTGCAACGATCACGTAATCAGTAAATTCTCCCAAGCTCATGCTCGCCCACCATTTGTATTTGTCTGCACTTTCCCTTTTGACATCAACTAAAAGTTCAACAATACCTTCCGAACTCAAGTCATATTGTGCCTGAAACGATAATCAGATCTTCACATCCCTCTTCATTTTAAACAAACTCCTTTCTGCCATATTCAATCTTTTTTTGTACAGTAACCATCACTCCAAATAAAGTCCGTAGGCCAAATCACATTCTATCTTGATTCCAAACCATTCTACACTTTCTCAAGGCGCGCGACTATCCTACCACAGAATCCATATGCTAATCTGCCACGCTTACTTTGGTTAAACCATCTCCTTTAAGAAACTTCTCAACCTCTACTTCTCCTACTTGACGTACTTCAACCACTGCGAAATACTTCACGTCATGTCTTCCCTCATAATTTGCTGCCCAATTGTTGCATCAAATCAAAATGCATCTTTGTAGCACATGAACCTATAAATTGTTACCGACCCTCATCTTTCTCAAACCATCAATATTAGAAATACCCATTCAATTTTGAACCGCTGCACATAGCTATCTCTAGCAACTTCCCCTCATGCACCATTTCATAACACCCTGCCTCGAAGGCGAAATCCAAGAAGACCGTAACACCGGCGGACCATAATGCATTCAAACAAGGACGGTGACACAACATCACAATGCAAATTTGACCCTGCTCGCAAATACTAAGTCTTGTTACTTTAACAACCAAACTTGGATATCTATAGTCCGACTGCCTTTCCTCCACTGGAATTAATTGCTGAACCCCTTAATCATGTACTGAGCTCTCTTCGATCCATTCACCGCCTCAACACATAACGAGCACCTCTATAACATCAATATTATGCGATAACAACGCATGGCCATTATAGCAACCCGTGCACAGTCTCGAAATCATAAAAAAATACAGATACTGATCTGGAATAAAAGAACATTCAAATCGTCTTAACACATCCCTCAGTTACATCATACTCATTACAAAGCCATTCCACCGCTCATCGAGCCACAAATTCCACTCGTAGGGACATTGCTGGACATATTAGTCCAAATGTACAGGTTACAACTCTAAACCTAGCCTCAAGTCCTCCAGACTGGCCCATCGCCAAAACACAGAATACACATCTTGAACCTCATTCAAAGAATCCCAATCCAGCGATGCACAACTGATACCGAGCGCTCATATGCGCATAAGAAATGCGTGGAAGGAATTCAAAGAGTTATATTTCAAGCTAAATCAATTATGCACGAAGAATACAAGAAAGTGAAATTTTCCTAAGGGTTCGACAACCTCTCGAAGATAAGTACAGACATCTCCGTACCGATCCACAAGACTCTACTAAACCTGCTCATGACTCGTGAGACCTATGTTACCTAGAGCTCTGAAACCAACTTGTCACGACCCAAAATCTCACCTATCGTGATGGCTCCTATCTCAATACTAGGAAAGCCGACAATCTCAAAAAACTCCCATATCTCTTATGTTTAAAACCAAAATGATTAAATTCAGCGGAAGAAAATTCACAAATACATATATAAACACTCCCAAAACCTGGTGTCACTAAGTACATGAGCATCTAACGTAAATACAAGTCTAAAAATACGGTCCATAATAGTCTGAGACTAAATGCAGTAAATAAGAAGGTAGAGAAGGAGAGGCAAGGTCTGCGAAATACGGAAGCTACCTCTGAATTTCTGAAAAGTCAACCGCGCGAAAGAATCAACACCTGCTATATCTGGGAACACCTGGATCTGCACACAAAGAGTAGGGTCTAGTATAAGTACAATCAACTCAGCAAGTAATAATAATAAATAAGTAATTGAAGATAGTGACGAGCTACACAGTTATAGTTCACTTTCAGTAATTCTAGCAAAGAATAGACATGCTTCTAAATCCAGCAGTTTAAGTCAAACCAGTTTTATACAGTTCAAGTTCATATAATCCGGATATAAAATCTTTCAGAGAATTTCACAACAATGATAGATAGCAACTAAGTGCAACAACAAATGAAAAGCAAGTACAGCCTCTCAGGGCAACAGTCACTCAACTCATCACAACAGCTCAACCACTCGGCTCTCAGCCCTCAGCACTCACACTCAATAGGTACCCGGGCTCACTGGGGGTGTACAGACTCCATAGGGGCTCCTTCACCCCAAGCACTATAATACGCACGGACAACTCAAGTGCTGCATGGACAACTCACGTGTTGCACGGATAACTCACATGATATAATATCAATATCTGGATCCGCACAGACAACTCCTGTGCTGCACGGACAACTCACGTGCTATAGTATAATATCTGGATCCGCACGGACAACTCACGTGCTATAGTATAATATATGGATCCGCACTGACAACTCATAGTCTGACCTCAATTCCAATAATGCACGCCCACACGCCCGTCACCTAGCATGTGCGTCACCTCCAAAATACTCACATGATACAATAATTCGGGGTTTCATACCCTCAGGACTAGATTTAAAATTGCTACTTACCTCAAACCGTGTAAATCTTTACTCCGTTGGGCCTTTGCCTTGTGAATTGGCCTCTAAACGCCTCGAATCTATCCACAATTAATTTGATTCAGTTAATAAAATATATTGGAATTAATTCCATAAGAAAATACTAACTTCCCATAAAAATCCAAAACTTAGCTCAAAAATTGGCCATAGGGCCCACATCTCGGAACCCAACAATAGTTACAAAATACGGAAGCCCATTCAACCACGAGTCTAACCATACCAATTTTACCAAAATCCGACCTCAACTCGACCTCCAAATCTTCAAATCTTATTTTCAAATTCCTAAGTTCAAACCCCCGATTTACACCTCAAAAACATATAATCTAGTCGGATTATTCGATGATAATTCAATATTATGGAGTATAAATGATCACAAGGGACTTACCTCAAGTTTTCCCATGAAAACCTTGCTCAAAAATTGCCCAACCCAAGCTTGAAATGCCCAAAAATGGCAAAAGCTTAGAACCCCTTTGTTTTTGTACTGCCCAGGGGTTTTCGCGCCCGCGATGATTTCTTCGCACCTGCGGTCTTCGCACCCTCAGCAAAACTCTTGCACCTGCGGTCTTCGTACCCACAGTAAAACTCTCGCGCCTGCGGTCTGCGCACCCCCGAAAAAACTCTCGCACCTGCGATGTCCGCGCCCGTGATGATTTCTTCGCGCCTGCTGTCTTCGCACCCGCGGCAAAATTCTTCACACCCGCGGTGCCTGACCAGCCCATGAATTTCCGCTTCTGCGACTCATGCCTTGCTTTTGCGAGCTTGCACCTACGGCCTTTTTTCGCGCAGGTGCGATCACACCAGATGCCCAGTTGCTTTAGCTCCTCATCCAAATCCAAATTCGATCTGTTAAGCGCCCGAAATTCACTCGAGACCCCTCAGGACCCATCCAAACATACCGACGAGTCTTAAAACATTATACGAACTTAGTCGATCCTTTAAATCACATCAAACAATGCTAAAAACATGAATCATACCCCAATTCAAGCCTAATGAACTTTGAAACTTCCAATTTCTACAAACAACGCCGGAACCTATCAAATCAAGTCCGATTGACCTCAGATTTTGCACACAAGTCATAAATGACATAACGGAGGTAATAAAATTTTCAAAATCAAATTTCGACCCCGATTTCAAAAAGTCAACCCCCCGGTCAAACTTCTCAAAAATTCGACTTTCGCCATTTCAAGCCAAATTTCACTACGGACCTCCAAAAACTTTTTCGAACACGCTCCTATATCAAAAATCACCGTATGGAGCTATTGAAATCATCAAAACTCTATTCTGAGGTCGTTTACTCATAATTCCACATCCGGTCAACTTTTCTAACTTAAAATTTTCAATTATGAGACTAAGTGTCTCATTTCACTCTGAATTCTCTCCAGACCCGAACCAACTAACCCAGTAAGTCTTAAAATGACTGTAAAGCATAAATTGAGCAGTAAATGGGGGAACGGGGTTGTAATACTCAAAACGACCGGTCAGGTCGTTACACATTTAAGCTTAAAAATGAGAATTATTCTTTCAATTTTATCCCTAATCTTCCGAAAATCAAACTGACCACACCCGCGGGTCATAATACATATTACGAAGCTGCTCGAGACCTTAAGTCACTGAACGGGGCGCTAATTCTTAAAACGATAAGTCGGGTCGTTACATTCTCCACCTCTTAAACATACGTTCGTCGTCGAACGTGCCAAGAATCTTTCCGAGGACATTAAATTACTGAGTGTATTCTCACACACATACTCACAGGTGATTCTATTTTTTCGCAATTTAACATGGGTCCGACAACAACATCTCAGTTGAGATTATTTATTTTATCCATACTTATAAACTTTAAAACCAATTTCTTACACTCAATACATTTTAAAAAGGCCTGATTTTCACATCAGTGCACGGCATTAGTCTTAACTAGCTATAGCAACTCGTGCCTACGCAAATATCAACTTTCTTGATAGTGTTGAAGTACTTCGAAATTTTTTCGGGGTGTTACATTCTCCCCCACTTAGGATCATTCACGCTTGAATGAGAAGTAGAGTCCGCCCTCAAACACATAACATAACTTATCTCTTCTTTCGCACGTCTCAATCCCCCAAATTTTACTAACTCCCAAATTTTTCAGAAATTTTGGCAGAGTCTCCCTTGTAAATGGGCCTATCCACCTGCCAGTGTAACACCAAAACCACCCTAACAACACATCCTCAAACCAACAAAGCACCACAATGTTTATATAAATAACACTAATCTCAGTATCATAAGCACTACATTATCATAATGATATCAAGACATAAAGCACATCATATGTATGCCCATCACCACACCTCTAGTCTTAATAGTTGTTCATAATCGATTACAACATCGCCAATTAACCTCATATTAACCAAAACCTCATTTCGAATTTTTCCAACACTGACAGCAAAATGTGAGGCATGAAGACCTCATAACTATTTACTCGACTTAACGAGTCATATTTAACGCCGCCTGGGCACTCACCTCGTGGGCTAAAACTCAATATTTTCCTCACAATTATAGATAAATATGCACAGAAACACATAAAAAAATTATCAAATAAGCCTAACATACATGACTCCTTATTAATACTATAGTACAAAGTTTAATTTCACAAAAGGAGAATTTAAACTCATAAGTTGCTCACCAGAAGGACCCCGGCCTTATATAATTTCCACCGCAGCTTATAACCCAGTTAAATTATTTCACACCATATAAAAAAATACGAGGATCTCGTCCTCAACTCTGAATCACAAGTATTTTTGCACATTGTGCCAACTGAAATTTTCAATTTCCTTTCTTTCTTCTTTTCAATAAATTTCGTAAACAATTTCCACAACACATAATGAACTCCTAAACCGGTAGGGCATATAATTCATAAAATTATAATCAATTATCCCGAAATCACATCAAAACCCACTGTAGTGGGTAATAAGAAGTAACCTTTTGGACTCATAGCCCACAATAATATACAAAACAAAATGATACACACGGGCAAACACCATAAAATCTTCCAACAGAGATAAACACGGGAGTGGAGTACAAATTCACTAATCCACCATATAAGGAGCATGGAAGGAGTTCTCACCTCGATAATCAGAATCGAATCAAAATAAGAATAGTGCTCCTTTTATTGTAAATTGATTCATACCTGTAACGACACTATCTGGTGTATCGGCCTCAGCCAAATCATAGCAATTATATCAACGGGTCAGGGCCTCCACCACTTAGGCGCCCTCTACCCTCCTGTCCTCCACCCCTAACTGGTTGTGCACGTGGAGTATTAACTGGAATAAAGCTTGTTGCTTGAGTGCTTTGATGAAATCCACCCTTCCCAAGTCTGGGACAATTTCTCTTGATGTGTCTAGTATCACCACACTCATAACAACCCATCTGAGGCCACGACTGCTCGTACTGAGTCTGTGTTAGATAACTGAAATAACCACTATAAGAACCTTGTTCCAATGGTACACTAAAGTATTAACTGGAGCACTACGAGTATTTTGAATTGTAAATTGGGCTGACCGATTGCCCGACCTCCGCCATGATGAGTCATAGATGCAGAGTAGAATCCACTAAATCCACCAAATTTTCGAGACCTTTTGGCCTCCTTATTCTCATTTCGAACACGTTCTAACATCCTAGCAATCTCTACTACTTTCTGAAATGGAATATCAGTATGTAACTCTCGAGCCATACATATTTTAAAATCATAATCGAGCCCTTCAATGAATCTGCAGACTCGCTTTCTAACTGTACAAACCAAGATAGGTGCATGGTGGGCTAACTCACTGAACCTGATAGCTATTCTGACACTGTCATGGTGCTCTAATGTAACCGTTCAAACTCTGTGTTCCACGCATCCTGGAGAATCTAGAGGACAAACTCTTTCAAAAACATCTTAGAAAATTGAGCCCAGGTTGGTGGCATTGCACCGGCTAGTCTACTTTCTTCATAAACTTTCCACCACTGATACGATGCGCCTCACAGTTGAAATGTAGTAAAGGCAACTCCACTCACTTCCACAATACCCATGGTGCGGAGAATACAGTGACACTTTCCTAGAAAGACCTGGGCATTCTTGGTAGTTGTGCCACTAAAGTAGGTTGACTATATCTCTTAAACCTCTCAAGCCCCTTTTGTTCTTCTAATGCCTCTGGCCTGACCTCAGACATGACCGGAATAACAGGTTGTACCGGCACCACACCAGAGCCTGACCAATGTAGACATGCTGCTCTGGAGTACGGGCGGTAGAAGTCTGAGCTCCTCCCCTAATCTGTGAAATATTTGGTGCAACGGAGATCAACCTTGCTTAAGTTAATATACCAAACATGTTTAGGAGCTGTGCTAAAGTCTTCGGAAATCCTGGGGTAACAACAGGTGCTTCTGATACCTGTCCCCTGACCGGAGCTACTGGCGGCTCCTCAATTGTTACTCTGACAGGTGCTCTAGCTGCGATACATGCCCTTACTCGGCCTCTACCTCGACTTCTACCTCGGCCCCGGCCTCTTGCGGGTCTAGCAGTATGCGCAGCTGTTTGCTCAGATGACCTGGTAGCACGTGTCCTCACAATTTGTGAGAGAATAGAGATACAAAGGCTCAAATTCCAAAATCAACAAATTCTGCACGACGGGAATGAAAGAAGTGGAAATTTCCTAACAGTTCTGTAGCTTCTCGAAGATAAGTACATACGTCTCCGTACCGATCCACAAGACTCTACTAGACTCGTTCGTGACTCGTAGAACCTATGAACCTAGAGCTCTGATACCAACTTGTCACTACCCAAAAATCCCACCACAGGCGTCGTGATGGCACTTAGTCTCTAAGACTAAGTAAGCCGATTATAATCATAATTCAAGCCATTTTTTAAACATATAATTTAATAACACCTCTCAAGACTTGTAATACTGAGTCATGAACTCTAACTGAATACATGGAATGATCTCGATGACCAAATGTACAATACTGTTAGAATAAGAAATTAACAGTATAATACAATGGAAAGACTCCAAGGGACTGCGATGACCAAGCAGTCCTATCTTGAATCCTTGCGGTCATACTCAAATCTATATCCGAATCCGATATCTTCAATACCTGACTCTGCACAAAAATGTGCAGAAGTGTAGTATGACTACACCATGGTAGGTACCCAGTAAGTATCAAGACTAACCTCAGTGGAGTAGTGACGAGGTACAATCAAGACACTCACTAGTCAAATAACTTGTGCATTATAGCATACAAAAATAATAGAATACAAATAGCAGTGATAGCAACATCAATCAACTAGTGATTTAAATTACAAGGCAACAGGAACACCATAAATATTTCTCAAACGTATAATAAACACAAGTACAACCAATTAATCAAGTCCTTCAAGATATACATCTTTTATCTATAAGTTTTTCAATAAAAGTATCTAGAATATAATCATTTTCAATAAATATATTTCGAATATATTTCCTTCAAATAAATATCTTCCCATTATAATTCTTTCAAATAAATATCTTTCGAATATAATTCTTTCAAATAAATATCTTCCGAATATAAATTTTCAAGTAAATATTTTTCAAATATAATTCTTTCAAGTAAATATCTTTCAAATACAATTCTTTCAAGTAAATATCTTTCAAACATAATTCTTTCAAATAAAAGTCACCATGTGACACCTCATTTAACTTTCCTGGCGGGAGAAATATATTCATCATATCACATCAAATGGAACGACAATACCTTCGTCCACTTGTCTCATTCTCACCCAATATATATATATATATATATATATATATATATATATATATATATATATATATATATATATATATATATATATATATATATATATATATATATATATATTTGTAGACCAAATCAATTGGCACGGCAACACCCTTCGTGCATTTATCTCTTTCTCACCATGCATACATATAACAATACCAACTAGGTGGGAGAAAAGTCAATAACAATAAAAGAAATAAAGTTGGAGGCACACAGTAAGCAACAACGACTACAATTCACATAAACAACATAGGTGCACAATAACATCTTAAGATAAAGGCATGAATGTATACACAACAAAACGATATCACAATATAATGTATGTCTCTCGTCCTCGCCTGCACGAAAACACCCTTCGTGCCATGAATATATGATAATATAAAAATAATTGCACGGCATCACCCTTCGTGCTTTTACTCTCATCCTCACCTGATAATATAAATAAAATGGCATGGCATCACCCTTCGTGCTTTACACTCTCAATGGCACGGCATCACCCTTCGTGCTTTACACTCTCAAATGGTACGTCATCACCCTTCGTGATTTACACTCTGCCTCACATGATAATATATTCAAATGGAACGGCATCACCCTTAGTGCTTTACACTCTCCCTCACATGATAATATAATTCAAATGGCACGGCATCACCCTTTGTGCTTTACACTCTCAAATGGCACGGCATCACCCTTCGTGCTTTACACTCTTCCTTACCAAGGACATGTATATCATTAACAAGCAAGGTAGGAAGCATAAATAACATCAAAGAGAGTGTTTAAACCACAACACAATACAACAATTCATATCACAATTTTTCACTAACCACAACCAAATTCTAAATATGTAGCAGAATCAATAAATTTTTCAACAAATAGCCCAAGTCTCCACGTAACATATATAAAACCTCAAACAATCAACAAAGATGGAAAATACTCAGTATATGGCAACGCCTTCATTAATCTAAATTCTTAATAATTATATAAATACCTCTTCTTAAGCTTATTTAATTAATTATTTGCAGATGAAAAATCCATAATAAAATTAATTTTGAAGAAATATCAAATCATCAATTCACGGAATCCACATAAATATACAAGTAATAATCACATCAAATTATCATATAAAAATAAATTCAACAAACACGAATTGAGGCATGGAAAAATAGATGATTTAATAAATGTCAACAATTATCCAATTTACTACAGAATATGCCTAAGACCTTAACCCAATATATTTTGCACATATAACCTCGCATACACGGCTTTTTATATTTCACAAATGGCACATAAGACTCGATGCCTAAGGGGTAATTTTCTCATTCAAGGTAAGGTAAGATACTTACCTTTTTGAAGTTAGGCCGATATTCTAAAATAGGCTTCTTGCTTGAATTGACCTCCGGACAGCTCAAATCTATCCAAATTAATTGTATAACTTCATTAAATATCATCAAAAATAATTCTAGATAATAAAATATCAACTTAAAATTTTATTCTAAAAAGTCAGCGCGGGGCCCGCGCCTCAGAACCCGACAAAAGTTTTACGAAATCCGAACACCCATTCCGATACGAGTTCAACCATACCAAAAATATCAAATTCCGATAACGGATCGCCCTTCAAATCTTAAATTAAAGTCTGGAGGATTTCTACCATTTTCAACCCAATTCACTAATTTAGTGATAAAAACAATAATAGATTCATGTAATTTAACCAAAATCAAGTTAGGAATTCTTACCCCAATGTTTTCCTTGAAAAGCTCTCGAACAATCGCCTCACCCGATCTTCCTTGGTCCACAAATCTAAGAATGAGATGAATTTGGACTTTATTCTGCTGCCCAGGGGTTTGTTCTTCGCGTTCGCGACCCTCCCCTCGCGTTTGCGATGAACAAATTCTCCAACAGCTATTTTCAAACTCTTCTCAAACAGCCTCTAGTATAATGGTCATAACTTGTTGTTCAAAACTCCAAATGCTGAATGAGTCAACTTTCTGAAAAATAGACTCAAAGGACTATAACTTTTATGTGTTGCTCATCTCCCAATTCCTTATATATTGTAAGATATAAGCTTCCAAAGTCATCCCTGTGCAACAGAGATTTCCAAACGCTTCCCAGATAGTCTGTAGTGTATCTACCATAACGTTTTGAATACAACTCCAAATGACAAATGGTTTACCTTTCTAAAAACTAGATACAAAGGGCTACAACTTTCAATTTTGGATCATCTCCAAATTTATTATAGATTGCGAGATATGAGCCTCCAAAATCAGACGACGGACAACAAAAATTCCTTCTTCGCGAACACGAGAGCCTCTTCGCAAACGCGAAGAACAAAGTCCCAACAACAAAATCCTTCTTCGTGAAAGCGAGAGGCTCCTCGCGAACGCAAAGAACAATACCAGAACCAGCAATCAGCAGCATCAAAACACCCAAACGTAGTCCAGAACCACCCCGAATCAAACCTGAGGCCCCCGGGACCCCGTCCAATCGTACCAACCAGTCCCAATACATAACACAAACCTGCTCGAGGCCTCAAATCACATAAAATAACATCAAAACCACAAATCCCACCCCAATTCAAGTTTAATAAAACTAAAAAAATTTAACTTCTACATTCGACGCCGAAACGTATCAAATCAAGTCCGATTAACCTCGAATTTTGCACACAAGTCATAAATGACATAACGGACCTATAAAAATTTGCAGAATTGGATTCTAACCCTGATATCAAAAAGTCAACTCCCCGATCAAACTTGCAACTTAAACTTCATATTTTCGCCATTTTAAGCCTAATTTAACTACGGGCTTCCAAATAATTTTCCGGACACACTCCTAAGTCCAAAATTACTATACGAAGCTATTGGAATAATCAAAACTCTATTCCGGGGTCGTTTACTCAAAAGTCTAACTCTGATCAACTCTTTTCCTTTAAACTTTAAAAATGAGAATTGTTCTTTTAATTTAATCCCGAATCTTCCGAAAATTAAACTCAACCACACCCGCGGGTCATAATACGTATTATGAAACTGCTCGAGACCTTAAGTCACTGAACGGGGCATTAATTCTTAAAATGACAAGTCGACTCGTTACAATAAGCTATATTTAGATTTAGGGCATTGAATTCCAAGCATTTTACGAGTGTTTTTTTTATATTGGTTTAGGAGTATTGTTTTTGTTATAAAAGTTTAGGTTTAGTAGTTATTGTTCTCCTTTTCTTGGTTTAGGAATCCTTATTTTCCTCTTCTTCTTTTTTCCAGTTTTTGAAGTACTTTGTCAAGGTTTACGAGTATTTCTTTTAAATAATAAAATACTCATTGAATTATTTTTCTTATATTTAGAATTTAATGTCAACTAAACTTTTGTTATTAAATCAAACTTGGGAGTAAGAACAAATATCTCACAATCATAAATTTAGTAACCTCAATATATTCTAATTTTTACAAAATTCAAGTATCAAGCTAACTAAGAAAATATTTTAATTTTAACAATATAAAAGAAAGACAAGTGTTGGTAAGATTCAACAACACTAATGGTTGTACTAACATAAAAGTCCAAAAGTGATATCATAACGGATTATTTTTATTACAATGAATATAGATTATTATTGACTAAAAATTATAATTATAGTTAAATATTTTAAACTTGGGATGCGCTAATATTAAAATTTGAATCAACAACAAAAACAATTATTCTCCTTAACGTTAAAAACAAATAATTAAGTCTCGACTTATTGTAAAATATTAACTTAATGTAAACATTTTTAAAGTTAGCATTTGTAACTTGATTTATATGTTCTTCATATACATATATTTATAAGAGGTTTGTGATAACTTGGTTACATGAATATGCCATTGGTCGTGTACATGTGGTACGTCAAAAATATTTTGTCATGCCTTATAAAAAATTATTAAAGACAAAATTAAAGCAAGAAATGATTTTGCTTATGATGATTTTAACCATGACAATTATTATGCTAATGATTTTCTCCGTGAAAGAGACATTTACTATATGGATGGTGTGAAAAAAGATCTTGTAGTACAAATTCAATTGAGAGTTCCACAAGAACTAATTTGTTACTACCCGAATGAATGAAATTGTTTATAACATTGATATTATAGTAAATCTCAAAAGAAACTTTTTGAGTTTCAATAAATTAGCCAAAGTGGTTGACATATTGAGACTATAAATGCAAGAAAGATTGAATATCTTCATATTACTATAATCATACCGGATAAATATAAAAAGTTACCCGATTTTTCTTCTATTTATACTACACAAGTATAAGCATGATGATGCAATCACATGCCACAAGTAAACTAGATGTTTACTGAAATAAATATTAGTTGGCATGACCAGTTGGCTATCCCGGTTCAATTATAATGCGAAAATTGAGAATTCACATTAGCATATATTGAAGAAATAGAAGATTCTTCAAGAATTCTCCTCTGCTGCTTATTCTCATGATATACCAGTTAAGGTTAGATTGAATCCCTTTATTTATGGAACGAATAAAAGGTGATATATATATAGGCCCAGTCACCTGCCATGTAGACCGTTTACTATTATATGATTTTAATAAATGCATCTATTGTATGGTCACATGTGCGTTTATTATCAACTTGCAGTTTGGTTTTTGCAAGGTTGTTTGCTCAAATTATTAGAGTATAATCCCAGAATATAAATTATGATAATTTATCTTGATAATGCTGGTTTAAATCCAAGTTGGTTTAACAGAAATTGTATACCTTCAATTATAGCTAAACCATTGGTTATGAGAACAAAACTCCCAAATAGAAATTTGGTATGAGGTGTATTATTTAATATATAACAACACTTGTACGCATCTAGCCAACAAGTTATGATAAATTCTCCCTATTACAATTGGTTCAGGGTCAAGAACCAAATAACTTTCATCTAGAAATATGGATGTGCTATATGATTTAATTGTTCCACTACAATGCACAAAGATGGATCCCCAAAGCAAGTTGAGGATATGTGTTGGTGATCCCAACATTAGGGGAAGAAAATGGGCAACTGAAAAGTAATTCATGGAATGAATTATTATGAGTACACCGAGATCCTCGTACAAGAAAATGTGAACTGAAGTTCAAGTGATAATTCATTTGCAAAATATTGTCAGACGCATTTTCTGATCTAAAGCTAAATGTTATTGTAACGACCAGGCCGGTCATTTTTAGTATTACATCCCCGTTCCCCCATTTACTACTCAATTTATGCTTTACAGTAATTTTATAACTTACCGGGTTAGTTGGTACGAGTCCGGAAGAAATTCGAAGTGAAATGAGATACTTAGTCTCATAATTGAAAACTTAAGTTGGAAAAGTTGACTGAATGTGAACTTATGTGTAAACGGCCCCTGGATTTGAATTTTGATGATTCCAATAGCTCCGTATGGTGATTTTGGACTTAGGAGCGAGTCCGAAAAATTATTTGGAGGTCGGTAGATGGATTTGGCTTGAAATGGCGAAAGTTGAATTTTCGGAAAGTTTGACCGGGGGTTTGACTTTTTGATATCAGAGTCGGAATCCGATTCTGAAAATTAGAATATCTCCGTTATATCATTTATGACTTGTGTGCAAAATTTGAGGTCAATCAGACATGATTTGATAGGTTCCGGCGTCGTTTGTAGAAATTGGAATTTTTAAAGTTCATTAAGCTTGAATCTATGTGTGATTCGTGTTTTTAACGTTGTTGGATGTGATTTGAAGACTCAACTTAGTTCATATGATATTTTAGGACTTGTTGGTGTATTTGGTTGAGGTCCCGAGGGCCTCGGGTGAGTTTCGGATGGTTAACGGATCAAAAATTGGACTAAAAGTCCAACATCTGCAATTTCCTTCTGCTGGAAATTCGGGGAGCCCAGAACCGAGCCCAAAAATTGAGCCCAGGATCAAGGGCTATGATCGAAGCAAGGATCGAAGTCATGATCGAAGGCCAGGGTCCAGGGCCATGATCGAAGCCATGATCAAAGGCCAGGGTCGAGGGCCATGATCGAAGCTAGGATCGAGGGCCAGGATCGAGGGCCAGAATCGAGGCCCAGGATCGAGGACCACTATCGAAGGCCAAGATCGAGGCCCAGGATCGAGGACCACTATGGAGCTTGAGAAGAGACGATTTTTGATAGATTTTCAAGGAAAAACATTGGGGTAAGTGATTAAAACTCGAATTTGGTCAATATACACGAATATATCATTGTTTTCACCACCACATGCCGAATCACAATTTTTGAAGTCTCTCATCCCGACAAGAACCATTACCTCATTCTGGGCTGAATAACAATATTTACTCTTTAATATGCTTCATATAAATCTGATCGCACTCATCCCAGATCCAATAATCTTGTCTCACCCAGTATAAGCTGCTCAGGCAATAAGCCACCTCAGATACTGCCAAAAATCTCATATGCCACAATGTGCCCACAAGCTACAAACTTGAATGTGATACATAAGGAAAACGAACTCTGGAATGAACTACTCAACTCACGTAACTAATTTAAAAACCGAAAAGATGTTATGAATCCTTCCTCAGAAAATGCGGGGCAAAATACACAGGAATAGATATAGAGAATTGTGCTCAACATCACACTGCTGCAGCATGCAACCCAATCCAACCATGATACCCGTGGCGGCGTGCCACCCAATCCAAACAACACCTCTGTGGTGGCATGCTACCCGATCCACACATAATAATAAATAGTGAAATACCCATCAAGCCAGAAATGTTTATACCTACGAAATACCCAAATATCAAGCACGCGAAGTGCATAATATAAATCTTGAGGGGACGAGTAGCGTCATACGCTATAAAACTCAAGCACGACTAAGGTGTGATATATGATCTACATCTCGAGAGCCATCCTACTCATATAACACCACCGCTACGCGGGACCTCAACATATTGTACAAATAATCAAGCCGTCTCACGACCCACATGGCACAATAGAGTATTACATGAAATAGATGGCGATGAAATTAACATCTCATGCCCGAATACTCCTCCATAAGCAATGCTATGTTGAATGAACACACCCAAGCTGGTGTAGAATACACATCCACATCTGGACCCATCAACGAACCTCAAACCGATTCTGATCATACAATGCTTGAGCAAATACCCTCTCAAGGATCTACAATTACCTTTTCCCATGACACATAAGAATAGCCGTCGAATCCGGAGCAAACTTCCACAGTTCAAAACCAACTGAATAGAGCGCCTTCCAGGCCTAAACTCTCACATTAGAGATAGCACCAAATCTCCATACTTGGTTTCAATATTTAATCAATCAAGTGACTACATGTCACACTTATACAATCTTCCCCGTGGGATACGCTCCCACGACCTTTCGCTCCAGGTAACAAGTCTGCACATCCATGTCACCGGCTACACTAATGCTGTAAAGAAAATCAAGAAGCCGCAAATCAATACACAAAGCCTCTTACAGAGAAAACCGATCTCAGGTGACGTTAAAGACAATACCAGCTTACTCTAAACATCTGAATTCTTCCCTGCTCATCCGAGCTCGTAACATTCTTGTCAACACCGAACCGCAACTTTGATCCTCATCTTCCAATTTCCATGTCGCTCACTGCACCTAGCATGCCAATACATGAGAGTACCAAAATTCTATAATAACCCCTGATCTACTAATAGAATAAACACGTCATCATATAGAAACCTTTTACTTAGCTCATTTCAGAAGAACCAATGCAACACGCAAGTAAATTCCCAAACCGCAGAAAATACAACCTCATATCGTGATCTAAACTGCCATAACTCTTCCAGAAATCACTTTACACAACAAAGTCATACGAATAGAATACCTCTCAGATCAACCAAGTTGTGGTGGCGCTCAAGCCCAAGTGTACGACCACAAACGACATGTATAACTTCACACAGGAGAATCTGGTCACTGCTATAACCGTGCTGATTCAACCATTACTAACCGAGCCACTTCTTCTAATTTACTCAGAACTTGCCCTAGAAATAATAATAGTTCCATTCAAAATATCATGAACCCAAATACGCACTCATCCTGAGTGACCTTATTTCACGAGATCACCTTGTCTCCAAACCCACGAACCATCTCATACCCTCATTTTGCACATATTCGCATTTTCAACTGGTACACCCATTCTGAAAATCCCTCTATAAATACGAAGTTATTTTCTCCCATTCCTCCAATGCCACACCGCAGACCGAAGATAACGTAGAACAATCCAAGCCACTTTTTCATAATCCACTGCAAAAGCTCAATACTTAACCGTATTACTAGCTCGAAATCCTTAGGTACCGCACTTTGAAGTCCTTAAGCTCAATACTTAACCATATCCTTTTTTGAACCCACTAGAACCATTGTTGAGAGTCACCCACTCTGACTTGTTCCTAATTATAATCAAACTCCAAGGCCCTGCTAGCACATGAACACCTTCTCAAAGAAGCACGCGGCTGACTCGCTTTCCTTGTACATCACATCTACACGAACATCACGAACTTCATTCATAGAATCACAAGCTGGTGATGCACAGCTGATACCGAGCGCTCATATGCGCATACGAATGCGTGGAAGGAAATTCGAAGAGTTACGCTTCAAGCTGAATCAATGCCGCACGATAAGGAAAGAAAGATGGGAAGTATATCCTAAATGCCCTGTAGCCTCTCGAAGATAGGTATGGACGTCATCATACCGATCCGCAAGACTCTACTAGACACTTGCTCATGACTTGTAGAACCTATGAACCTAGAGCTCTAATGCCACCTTGTCACGACCCAAAATCCAACTAGTCACGGTGGCACCTAACCCAACTCGCTAGGTAAGCCAATTATCAACTATCCAATTCCAATAACAATTATTAAAGCAATTTAAGTAAAGAAAAATCTTAATCTTATACATTCCTCAAGAACTGTTAGTACAAATCATGAGCTTCTAAGAATAGAGTATACAAAGCTGGTAGGAAATAAATACATCATCTGTTTGAAAAGTATATAAACAGAGTTTTAAGAATCTAAGGCTACCAAGAACAAGAGGCAGCAACAACCGGAACGCAGGTACATCTTTAGATCCATCTCCCAACGAACACATCAATATCAACAGCCAACATCTGCACGCAAGGTGCAGAAGTATAGTATGAGTACAACCGACCCCGTGTACTCAATAAGTAACAAACCTAACCTTAGGTTAAAAGTAGTGACGAGCTTGTACCAAGGTCGAGTCCACACCAATAGCCAACAACAGTCCATAACAACGTAAAGCAAATAATACAAGAAGTAACTCAGAGATAAAAATGCTCAGCAAAATCATGATTTCTGAAAATAGTTTTGCCTTTCAAGTACATTAGTGAAAACCCAAATCGTTTACCGAAGTTGCCAAAATATAAATAAGTTTGAAAACAATAATTCTTCCCAAAAATCCTTTCAATAATATATAAGATGTTTCATTTTCTTTTCAGATAACCAGTGTAAAACAAATGCATCACAATGCTCATCTGTCAACACGTGTGAAAAATCATGAATGAAGTGATACCGTACAACATGAGAAAAATACATCTCTATGATTGTATGTCATTTGTGCATATCAATGCAATGCTGTATATGATGCACCATGTTGACAGCCTCATTTGCTCATACTCTCGAATACTCAACCACTCGGTACTGCATATGGCTCATATGGCCCAGGGAAGATCCATCCTGAAACATATACATCACTGACTATAAGTCACCCAGTACCGAGGAAGGCCAATCCAGTTCACACTCTCAAATACTCAACCACTCGGTACTGTATATGGCCCATACAACCCAGGGAAGATCCATCCCAGAACATATACATCACTGATCATCAGTCACTCAGTACCGAGTAGGGCCAATCCACCCCATGGAGAAGATCAATCTCTAGGTATATAACACTTCAGACAAGATCCATGTCAAGGGAAGATCCATCCCTCAATAATATCAACCGCGCTCACTGGGGGTATGTGCAAACTCCGGAGGGGCTCCTTCAGCGCAAGCGCTATCATAAAAAATCAGTATCAATATCAGAATAAATCAGGCCCTCGGCTTCACTCAGTCATCAATCTCTCTTTCATGGGCTCACTATGTCATGAAAATAGCCCAAAAATGATGATATTGTGTATCAATAAATAACAACAGAGACTGAGATATGTTATGCATATGAATGCGTATGACTGAGTATGTAATGCAATGAAAGCAGATAAATTAACAACATAAATGACCTCGGTGGGTCCCAACAGGATAGACATGTAATCTAAACATAGTTTATAGCATGAATCACATTTTGATAACTCTAGTACGTAGAGATTTCATGATTTCAGACAAGTTCAAATAACTACACAGTTCACACGGTGCACGCCCACATGCTCGTCACCTAGCATGTGCGTCACCTCAATACCAAATACATAACACGTAAAATCAGGGTTCATACCCTCAGCTCCATGATTAGAAGAGTTACTTACCTCGAACAAGACGAATCCAATTCCGAGCAAGGTCAAAAATGCTCCAGAAATTCCATTATGCGCGTATCAACTCCTGAACGGCTCGAATCTAGTCACAATTAATTTGATTCAGTCCACACAATTAATAGGAATTAATTGCATATCAAAATAGTAATATTTTCCCACAAAATCCGAAATTACACTCCTAAAATTGCCCGTGGGGCCCACATCTCAGAAACAGACAAAAGTTACAAAATCTGAACGTCCATTCAACCACGAGTCTAACCATACTAATTTTACCAATATCCGATCTCAACTCGACCTCCAAACCCTCAAATCTTATTTTCAAATCCCTATGTTTAAATCCCCGATTTACACCTCAAAAACACGTAATCTAGTCGGATTATTCGATGATAATTCAATATTATGGAGTAGAAATGATCACAAGTGACTTACCTCAAGATTTTCTGTGATTTCTCGCTCAAGAATCGCCCAACCCGAGCTTGAAATGCCCAAAAATGGAAAAAGCTCAGAACTCCTCCAATATTATTCTGTCCAGGGCATGTCACACCTGCGACTAGATTAGCCGCATCTGCGGTCTCGTAGGTGCGACGAAATGTCTGCATCTGCGATCGCCCAAAATGCTCCCTCCGCTTCTACGCGTTCCTTCTCGCACCTGCGGCCTCGCAGGTGCGATAAAATTCTCACACCTATGCATACTGCCTCACCAGCCCCTTGCAGGCTCTGCGCTTGTCTAGCTCGCTTATGCGGGCTCGCACCTGCGAGCCAAACTCCGTAGGTGTGGTTGCATCAGTAGGCAGCAAATTTTCAGCTTTGTTCTAAGTCCAAATTTGATCCGTTAACAATTCGAAACTCACCTGAAGCCCCCGGGAGCTCAACCAAACATACCAACAAGTCCTAAAACAGCATACGAACTTAGTCGAACCCTCACATCACCTCAAACAATGCTAAAACCACGAATCATACCCCAATTCAAGCCTAATGAACTTTGAAATTTTAAGTTTCAACAAATGACACCGGAACCTATCAAATCAAGTCCGATTAAGCTCATATTTTGCACACAAGTCATAAATGACATAACAGACCTATTAAAATTTTTAGAATCGGATTTCGATCTCGATATCAAAAAGTCAACCCCCGGTCAAACTTTTTAAAAATTTGACTTTCGCATTTCAAGTCTAATTCCACTACGGACCTCCAAAAAATAATTCCGGACACGCTCCTAAGTCCAAAATCACCATACAGAGCTATTGGAATCATCAAAACTCCACTCCGGGGTCGTTTACACATAAATCGATATCCGGCACTATTTTAACTTAAACTTTAAACCATGGAACTAAGTGTTCCAATTCATTCCAAAAACTCACCGGACCCGAACCAATTAACTTGGTAAGTCATAAAATAATTGTAAAGCACAAATAGAGCAGTAAATGGAGGAACGGGGTTGTAATACTCAAAACGATCAGCCGGGTCGTTACACGTAATACCTGAAGTGAAGCTGCTCAAGGCCTCAAACTGCCGAACGACGCGCTAGAGCTCAAAATGACCGGTCGGGTCATTACAGTATTTAAACATTTCGGTTCAGTATTTTTGATATTCGGTTTCTTAAAATGCTATGCCAATACCGTACCTAATTATATTCGGTATGGTTCGGTTTTTCTTTTTTTAGTTTCGGTTTATTCGGTACAATAACTTCGGTTTGTTCGGTTTCAAATTAACCAGTGCATAAAGTCATAGGCTAAATTCTTAATTAAAGTACTCACAAATATAAAAATAAAAACGTTCTAGGATAACATGACTATTGGCAAAAAATTTGTCCAAAACCAGTAAGTATCAACCCATAGAGAGAAAAAAGGTACATAAAGGAATAAATTTAATCAATAAAAATGTCTTGTTCTTTGCTTAGAGCTAATTTCTAAAATTAGAGAATACAATAAGGAGTAATCCAACAGACGCAATTCAATACACGGGAAGAAACACCCTAAAACTGTAAAAGTATTACGATAAGATTCTTGGTATCCTAGAGAATAAGAGTCAAAATTCACAGCCTACCTTGTTTCTCCATTTTCCTAAAGAAGTACATATATGGGCTTTACTACCAGCTTCAACATGCATACCAAAGAAAAGTATTATGTAACTTATAGCCTATTTGGCCAAGTTTTTTATTTGGGTCAAAAATATTTTTTTGGTCAAAAGTGCTTTTGGCAAAAAATTGAGGTGTTTGGCCAAACTTTTAGAAGGAAAAAAATATATTTTTGAGGAGAAGCACAAACAGTTTTTGAGAAGCAGAAAAATGTATCACTTTTTTGAGAAGCACTTTTGAGAAAAATACACTAAGAAGCAGCTTTCAAAAGCTTGGCCAACACTAATTACTGCTCAAAAGTGCTTTTCAAATTAATTAGCCAAACACAAACTGATTCTCACTAAAAGTACTTTTTTGAAAAACACTTATCAAGATAAGCAGATTTTAGAAGCTTGGCCAAACGTAATAACTGTATTGTGTAACTTATTATATATTTTGGTTCGGTATCGGTATTTCGGTATTATCTTTGTAAATACCAAATATCATACCTAATACCAATTTATTTTTAAAACGTAAACCAAATACCATATCAAATACCAAAATTTTTAATTTCGATACGGTAATTCGGTATTTACCAAATTATGCACAGCCCTAATCCAGACTGATCTGACATGAACTTTGTTTTTTACTACAACTTGGATGCCGGTAATCTTGAAGAGATAGGTGTCACGTCCTTAGTAATTAACTAAGTACACGTGCGGCACTTGACAATTTGCTCACGTTCTTGTTATGCCAAGTCAGCCTTACTACACTCAAGATCGCTAAGAGAATAGTAGAAAGAACACAAGAGAATTGTTAATGGAAGCTTTATATTAGAGAGAACTTGAATTGTATGCTTGATGAATTACAAATAAATGGCCTCCTTTATATACTAGTCTCCTAGGGGCTAGTGTGCAAATATAAATTATTACACAAGTCCTTAATATTTACAAGATAAGGGCTTTCTCTAGAATTCTCTACAAGCCTAGAAGATTCCAAGGACTTTCCTAGCAAATCCATAAACATCTAGGATCTTCCAAAGGAAATGTCCATACTTCTCTAGAATCTTCTCACAAATGCAAGCATTCCTCCTATGTAAGCTTCCACATGGCATTAATATATGCCAAATGGCGCTTATGTGGCATGATGACATGGCGAGTCATCACACTCTCCCCCACCTAATGTTGCGACGACCGCGGCGCAATGTTGCTGCATAAACTCTCGGATCTTATCTTTGAATTGCCATAAATCTTCATAACGTTCCCATGTGGCCTCCTCCGGTGATTGCCCCTTCCAATGGACGAGGAACATTGCGGTGGCTTTTTGCCCTTGTTTTCGCCTGGCCTGGTAATCAATAATAGCCTCAATCTCCCGGTCGTGCGAGGCGGTGATAGTAATAGGCGCTCGACTTGATTGGCCCCTACTTGGATCATCATTGTCTTCATGATAGGGCTTAAACATGCTGGCATGGAAGACAGGGTAGATCTTAAGATATGATGGCATGTCAAGCTTGTATGAGATCTTGCCTACCTTGGCGACTATCTTAAATGGCCCCTCATACTTGCGAATCAGATTCTGATGCATGCCTCGTAGTGCCTTAAACTGTCTTGGATTAAACTTCACCATGACCATGTCCCCAACTCTATAGTCTGTGGGACGCCGCTTACGATCTGCAAACTTCTTCATCTTCTTAGCTGCCTTATCCAAGTAGGACTTAGCAGTGTCAAGCTGCTCCTCCCATCCTTTAGCCATATGATAAGCCCCCAAACTCTTTCCCTCGAACGCGGCTGGTAATGAATGTGGAGTTTGTGGCTGTTGGCCTGTGGCTAGCTCAAATGGTGTCCGTCCCGTGGACTCACTCCGCTGCAAGTTATAAGAGAATTGGGCGATGTCTAGGAGCCTTGACCAATCTTTCTGATGCGCGCTTACATAATGCCTCAAGTAGCATTCTAGTAAGGCATTGACCCGTTCCGTTTGTCCATCTGTCTGTGGGTGGAAACTAGTGGAAAAGTGCAGTTCCGTGCCAAGTATATCGAATAATTCTCTCCAAAAGTTCCCAGTAAAACGGGGGTCTCGATCACTGATAATATGCCTTGGTAAGCCCCAATACTTCACCACATTCTTAAAGAATAGCTTGGCGGCTTCCTTGGCGGTGCAACCTGGTGTGGCGGGCATGAAGGTGGCATATTTGGAAAATCTATCCACGACCACCATAATAGTACCATAACCGTCAGACTTCGGTAGGCAGGTGACAAAGTCCATAGTCACGCTCTCCCATGGACGCTCTGCAACTGGTAGTGGCTCCAAAAGTCCTCCGAGTTTTTGTTGCTCAACCTTGTCCTGTTGACAGACAAGACAAGTCTGCACATAACACTCTATGTTATCTCGCATGTGTGGCCAATAGTAGACTGACTCAACCAAGGCCCTAGTGCGACGTTGGCCTAGATGGCCAGCCCACATTGTGTCATGACTCTCCCTTATAATCCGCCATCTAATGTCTCCAAACTTAGGCACGTAGACCCGCCGACCTGTGGTAAGTAGTAGGTCGTCTTCGACCCAAAAACGTCTCGTATTGCCCTAGTTGGCTAACTCGATAAGTTGTTTGGCTGCTGGATCGTGTTGCATGCCTTCTTTTATAGCCTCACGAATGTCCCATCTTGTTGAAGTGATTGCAGCAAGCTCGGCTTTCCGGCTCAAGGCATCGGCTACAACGTTACCTTTGCCCGACTTATACTCTAGTACATAATCAAATTCGGCCAAGAAATCCTGCCACCGAGCCTGTTTTGGGGTGAGCTTCTTCTGCGTCTGAAAGTAGCTAGTAGCTACATTGTCGGTCTTGACCACGAACCTCGACCCAAGCAAATAATGTCGCCATGTACGAAGGCAATGCACAATAGCAGTCATCTCCTTCTCTTGCACTGTGTAACGCCGCTCCGTCTCATTTAACTTGCGACTCTCAAATGCTATGGGATGCTTATCCTGCATCAAGACACCCCCAATGGCAAAATCTGAGGCATCTATATGCACCTCAAATGTCTTGGCAAAGTCAGGTAATGCCAAGACTGGCTCCTCTGTTACAGCTGCCTTGGGGTCTTCAAACGCCCTTTGACAATGCTCCGTCCAAACCCATGGCTTGTTCTTCTTTAGCAACTCAGTCAATGGTGCGGCCTTTGCTGAGTAGCCACAGATGAACTGACGATAGTAGTTAACAAGGCCAAGGAAGGATCTCAACTCAGTTACCTTTATAGGTGCCTCCCACTCCTGGATAGCACGTACCTTAGCCTCGTCCATGCGTAGCTCGCCATTGCTAATAACATGGCCTAAGAAGTGCACCTTTGATTGTGCAAACTCGCATTTCTCCCTCTTGATGTATAGCCCATTCTCCCGCAAGACTTGGAAAACCTTCCTTAAGTGCTTCATGTGCTCTTCCAAGGTGTTGATGTAGATGACTATGTCGTCTAGGTAGACTACCACGAACTGATCAAGGTAGGGATGGAAAATCTTATTCATAAGGGTGCAAAATGTGGCAGGTGCATTGGTTAAGCCGAAAGGCATCACCAACCACTCAAAGGCTCCATATCTCGTCACACATGTTGTCTTTGGCTCATCCCCCTCTGCAATGCGAACCTGGTAGTAGCCCTTGCGAAGATCCACCTTGGTAAAATACTTGGCTTGCCCAAGTCTATCGAATAAGTCAGCAATGAGCGGGATTGGGTACTTATTCTTCACCGTGACCTTATTAAGTGCTCGGTAGTCTATGCACAAGCGTAGTGATCCATCCTTCTTCTTCTGGAACAATACTGGTGCGCCGAAAGATGCCTTTGATGGGCGAATATGACCAACATCTAGCAACTCTTTCAATTGTTTCCTAAGCTACTCTAGCTCGGGCGGTGCCATACGATATGGGGCAAATGCGGGTGGCTTAGCCCCTGGCTCCAACTCAATCTTGTGATCCACCTCTCGCCTAGGCGGCAAGTGCTTAGGCAACTCCTCGGGCATGACATCTTTGTTTTCCTCAAGCAACTTCTCTATGCAAGGTGGTAGTGTCTCTTGAAAACTCTTGTCTTCCTCCAGACTTGCGATGGTTGCCACGAACGTCGGCTCCCCCTTCTTGATACCCTTTATAACCTGCATAGCTGAGAGTTGTGCTTGGCTCTGTCTGTGTGGCATAGACACTGTAGGTACCATGCAAGCTCCTTCTCACTCCATAACCAAGAGATGTTGGAGGTAGGGATCGATCAAAGTATGACAATGTCTAAAGAACTCTTGTCCCAATATGATGTCAAAGATATCCATAGCGGTTACGGTAAAGTTTTTCATACCTTTCCAAGTTCCCAATTTGACACCAACTCCATTAGCTACCCCACGAGTATTTTGTACCTCAGCATTCACGGTCTTGACGCGGGAGTTGGTTGGAGCAAGCTTCAATTCTAGTCTTTTTGCTGCAGCCTCGGTCACGAAATTATGAGTTGCTCCAGTATCCACCATTGCACGAGCAGGCTTGTTGTTGATGGTGAGATCCACGTACTGGTTTCCATTCTCGGTAGGTTGGATAGATTGCTTTGTGACAGCACCGCATAATTCGATCATACCTAATTGTGCGGTTCCCGAACTCTCTCCTTGCGGCTACTCCTTCCGTTCACGGACCATGGCGCTAAGGCTCTTTAGGTCGGGACAATTCCTGAAGCTGTGAGGCCCTCCACATATGTAACATCCCTTCTTCTCAGCCTGCGCTTTCTTCTCGGCGTACCCCTGATGGCCACTCAACTTTATGGAATCTTGAGTCTTGTAGTATTGTTGTTGTATCTCCTTGCCTTTGCCATGGTCTCCCCCACCTTTGACATTGTTAAACTTTGATTCTTTGACTTTTCCTTTGTTGTGCTTGTCATGCCTGGAATCCATCAATGATTCGGCCTCCACTATGGCTTGGTCTATATTTGCGACTTGCCGGCGTTGTAACTCCTGCCTAGCCCAATTTTGCAACGCGTCCATGAAGTGGAACAACAAGTCATCATTGGTCAGGTTGGGAATTTGAAGCATAAGGGTAGTGAACTCCTTGACATAGACACGTATGCTCCCTGTTTGCTTCAACTCCCTAAGTTTGTGCCTTGCCTCGTACAAGACATTGTTTGGAAAGAACTGTCGCTTGAACTCGGCTTTGAACTGATCCCACGTGCTAATAGTACATATACCTTTATCCACGTCGGCCATCTTCCTTCTCCACCATAGCATGGCAGTCTCTGAGAGGTACAACACTGCCGTGTTGATCATGGCCTCGTCGTCCTTCACTTTTCCGTGCTTGAAGTAGTTCTCCAAGTGCCAAAGGAAGTTTTCCACTTCTTGCGCATCACGAACACCTTTGAACACCGGGGGTTTGGGAGCCTCGATCTTGGCCTCCCTCGTCACCACAACATTGCTAGCTGCCTCGGTCACGCCAGCACTAACATGCTCCTCGAGTGACTCTATCTTTGCCTTCATAGCGTCGATAGTACTCAAAGCCTCCATGAGTCTGCACTCTAAGGCAGTGATAGTTTTCCTTAGTTCCATCTCGGTCTGTGTACGTCCCTCCAAGTCATTTCGGATGCTCTCAATCTCTTCAAGAGTGTGCCCCTCAAGAACACTAAGGGTGCCTTCCACCTTCCCCAAGCGTTGGCCAAAGATCTCCACGGCGTCCATCCCCGCGTTCATCTTCATCACCCACTCTTTACCGAGCGAGACGTCCTCAGGCAGGACCTCCACTTCATCCTCGCTCGCCTCAGTGGCAGATGGTTCTTGGGATGTAAGCTCTTCATTTGACACAACCTCAGGTGGCACCTCCCGACCCTTGTTGGTGGCATTTCTCTTTTTGTTACGGCCGCTCTTGCCAGCAGCATCCTGGATGACGTTCGCTTGAGTGTTGGCAGCGTTAATTTCTCCGTCATTCGCCATTCCCTTAGTCGCAACCTTTGCTCTGATACCACGTTGTCACGTCCTTAGTAATTAACTAAGTACAGGTGCGGCACTTGACAATTTGCTCACGTTCTTGTTATGCCAAGTCAGCCTTACTACACTCAAGATCGCTAAGAGAATGGTAGAAAGAACAAAAGAGAATTGTTAATGGAAGCTTTATATTAGAGAAAACTTAAATTGTTTGCTTGATGAATTACAAATGAATGGCCTCCTTTATATACTAGTCTCCTAGGGGCTAGTGTGCAAATATTAATTGTTACACAAGTCCTTAATATTTACAAGATAAGGGCTTTCTCTAGAATTCTCTACAAGCCTAGAAGATTCCAAGGACTTTCCTAGCAAATCCATAAACATCTAGGATCTTCCAAAGGAAATGTCCATACTTCTCTAGAATCTTCTCACAAATGCAAGCATTCCTCCTATGTAAGCTTCCACATGGCATTAATATATGCCAAATGGCGCTTATGTGGCATGATGACATGGCGAGTCATCACATAGGGCTATGATTCTACTTGCAAATACTAAAATACTTATTTTGCACTTTAGAGGTTTGGCCACGGAACATTGTGTATAGAGTTTGAATGTTAAATTAAATATTTATTTCAAGTAAAATTTAGAATCTTTAACATTCACTCACAAAATTTTACTTTCTAAACATTTTACTAGATAAAGTTCATGTTCAAGTATAAATTTAATTTTCACAGAAGAAAAATATTTGGCTTAAACTTTAAAGAACTATTATATTTTTTGCTTCAACCTCAATTCTCACTGACAGTTCTTTTAGCTGCTGTTTGGAATAAGATTCTTTTTACCTGTTTTCAAAAAAACAAAAATTGAAAATATTAGTTGTTCATAGAATTTGGTCAGTTTAGTTTGGGCTATTTTTTGGGTTATTCCACTCACAAAACTTCAACTTTTTTTAAGTAAAATACCTGTCCAAATACAACTTTAACGTCCAAACACTATTTTTCAACACAATTTTAAAAAAAAAATTCTTTCAAATTTTAACAAAATCTATGTCCAAACGCCTCCAAACTTTAAAGTGAAGTTTATATCCAAGCACAATTAGCTTACAAACGAAATTTCGGCTTGGTATAAGACGCATATCTTCTCCCGAATACATCATTTCAAATTGGATTTTTCAATGAAAAGTAAATTCAAAGTATATAAGATAAACTCAAATTTTATATATAGAAGTGTTAAGAAACTTATCTCAAAGTAACAATATAAAACAAGAAAATTATAACGACCCGACCAGTCGTTTTGAGCTCTAGCGCATCGTTCGGCGGTTTGAGGCCTTGAGTAGCTTCACTTTAGGTATTATAACTTGTACGTGTAGTCGGAATTGAATTTCAGGAAGTTCGGGATTGACTTGGAAAAAAAATTCTAATTTCGGAAGCTTTAAATTGGAAGAATTGACTAAGGTGTGACTTTTGAGTAAATGACCTTGGGATCGGGATTTGAAGGTTCCAATAGGTTCGTATGATGATTTTGGACTTGGGCGTATGTTCGGGTCTGTCACGATCCAAAATCTCACTTGTCGTGATGACGCCTATCTCAATACTAGGCAAGCCGAAAATCTTAATAAAACACCAGATCTTTTTAATTAGAAAACAAAATAATTAAATTCAGCGAAAGAAATCTCACAATATCAAATATAACACTCCCAAAACCCGGTGTCACTGAGTACATGAACATCTAAATGAATACAAAGTCTGACTGATAAACATCACTGTCTGAAGTATAGAATAATACAATAACTAAACAGGAAGGGAATCAAGTCTGCTGTCGTCAAGTAGCTACCTTGATACTCTCCAATAGAAATAACTACGAATTCTAGCAGTCGTCGTATCCGGGAGCACCTGGATATGCACACGAGGTGTAGAGTGTAGTATGAGTACAACTAACTTAATAAGTAACAAGACTAACCTCTGGGCTGAAAGAAATGATGAGCGTCGCAGGTACAATCCAGTAAAAATAATGGTACAGAAATGTAGGCATGCTTTCAAGTTCAACAGTTAAACTCAGTACAAGTGCAATAGATCAATAGTGCACGATATAAGGAATATGACATCTTAGTGGAAAGACCTCATGTAATACTGGTCACAAATCATTCGGTCACTCGGTACTGTTTATGGCCAATCCAGCCCAGGGGTGTTCCAACCGGTATATAAACACACATCGACTGACAGTCAGTCACTCAGTACCATATAAGGTCAATCCAACACTAGGATAATTTATCCCCAAATATAAATAATACGATCAAGATCCATATCCATGTAAACTCATTACAATACAAATAAGTTAGGCAAGTCCATGCCCTGGGAAAATCCATCCCAAATATATATATAAGCAGTAAGTAAGGCATGTCCATGCCCTAGGAAGTCCATCCCGAATATCGATGATCATCTATGCTCACTGGGGGTGTGTACAGACTCTGGAGGGGCTCCTTCAGCCCAAGCGTAATACAAAGCCAATATGCCCTACTGTAGCGGGCAGTCCCGATCCGTATAATAACAAAGCATATAAGGCCTGCTACAGGTGGGCAGCCCCGATCCATAAAATAATGATGTATAAAGCCATTATGGCCTGCTGCGTTGTGCAACTCAATCCCATAAATATCCTCACAATGGACAATTATTACTGAGTGTGAAATGTATATTTTTGAATAATTAATTCAACAACAACACGATCCCATGGGTCCTAAAATATCAGCACGTAGCCTAAACACGATCTTTATTACAAGCCTCAGCTCAATTCCTCTAACACATGCCACATGTTCAGATAATAACATGATTTTTTGATTTTACAACTTCACAGGATTTATTCAAGACATAATTTATATGGTGCACGTCCACATGCTCGTCACCTATCGTGTATGTCACCTCTAAATAATTTATATCATACCAAATTCGGGGATTCATACCCTCAGAACCAAGTTTAAAAGTATTACTTACCTCGAACAAACCAGATCCAATGTCGAGCAAGCTAAATAATTCTCTAGAAATCCTATTCTGCGTGTATCAACTTCCGAACGGCTCGAATCTAGTCACAATTAATTTGATTCAGTCCACACAATTTATAGGAATTAATTCCATATCAAAATACTAATATTTTCCACAAAATCCGAAATTACGCCCCAAAAATCACCAGTGGGGCTCGCATCTCGAAATCTAACGAAACTCACAAAATATGACAACCCATCCAATTACAAGTTCAACCATACTAATTTCACTCAATTCCGACTCCAAATCGATGTCCAAAACTCAAAATTTCGTATTAAGAACTTTAGGCCAACACCCGCAATTTTCTCTTTAAATTCATCAACCAATTGCTAAAAATGACGATAGATTCATGGAATATTATCACAAGGGAGTCAAGAATACTTACCCCAAGTTGTGTGGAAAAGTTCCTCTACAAAGTCGCCCAATCCGAGCTCCAAAATGTCCAAAATGAGAAAAAGTTTTGGAACCCTCGTTTTTAACACTGCCCAGGCATTTCCGCACCTGCGGTGCCTGGGCTCGCACTTGCGCATCCGCTTTTGCGGAACAAATTGCGCGCCTGCGAACAAAGCCAACCTTCCAAAACCTCGCATCTGCGGCACCCTTCTCGCATCTGCGGGCTCGTAGATGCACATTACCCTTCGCACATGCGGCCTCGCGGATGCGGGCAAATTTCTCGCACATGCGGCCTCGCGGATGCAGGCAAATTTCTCGCACCTGCGAGCACTGCCCAGTCCACTCTTGGCCTCTTTTGCGACTGATTTTGCGCATATGCGGCTTCTTACCTGCGATCAAAATCTTCGCAGGTGCGATCACACCAGTAGGCAGCAGTTCCAGCATTTTCTTAAGTCCAAATTTGATCTGTTAACCATTCGAAACTCACCCGACCCTATCGGAACCCTTCCCGAACATTCCAACAAGTCCCATAACATAACACGGACCTACTCGAGGCCTCAAATCACACCTAATTGAAACAACAAATTATCTCTCAATTCAAAATCAACGACCTTTGAACTTTTAAATTCTACATCTTGCGCCGAAACACATCAAATCACGTCCGATTGACCTCAAATTTTGCACACAAGTCACATTTCACATTACGGACCTATTTCAATTTCCAGAATCGGATTTTGACCCCGATATCAAAAGTTAACCCTCGGTCAAACTTCCCAAAAATTCAACTTTCGACATTTCAAGCCTAATTTTACTACGGAACTCTAAGTAATTTTTCGGATACGCTCCTAAGCCCAAAATCACCATATGGAGCAATTGGAATCATCAAAACTTCATTCTGGTGGTCGTTTACACATAAGTCGACATCCGGTCACTATTTTAACTTAATTTTAAACCTTGGAACTAAGTGTTCTCATTCATTCCAAAACCTCACCGGACCCGAACCAATTACCCCGGAAATTCACACAAAAACTGTAAAGTATAATTTGAGCAGTAAATGGGAAAGTGGGGTTGTAATACTCAAAACGACCGGCCGGGTCACTACATTCTCCCCCACTTAAACATACGTTCGTCCTCAAACGTGCCAAGAGTTGTTTCCAAGCCATCAAATCACTGTTCGATCTTACCACACACGTACCCAGGGGTGAACCCATGTCACCCTATTCCACATAGGCTTGAAAACACAATACAACTAAAATCATTGATTTAACTTTAGCCCATAAACCTTGGAATTTAATTTCCAACCTTTAGAATTTCTTTCAAGACATGAATCTTACATTTACACACTGTATTATTTTGTCACGACCCAAAACTAACCCCTGTCGTGATGGCGCTTATCGTGAAACTAGGCAAGCCGACTCATTTCCAAAACAACTGATATTTCATTTTAAAGATAATTTCAAGATTATTTGACATAAAACCTCCATTAAAAGAGTTGAAATCAAAGAAAAACAGAAGTGCAAAAAAAAAAAGCCCAACATCGGGGTGTCACTAGTCATGAGCATCTGCTACAATCTGTCTAACAATATCAAGGCTAACTCGACCTTGAAAATAGCTAAATACAACTAGATGAATATAAGAAGGAGAAGAGCAGGGGCTGCGATCGCCAAACAGCTACCTTGCTATCTCCAAGAAAATCTGCAACCAGAACACTCAATAACCGCTACCGTGTCCAGCTATACCTGAATCTGCACACAAGGTGCAGGGAGTAACGTGAGTACGCCAACTCAGTAAGTAACAACAATAAATAAAGACTGAGCAGTAGTGACGAGCAATAAAGCATATAACGTTCATCAGGAAATCTCAGTAAAATACCACATGCTTTTAAAATTAGGATTTGAATCAAACATCTCGTTTAAACCCAGTTCCAGTAAAAATCATTTAAATATATTTTTCCAACAGTTTTTCAAAGGAAGGCTCAATGCAAAAGTGAGCAAAAATGATAAAATCATAAACAGCCCCTCCGGCAAAACATCACTCATATACAGCCCCTTGGGCAAACCTCACAGTCACTCGTGCCACTCGGGCATACCTCACAATCACTCTTGCCACTCGGGCATACCTCACAATCACTCATGCCTCCCAGTCACTCAGCACTCGGCACTCGCACATAGTAGGTACCTGCGCTCACTAGGGTGTGTACAGACTCCGGAGGGGATCCTTCAGCCCAAGAGCTATAATCTGCACAGACAACTCACGTGCGATAATAATAAAGTATGTTGTAGGTGCGCAGCCCCGATCCACACTCATCCTCACAAATCAGGCCCTCGGCCACACTCAGTCATAAAGTATGCTGCAGGCGGGCAGCCCCGATCCACACTTATCCTCACAAATCATGCCACTCGAGCATTTCTGTAAAACAAGGCATTCGGCCCAAAACATTTATATTCATCAAAATAGAGTTATAAAACTGATTTATGTGGTAAACAAGTATAAACATGACTGAGTATAGATTTTCAATCGAAAACAGTGAGAGGATGGTAAGAAACAGCCCCTAAGGGTCCAAACAGCATTGGCACAAGGCCCAAACATGGCATTCAACCCAATTTACAGAAATTCTTACTAAAACATATAAGTATCAAATGGTTTCAACAAAGTATGCAACTTTACAGTTGCTACAGGACGGACCAAGTCACTATTCCCCAACAGTGCACGCCCACACGCCCATCACCTAGCATGTGCGTCACTAAAAATAGTAGAATGATACGAAATTCGGGGTTTCATACCCTCAGGACCAGATTTACAATCCTTACTTACCTCAAACCGGTCAAATCTCTAACCCGCAATGATCTTGCCTCTAGACTCGGCCTCCAAAAGCTCCGAATCTATTCACAATCAGTACAATACCATCAATACGCTCTAATGGAATGAATTCCACAAGAAAAACTACAAAATTAGACCAAACTAGAAATCCGACAAAATTTACAAAACTAGAAAACTCATTAACTCACGGGTCTAACCATACCAAATTCATCAAAATCCGACATCGTTTGGTCCTTCAAATCCTTAAATTACTCTCCAAAAATTCCAAGCCCTAACCCCTCATTTCCACAAATTACCATGATTAAAACAATGGGAAATCACCATATATACAAGTATTAGGGCTCAAGTAACTTACCTCAACGAAATCCCCTTGATTCTCTCTTCAAACCTCTCCCAAAAGCTCTGAAAACCGAGTTGAAATTGTGAAAAATGACCAAAATTCGCGAAGAGTTCTATTTATGGTTTCTGCCCAGGTTTTTCGCACCTGCGGCCATTTTCTTGCACTTGCGCGACCGCACATGCGGTCTAAGAAGCCGCACCCGCACGACCGCACCTGCGGTCTAAGAAGCTGCACCTGCGCAACTCACTTAATAACCCAGATTTTGCACCTGCGGACCCCTTCCTTGCACCTGCGGAATCCCGTCTGCGGTCCCAGGTGCGTATCTGCGAAACCAGTCCAAACTTCTCATCTCCGCATCCGCGCTCAAAGCCTCGCACCTGCGGTCTTGCAGATGCGGCCAATTCTTCGCACCTTTGTTCCCAGCCTTGGCCCAGTGTCTCTCGCACCTGCGCATACCCACGCGCACCAGCGGCCTCGCACCTGCAACCCTTTCTTCCCCAGGTGCGGAAATAGCAGAAGCAGCAGCTCCAGCTGCAATTTCCAACTTCAACAAATCCGTTAACCACCCAGAATTACCCCAAGGTCCTCGGGACCTCAATCAAAAATACCAACAAGTCATATATCAACATACCAACTTAGTCAAACCTTCGAATAACTCAAAACAACATCAAATCATAAAATTACCATCGGATTCAAGCCTAAGAACTTCTAAATTTCCAAATTCGGCAACCGATGCCAAAACCAACCAAACCACGTCCGAATGACCTAAAATTTTGCACACACGTCACAAATGACACTACGAACCTACTACAACTTCCGGAATTCCATTCCGACCCCGACATCAAATTTTCCACTACCGACTGAAATCGTCAAATTTCCAATTTTGCCAACTCAAGCCTAATTCTATCACGGACCTCCAAATCACATTCCGGACGCACTCCTAAGTCCATAATCACCTAACGGAGCTAACAAAACCATCAGATTTCAAATCCGAGATTGTTTACACATAGGTCAATATCCGGTTGACTTTTCCAACTTAAGTTTCTACTTAAGAGACTAAGTGTCTCAATTCACTCTGAAACCACTCCGGTCCCGAACCAACTAACCCGATATAAAGTAATACAACTGAATAACACAAAAGAAGTAGAAATGGGGAAAACGGGTCTATAACTCTCGAAACGACCGGCCGGGTCGTTACATCCTCCCCCTCTTAAACATCCGTTCGTCCTCGAACGAGTCTAGAAACATACCTGGAGTCTCGAATAGGCGTGGCTATCTGCTCCGCATCTCCCGCTCGGTCTCCCAGGTGGCCTCCTCCACAGGGTGACCTCTCCATTGCACCTTCACTGAAGCTATATCCTTTGACCTCAACCTTCAAACCTGCCAATCCAAAATAGCCACCGGCTCCATATCATAAGTCATATCACCCTCCAACTGAACCATGCTGAAATCCAAAACATGGAACGGATTTCCAATATACTTCCGGAGCATGAAAACATGAAACACTGGATGCACACTCGACAAGCTGGGTGGCAAGGCAAGCTTATAAGCCACCTCCCCTATCTTCTGAAGCACCTCAAAAGGCCCAATGAACCGGGGGCTCAACTTGCCCCTCTTCCCAAACCTCATAACACCCTTCACGGGTGATACCTTCAGCAAAACCTTCTCCCCAACCATAAAAGACACATCACGGACCTTCCTATTCGCGTAGCTCTTCTGCCTAGACTGCGCCGTGTGAAGCCGCTCCTAAATTAATTTCACCTTAACTAATGTGTCCTGAACCAAGTCTGTACCTAAGAGCCTAGCCTCACCCGGCTCAAACCATCCAACCGGAGATCTACACCTCCTCCCAGACAAAGCCTTGTACGGAGCCATCTGAATACTCGACTGATAACTGTTGTTATATGCAAACTCCGCGAGTGGCAGAAACTGGTCCCATGAACCCCCAAAGTCAATGACACAAAGCATGCAACATGTCCTCCAATATCTGAATAGTGCGCTCGGACTGCCCGTTCGTCTGAGGGTGAAAAGCCATGCTTAACTCAACCTGAGTACCCAACTCTCGCTGCACGGCCCTCGAAAACTGCGATGTGAACTGAGTACCCCTATCTGAAATGATGGAAACTAGGACACCATGCAGGCGAACGACCTCTCGGATGTAAATCTCAGCCAACCGCTCTGAAGAGTAAGTAGTACCAACTGGAATGAAGTGCACGGACTTGGTCAGCCAATCCACAATAACCCAAATAGCGTCGAACTTCCTCGAAGTCCGTGGAGCCCAACTACAAAGTCCATAATGATCCGCTCCCACTTCCACTCTGGGATCTCTAATCTCAGAAGGAAGCCACCCGGTCTCTGATGCTTATACTTAACCTGCTGACAGTTTAGACACCGAGCCACAAACCCAACTATATCCTTCTTCATCCGCCTCCACCAATAGTGTTGCCTCAAATCCTGGTACATCTTCGCGGCACCCAGATGGATGGAATACCGCGAGCTGTGGGCCTTCTCAAGAATCAACTCTCGAAGCCCATCTATATTAGGCACACATATCTGGCCCTGCATTCTCAGCACCCCGTCATCACCAATAGTCACATCCCTAGCATCACCTCTCCGAACCCTGTCCTGAAGAACGAGCAAGTGGGGATCATCATACTGACGCTCCCTGATACGTTCATAAAGAGAAGACCTGGAGACCACACAAGCCAATACCTGACTAGGCTCCGAAATATCCAATTTGACAAGCTGGCCTGCCAAGGTCTGAATATCTAATGCCAAAGGTCTCTCTGTTGCTGGAAGATATGCTAAACTCCCCAAACTCTCTGCCCGACGACTCAAAGCATCGGCCACCATATTGGCCTTCCCCGGATGGTACTAAATAGTGATATCATAGTCCTTAAGAAGCTCCAACCATCTCCACTGACGCAAATTAAGATCCTTCTAATTTAACAGATACTGTAGACTCCGGTGATCAGTATAGATCTCACAATAAACCCCATACAAATAATGATGCCAAATCTTCAAGGCGTGAACAATGGCTGCTAACTCAAGATCATGGACAGGATAGTTCTTTGCATGGGTCTTCAACTGGCGCGAGGCATAGGCAATCACCCTACCCTCATGCATCTAAACACAACCAATGCTTATCCTCGAGGCATCACAATACACGGTGTAAGAACCTGAAGCTGATGGCAGAACTAACACTGGAGATGTGGTCAAAGCAGTCTTGAGCTTCTGAAAGCTCTCCTCACATTCATCCGACCACCTGAATGGAGCACCCTTTTGGGTCAATTTGGTCAAGGACAATGCAATAGATAAAAATCCCACCACAAAGCGATGGTAATAACCCATCAAACCAAGAAAGCTCCTAATCTCTGTGGCTGAGGACGGTCTAGGCCAACTCTGCACTGTCTCTATCTTCTTCAGATCCATCTGAATACCCTCGCTGGACACCATATGCCCCAAGAATTCTACTGAACTGAGCCAAAACTCACATTTGGAGAACTTTGCATAAAGTTTCTCCTCCCTTAATCTCTATAATGCAATCTTCAAATGCTGAGCGTGCTCTTCCTAGCTACGAGAGTACACCAGAATGTCATCAATGAATACAACGACGAATGTGTCCAAATAGGGCTGGAATACACTATTCATCAAATGCATGAACGCTGCTTGGGCATTGGTCAACCCAAAAGACATCACCAAGAACTCATAATGGCCATATCGGGTCCTGAAAGCTATTTTAAGAATAGCTGAATCCCGAATCTTCAGCTGGTGATAACCGGACCTCAAATCGATCTTGGAGAACACCCTTGCTCCTTGAAGCTGGTCGAATAAATCATCAATACGAGGCAAAGGATACTTGTTCTTGACTGTGACCTTGTTCAACTGCCTGTAATCAATACACATTCTCATGGAACCATCCTTCTTCTTCACAAATAGAACGGGTGCACCCCAAGGTGACTCACTAGGCCGAATAAACCCCTTATCGAAGAGTTTCTGAAGCTGTTCTTTCAATTCCTTCAACTCTGTCGGTGCCATACGATACGGTGGAATAGAAATGGGCTGAGTGCCCGGAACCAAATCAATACCAAAGTCAATATCCCTGCCAGGCGGCATGCCCAGTAGGTCTGTAGGAAATACATCCGGAAAATCACGTACCACCGAAACAGAATCAATGACAGGAGTATCTGCACTAACATCCCTCACAAAATCCAAATAAGATAGGCAACCCTTCTCAACCATGCGCTGAGCCTTCAAATATGAAATCACCCTACTTGGTACATAATCTACAGAACCGCTCCACTCAACCCTCGAAATTCCCGGCATAGCCAATGTCATCATCTTAGCCTGACAATCTAGAACAACATGACATGGAGATAACCAATCCATACCTAATATCACATCAAAGTCAACCATACTGAGCAACAATAGATCTACTCGGGTCTCCAGACCCCCAATAGTCACCACACATGACCGATATACGCGGTCCACAATAATAGTATCGCCCACAGGAGTAGATACATGTATAGATGAAACTAAGGACTCACGGGGCATATCCAGAAAATGGGCAAAATACGAGGAAACATATGAATACGTGAAACCAGGGTCAAATAATATTGAGGCATCTCTGTGGCAAACCTATACAATACATGTAATCACAGCATCTGAAGAAATAGCATCTGGTCTGGCAGGGAGAGCATAGAAACGGGCCTGACCACCCCCTGATCTGCCTTCCCCTCTAGGGCGACCCCTAGCTGACTGACCTCCACCCCGAGCTAACTGGGCAGGTGGTGAGGTAGCTAGTGCTGTAGTCGAAGGCTGACTCCTCTGCTGAGATGGACCTCCATGACGATGAGAACACTGCCTCCACATATGCCCAAGCTACCTACACTCAAAATAACTCCCTGGTGCTGGCGGCGGAAACTGAAGGGAACCCCTAGCACCGGGATGACTGGTAGAAGAACCTGGCATAGAAGAGCCCTGAACAGGTGGAGCACGGGACGAAATCTGAACTGGAAGGGCACTAAGTGATGAGTGGCCCTGATGAGAACTGTGAGAACCATGGCCAGATGATGCACCCCGATGAAATGGCCGAGCTGACTGAGCCTATCTGAAATAACGACCTCTACCGTGCTGGAACTGACCCCCAAAAGGAGCACCGTTGAATCCACCCTGACCGCGAGGCCTCTTGGCCTCCTTCTCAACCCTCTCCTGACTGCGAACCATCTCAATATGCCGAGCAATGTCGACAACCTCATCAAAGGTAGCACCCGAAACCCGTCCCCTGGTCATGAGCAACCGTAGCTGATAAGTGAGGCCATCAATAAACCTCATGATCCTCTCTCTGTCCGTGGGAACCAACCAGATAGCATGACGGGCCAACTCGGAGAACCGCATCTCATACTGCATCATAGACATATCACCCTGGCGGAGCCGCTCAAATTGTCTACGCAACTCCTCTCTGCGGGATCGAGGCACGAACTTCTCCAAAAAGACCACGGAGAACTGCTGCCAAGTAAGGGGTGTTGCGCCAACAGGCCTATGCCTCTTGTAAGTCTCCCACCATCTGAGTGCAGCCCCAGAAAAGTGAAAGGTAGTGAATGAGACCCCACAAGTCTCCAAAATACCAGCAGTACGGCGTATCCTCTGACACTTGTCCAAACATTCCTGAGCATCCTCTCTCTCTGTGCCACTGAAAGGTGGTGGATGAAGTCTCCCAAACCTCTCCAACCTGCGTTGATCATCCTCAGGCATCGCAGGAACCACATAATCCCGAGCAATAGCAACCGGCTGGGCTGGTGGTGCCTCTGGTGTCTGAAGTCCCTGTATAACCTGCTCGGGTGTGCGAGTGACGGGAGTCTGAGTGCCGCCCCTAGCCTGAGAAGTGGCTGCGGCCGTCAAAATAGAGACCGCCTGAGCAAGGCCAGTACACACTGTCAGAATCTGAGTTAGGGCCTCCTGAAGGCCTGGAATCACAATAGGCACAGGTGGTGCCTGAGCTGGTGCATCAACAACTAGAACTTGGTCCTGATCTGGGACAACCGGTGGATCTATAGGTACTGCCCGAACTGCTGTACGGGCTGCACTTCTTCCCCTACCACGGCCTCTACCGTGGCCTCGGCCTCTCGCGGCCTTGGCTGGTGGTACTGGTGACTGGCCCTCCTGACCGGTAGCACGAGTCCTCACCATCTGTGAGAGAATGAAACAACATATGTTTAATTACTAGAATCAACAAATTCGCATGACAAGAATCCAAAGATGTGAAGTTTCTAAAAGGTTCTGCAGCCTCCTGAAGATAAGTACAGACGACTCCGTACTGATCCGCAAGACTCTACTAAACCCGCTCATGACTCCTACCAATCTGTCATGACCCAAAACTAAACCCTGTCGTGATGGCGCCTATCGTGGAACTAGGCAAGCTGACTCATTTCCAAAACAACTGATATTTCATTTTGAAGATAATTTCAAGGTTATTTGACATAAAACCTCCACTAAAAGAGTTCAAATCAAAGAAAAACAGAAGTGCGGAAAAGAAAAGCCCTCATGAGCATCTGCTACAATATGTCTAACAATATCAAGGCTAACTCAGCCTGGAAAATAGCTAAATACAACTAGAGGAAGATAGGAGGGAGAAGAGTAGGGGCTGCGATCGCCAAATAGCTACCTTGCTATCTCCAAGAAAATCTGCAACCAGAACACTCAATAACCGCTACCGTGTCCAGCTATACCTGAATCTACACACAAGGTGCAGGGAGTAACGTGAGTACGCCAACTCAGTAAGTAACAACAATAAATAAAGACTGAGCAGTAATGACGAGCAATAAAGCATATAACGTTCATCAGGAAATCTCAGTAAAATACCACATGCTTTTAAAATCAGGATTTGAATCAAACATCTCGTTTAAACCCAGTTCTAGTAAAAATCATTTAAAGATATTTTTCCAATAGTTTTTCAAACGAAGGCTCAATGCAAAAGTGAGCAAAAATGATAAAATCATAAACAGCCCCTCGGGTAAAACATCACTCATGTACAGCCCCTAGGGCAAACCTCATAGTCACTCGTGCCACTCAGGCATACCTCACCATCACTCTTGCCACTCGGGCATACCTCACAATCACTCTTGCCACTCAGGCATACCTCACAATCACTTATGCCTCCTAGTCACTCAGCACTCGGCACTCGGCACTCGCACTCAGTAGGTACCTGCGCTCACTGGGGTGTATACAGACTCCGGAGGGGCTCCTTCAGCCCAAGCACTATAATCTGCACGGAAAACTCACGTGCGATAATAATAATAAAGTATGTTGCAGGCGGGCAGCCCCGATCCACACTCATCCTCACAAATCAGCACCTTGGCCTCACTCAGTCATAAATTATGCTACAGGCGGGCAGCCCCGATCCACACTCATCCTCACAAATCAGGCCACTCAAGCATTTCAGTAAAACATGGCATTCGGCCCAAAACATTTATATGCATCAAAATAGAGTCATAAAACTGAGTGATGCGGTAAACAAGTATAAACATGACTAAGTATAGATTTTCAATCGAAAAGAGTGAGAGGATGGTAAGAAACAGCCCCTAAGGGTCCAAACAGCATTGGCGCAAGGCCCAAATATGGCATTCAGCCCAATTTACAGAAATTCTTTCTAAAACATATAAGTATCAAATGGTTTTAACAAAGTATGCAACTTTACAGTTGCTACAGGACGGACCAAGTCACAATTCCTCAACAGTGCACGCCCACACGCCCGTCACTAGCATGTGCATCACTAAAAATAGTAGAATCATACGAAATCCGGGGTTTCATACCCTCGGGACCAGATTTACAATTGTTACTTACCTCAAACCGGTCAAATCTCTAACTCGCAATGATCTTGCCTCTGGACTCGGCCTCCAAATTCTCCGAATCTATTCATAATCCGTACAATACCATCAATACGCGATAATGGAATGAATTCCACGAGAAAAACTACAAAATTAGACCAAAAGCCGAAATTGGCTCAAACCGGGCCCCCGGGCCCACGTCTCGAAATCTGACAAAATTTACAAAACTAGAAAGCTCATTCACTCACGGGTCTAACCATACCAAATTCATCAAAATCCCACATCGTTTGGTCCTTCAAATCCTTAAATTACTCTCCAAAAATTCCAAGCCCTAACCCATCATTTCCACAAATTACCATGATTAAAACAATGGGAAATCACCATATATACAAGTATTAGGGCTCAAGTAACTTACCTCAACGAAATCCCCTTGATTCCCTCTTCAAACCTCTCCCAAAAGCTCCAAAAACCGAGTTGAAATTGTGAAGAATGACCAAAATTCGCGAAGGATTCTATTTATGGTTTCTGCCCAGGTTTTTCGCACCTGCGGCCATTTTCTCGCACGCGCGCGACCGCACCTGCGGTCTAAGAAGCCGCACCTGTACAACTCACTTAATCACCCAGATTCCGCACCTGCGGATCCCTTCCTCGCACCTGCGGATTCACGTCTGCGGTCCCAGGTGCGCATCTGCAAAACCAGTCCAAACTTCTCATATCCGTATCTGCGCTCAAAGCCTCGCACCTGCGGGCTCGCAGATGTGGCCAATTCTTCGCACCTACGTTCCCAGCCTTGGCCCAGCGTCTCCCGCACCTGCGCATTCCCCACGCGCACCAGCGGCCTCGCACCTGCGACCCTTTCTTCCGCAGGTGCGAAAATAGCATAAGCAGCAGCTCCAGCTGCAATTTCCAACTTCAACAAATCCGTTAACCACCCGGAATCACCCCGAGGCCCTCGAGACCTCAACCAAAAATACCAACAAGTCATATATCAACATACCAACTTAGTCAAACCTTCGAATCACTCAAAACAACATCAAATCATCAAATTACCGTCGGATTCAAGCCTAAGAACTTCTAAATTTCCAAATTCGGCAACCGATGCCAAAACCAACCAAACCACGTCCGAATGACCTCAAATTTTGCACACACGTCACAAATAACACTACGACCCTACTCCAACTTCCGGAATTCCATTCCAACCCCGATATCAATCGTCAAATTTCCAATTTCGACAATTCAAGCCTAATTCTATCACAGACCTCCAAATCATATTCCGGACGCACTCCTAAATCCAAAATCACTTAACAGAGCTAACGGAACCATCAGAATTCAAATCCGAGATCGTTTACACATAGGTCAACATCTAGTTGACTTTTCCAACTTAAGTTTCTACTTAAGAGACTAAGTGTCTCAATTCACTCTGAAACCACTCCGGTCCCGAACCAACTAACCCGATATAACGTAATATAGCTGAATAACACAAAAGAAATAAAAATGGGAAAAGCAGGGCTATAACTCTCGAAACGACCGGCTGGGTAGTTACAGATTTTGAACAAACTGTATCAAGCCATAACCATAATCACATATATAATCAACTAACATATTACACAACTTGCATGC
This sequence comes from Nicotiana tabacum, assembly GCF_000715075.1. Classification (NCBI taxonomy): domain Eukaryota; kingdom Viridiplantae; phylum Streptophyta; class Magnoliopsida; order Solanales; family Solanaceae; genus Nicotiana; species Nicotiana tabacum. Next base: position 22,698,210 of record NC_134083.1, read on the forward strand.
TCATGGCACCATTCCTGATCATAGTAGCTGCTCCAAAACCAACAAGTACTAGTATTAAACCCCATATCGAACCAAACCTCATCCTAAAAACTTCGTAACCTGTTGATAATAAAAGAAGCACGCGAAATTTCATGACCACTTACCAGATCAACAAGTCACAGAGCTCTCTCGCCCCAACCAGAACCATAATCTCTTTCTGAGCCGACTTTCAATATTATCCTTCCGAACATACCGTAATCAAACCTGAGAGTACCCATTCTAGGTCCAATGACCTTTTATTACTAAACACAACTATTCCACAGATATGTCACACCAATAATATGCAGAGCTACAACCCGTGCCATCCGTGCACCAATACGCAACAATTCAAATGTACTCAGTCATGGAAATGACTCAATTAAGAGAACTATCTCGCCAGACTAACGAGTACCACCACAAAGAAATGTTAAAAATCCAACACACACCGTAGAACCATCACACGATTCTAACACAAGGTTCATACCTTAACATAACTCCGCTGCAATACGTGACCCCATCGAAACACTGATCCACATGAAATACCTCATCCACCATGCTCAAAATCAATAACCACGCGCAATCTAACATCAAGTACTCAAAGTGCACTACTATCCAAGTAGAAGCAAATGACATAATGCCACACAAACCCAAAAGAACATTACCAATACGCCATCAATCATGCAATACCCAAATGCTCATCTTATTTAATTTCGCCATAAGGCCCCCAATAGAACTGCACCATTTGTGCACATAACCAATGAATCACAACTCCTCGTAGCATAAAGGAGTAACTCACAGATCATTTCAGAACACAAATTAGTTCAACATCAACCGAATGACACATCCCTCAACAATAGTAGTATGGAGCCAACCATTCCGGCTCGGTGTAGAATACACATCTTAATTGGGCCTACCATTTGACCCCCAAATCAACTCTGGTCACCCACAAATAGACAAATAACCCTTCGAAAATCCACAATGACTGAGTCATAATACATACCATTACCTGGCTAGCTTCGGCCACGACTTCACAGTCCGCAACCATGCATGATTTGCTCCTGAAACTTCCAAATTCCAAATTTATAGGACACGTGAATCATCATAACTGATCTTAATTCTAGCCTTCGAATGACTAACACATCTTTCATGCACGATCACTCCGCAATAAATACTCCCATAATTCTTCTGTGCCACATAGCAATAATTTGAATATCAGCAGTCTATTAACCATGTGAGTACCGCAATACTAATTGTACATCCGTAAGTCAAAATACAATGCGCCTTCTGAAATTCGCCCCTTTCTCATACAACACCAATTAGTAATAGTGTTCATCTATTTATTTGGAACCGCCCGTGTTTTCCAACATTCGTCACCTTCTCTTCAAGACTGTACTGTCGCCTTGTACCTGAAAATCTAGCTTTCGCACAACATATAACATTTATCTTGCCATCATGTGAAAAGCACAAAAATCTTATTATCAACTTTGAGTCACCAATAATTTACATACCCTTTTAGTTAGAAACCTTTCTCTTGCTTCTTTCCAGGAGGAAATCACAATACACAACACGTTCTCCACACCGGTAGAAAATATCCGGTTCCAACCATGGTAGAAATCATCAAGAACACTTTGAAATCCATTCCCACCAATTCAAGCTATCAGAACTAATTTCCTCTATCTCGTCCAAGCCACGTTGGTCACCAAAACCCAAGAATATTGATACCAAAACATATATAAAGCCTCCACATCATTATTACCCAAAAGAACTGAGCATGCCATTGCCATACTGGTCTAGCCTACAACCCAGTGGTCCTATTTCCTCCGAGGTTCTCCTGGATTACCTTCAAGTTGACATTTCTCCTTATCAGAACACTACTATCCTTACCCAAAGCTCACTATAAGACATCCCAACATAAAACCATACCGTCCTAAGGTCCATAAGTCATCGTATTCTTCTTAAGCACCACAACCGTAACACTAACTCTGAAAATATCTTATTTGAGTCTAAGGCCATTTCATTCACCTTCCTGATACCGAAATATAAAATCCATAATGATATACAAAAATGCCACAACTCTCGACACAATCCAACTTAAATCTCAGATTTTAGCCATAAACAAATCCGCCAAAAATTCTCAATTGTTACATATTAATCTCGAATCCATTAGAACTTTCCCGAGAGTCACCCCCTTTGTTCAAATCCACATTACACCGTCGAAATGGGAAAAAAGACACGTGCTCCATTAGCACAACAACACACAAAGAAGTAACCCTGCCTTAACATCACCAATCAAATTCATACTCTGTGCGCACTACATCCTTCAAAATAATAATTTAATCATCTCATAAAATGCAATATAACCCGCATTCAAGAAAGTTTCTTACTCAAGTCATCCCCGATCTCAACCTCTACAAGTCGTAACCAACCCACAAGTATGCCTCAAACAAAAACTAAAATTTAACATATATCTATGAAATTGAATTGTCAATAGCAGACTCCCCCACTTGGCTCAAAGCCATAGAATAAAATATTCCATAACTCACAATACCCATACTCTATTCCTACCATAATGCCACAGTCAGTTCAACAAAACTTCTTTTCCCACTCATGCAACGCCAACCATAAAAATACCCCAATCATCCGCTAAGCTCGCATTTATTCTCTAGACAATCAAGTCAACCTTCTCAGCCAGATACAAATTCAAATCTCCACACATACGCTCAGTAGGCAGAAAAGAAACTCTCTACTCACGTCATAAGGAATACACCTATGTAGATTACTCCGCAGGGGATAACCCACCTGCTTAACCTTAAATTAGTATCTTGTTATACCCTTTAGCAGTCATAATTTCTATGCAATCACTTAATCTTTCCAAGTCCAAACTTATGAACAAGACATGAGAATTTAGTCTGTCCCAAAATTTAACAATGTGAATGATCCTTCAAAACATTCATACTCAAGACTGTACGTCACATCACAATGAAAATCAAGCACCCAATGGCCTTTCCTTTATATTTCAAGGAAACATTCCTCGTCATATTCAAATCGTCTTAACACATCCCGTATTTATATCATACCCATCACAAAGCCATCCACCACTCGTCGAGCCACAATTCCACTCGTTGCGACATTACCAGACATATGAGTCCAAATGTATAGGTTACAACTGAAGCTACCGAGCTTAAGCTGCGGTCTAACCATGGACTCAAGTCCTCTAGACTGGCCCATCACCAAAACATAGAATACTCACCTCAAACCTCGTTCATATAATCACAAGCCGACGATGCACAACTGATACTAAGCGTTCATGTGCGCATACAAATGCGTGGTAGGAATTCAAAGAGTTATGTTTCAAGCTGAATCAATTATGCACGATAGAATACAAGAAAGTGAAACTTTCCTAAGGGTTCGACGGCCTCTCGAAGATAAGTACAGACATCTCTGTAATGATCCGCAAGACTCTACTAAACCTGCTCATGACTCGTGAGACCTAGAGCTCTGATACCAACTTGTCATAACCCAAAATCTCATATGTCGTGATGGCGCTTATCTCAATACTAGGCAAGCCGAAAATCTCAATAAAACATCATATCTTTTAAATTTGAAAATAAAATAATTAAATTCAGCGGAAGAAATCTCACAATTTCAAATATAACACTCCCAAAACCCGGTGTCACTGAGTACACGAGCATCTAAATGAATACAAAGTCTGACTGATAAACATCACTATCTGAAGTATAGACCAATACAATAACTAAACAGAAAGGGAATCAAGTCTGCGGTCGTCAAGCAGCTACCTTGATACTCTCCAACAGAAATAACTACGAATTCTAGCAGTCGTCGTATCCGGGAGCACCTGGATCTGCACACGAGGTACAAAGTGTAGTATGAGTACAACTAACTCAATAAGTAACAAGACTAACCTCTGGGCTGAAAGAAATGATAAGCTCTGCAGGTACAATCTAGTAAAAATAATGGTACAGAAATGTAGGCATGCTTTTAAGTTCAATAGTTAAACTCAGTACAAGTGCAATAGATCAATACTGCACGATATGAGGAATATGACATCTCAGTGGAAAGACCTCATGTAATACTGATCACAAATCATTCGGTCACTCGATACTGTTTATGGCCAATCCATTCTAGGGGTGTTCCAACCGGTATATAAATACACATCGACTGACAGTCAGTCACTCAGTACAGTATAAGGCCAATCCAGCCCTAGGATAATTTATCCCCAAATATAAATAATACGATCAAGATCCATGTCCATGTAAACTCATTACAATACAAATAAGTAAGGCAAGTCCATGCCCTAGGAAAATCCATCACAAATATATATATATAAGTAGTAAGTAAGGCAAGTCCATGCCATGGGAAGTCCATCCCGAATATCGATGATCATCTACGCTCACTGGGGGTGTGTACAGACTTCGGAGGGTCTCTTTCAGCCCAAACGTAATACAAAGACAATATGGCCTACTGCAGGCGGGTAGTACCGATCCGTATAATAATAAAGTGTATAAGGCCTGCTGCAGGCAGGCAGCCCCGATCCATAAAATAATGATGTATAAAGCCATTATGGCATGCTGCGTTGCGCAACTCAATCCCATAAATATCCTCACAATGGACAATTATTACTGAGTGTGAAATGTATATTTTTGAACAATTAATTCAACCAAACACAATCCACATGTTCAGATAATAACATGATTCTTTGATTTTACAACTTCACAGGATTTATTCAAGCCATAATATGGTGCACGTCCACATGCTCGTCACATATCATGTATGTCACCTCCAAAAAATTTATATCATACAAAATTGGGGGATTTATACCCTCAGAACCAAGTTTAGAAGTATTATTTACCTCGAACAAGCCATATCCAATGTCGATCAAGCTAAACAATACTCAAGAAATTCCATTCTGCGTGTATCAACATCCGAACGGCTCGAATATAGTCAAAATTAATTTGATTCAGTCCACACAATTTATAGAAATTAATTCCATATCAAAATACTAATATTTTCCACAAAATCCAAAATTACGCCCCAAAAATACCAATGGGGCCCACATCTCGAAATCCGATGAAACTCACATAATTCAACAACCCATCCAATTACAAGTTCAACCATACTAATTTCACTCAATTCCGACTCCAAATCGATGTTCAAAACTCAAATATTCATATTATGAACTTTAGGCCAACACCCCCAAGTTTCTCTTTAAATTCATCAACCAATTGCTAAAAATGAAGATAGATTCATGGAATATTATCACAAGGAAGTCAAGAACACTTACCTCAAGTTGTGTGGAAAAATTGCTCTCCAAAGTCGCCAAATCCGAGCTCCAAAATGTCCAAAATGAGAAAAACTCTCGGAACCCTCGTTTTTAACACTGCCCAGGCATTTCAGCACCTGCGGTGCCTGGCCTCGCACCTGCGCATCCGCTTTTGCGGAAACAATTACGCGCCTACAGACAAAGCCAACCTTCCAAAACCTCACATCTGCGGCGCCATTCTCGCATCTGCGGGCTCACAGATGCGCATTACCCTTCGCACATGCGGCCTCGCGGATTCGGGAAAATTTCTCGCACCTGCGAGCACTTCCCAGTCCACTCTTGGCCACTTTTGCGACTGATTTCGCGCACATACTGCTTCGTACCTGTGATCAAAATCTTCGCAGGTGTGATCACACCAGTAGGCAGCAGTTCCAGCATTTCCTTAAGTCCAAATTTGATCCGTTAACTATTCAAAACTCACCGAGCCTCTTGGGACCTCGTCCGAACATTCCAACAAGTCCCATAACATAATACAGACCTACTCGAGGCCTCAAATCACACCTAATTGAAACGATAAATTATCTCTCAATTCAAAATCAATGACCTTTGAACTTTCAAATTCTACATCTTGTGCCGAAACACATCAAATCACGTCCGATTGACCTCAAATTTTGCACACAAATCACATTTCACATTACGGACCTATTCCAATTTTCAGAATCGGATTCCGACCCCGATATTGAAATTTAACCCCTCGGTCAAACTTCTTAAAAATTTGACTTTCGGCATTTCAAGCCTAATTCCACTACGGAACTCCAAATAATTTTTCGGATACGCTCCTAAGCCCAAAATCACCATACGGAGTTATTGGAATAATCAAAAATTTATTTCGGGATCGTTTACACATAAGTCGACATCCGGTCACTATTTTAACTTAAGCTTTAAACCTTGAACCTAAGTGTTTCAGTTCATTCCAAAACCTTACCGGACCCGAACCAATTACCCCGGCACTTTACACAAAAATTATAAAGTACAATTTGAGCAGTAAATGGGGAAGCAGGGTTGTAATACTCAAAACGACCGGCCGGGTCATTACAGGGTCGAGTGTCGGATCACCCGAGAGCATTTCGGCGCTTATTATGGAAGGTTGGTATTTTAACAATTTTAGAAATTCTTAAGTTTGACTTGAAGTGGATTTTAATGTTATTGATATCCGTTTAGGATTCCGAGCCTTGGAATAGCTTCGTTATGTCATTTATGAGTTGTGTGTGAAATTTGAAGTCATTCCGGATTGATTTGAGATGTTTCGGCACAAGATATAGAATTTGGAAATTTATAAGTTTGATTCGAGGCGCAATTCATTATTTTATTGTTATTTGACATGGTTTAAGACTTCGACTAAGTTCGTATTGTACTTTGGGATATGCGGGTATGTTTGGAAGGGGTCCCGGGGGAGGGGGGCTTGGGTGCGAATCAGATTGAAAACGGATCGAGTTTGGACTTGGGAGAAAGACTGAAGCAGTTGGCATCTAGTGTAACCGCAACTGCGAGGTTTTGGCCTCGGGTGCGGAGCCGCAGAAGCGGCCAAGAGGGTCGCAGAAGTGGTTCTGGGCGAGCTAGGCAGGAGTGCAGGTGAGAGGAAATGTCCACACCTGCGAAACCGCAGATGCAGAGGGGAGATCGCAGAAGCGGATTTGGCCAAGAAGGCCTGGGGGCGCAGCAGCGGACTTTGGCACGTAGGTGTATGAGCATAGAATCACTTGTTATCCGCAGAAGCATAAGTACAGAAGCACTATTTGGGCCGCGAAAGAGGAGGTTGCTGGGTTGATTTAGACCCGCACCTGCGATGGATTTGCCGCAGGTTCGGAACCGCAGAAGCGGCTATTGGACCGCAGGTGCGAAGGTCGGGCTGGATAGAGTGTTTCTTTAAAATGAAGGTTTGGCTCAATTTCACTTCATTTCGTCCATGGGAGCCAATTTTGGAGCACTTTTGGAGTGCTATCTTCATCAACTATTATGAGGTAAGTGCTTTCTTCACATTGTGAGTTAAATACATGGTTATATATGGATTTAAGCATGGGAATTTGTAGAAAGTGGGATTTTGATAGAAAATCTAGAAAATTGGTATTTTTGGATTTTGACCACAAAATTGGACATGGAATTAGGTATTAATTATATATTTGAGTTCTTTGTATTTTGGGTAAAGTTTATCTTTGAAAACTTTTGGAATCCGGGCACGTGGGCCCGAGGGTTGTCCTTGTTGGCTTTTTGAACGGAGTTGGGAATCATTATAAATTGTTAAATTATACGTATTGGGGTATATTTTGATTGGTTTGCACGTTGTTTGACTAGTTTTTGATCGACGGGCTTTGGTTCGAGGTGTTAGAGTTGCTTGGGAGCCGGTTATGAAACTTCAGAGCGAGGTAAGTCTCCTGTCTAACCTTGTGAGGGGGAAACCACCCCTAGGTGATATTTATGGTTATGTGCAACTAGTTGTGGGTGCTACGTACGCACGAGATTATGAGAGTCCGTACGTAGCTAAAGCATGTTTATGTCCGTATAGACTTTGCATCTTATCACGTAATATTTGAATTATTTGAACTCATTTTGCTGGATTAATTAATTGAAGTGATAAATAAAATTGATTTAAAAATAGATATATGAACACTAGTCCAAGTCTTAACACTTTGAGTATTGAGCAAGTTAATTGAGAAATGGTAAAGATTATATTCATCTTATGCTCATGTGATGGGTTGTAAACACGTGTATCATAATTCGATAACTTCCTTCCTTTTCTTGTGGAGCGGGACGAACGCCTCGGAAGTGTATAGATGCATCTATGGTTCATGCCGCTCGACCTTCGGCAATGTACACATTATTATGGATCGGGTCGAACGACCTCGGCAGAATCGTGCGTTATATCGCTAGTAGTCCAAATATTCACGAGCTAAACTTTCCAATAATGCCTGACATTTTATGGCATTTCTTATTTATTTGGTATTGACACTTAGCATGTTCTGAGATATTAAGGAAGAATACAAGATTGAGGAAATTTATACTTTAAAGGGAATAAATTGGAAAATTATGAGATTTCAGATTTACTTCACTATAGTTGTACACTTCATATCTGTTATGAATTATCATATTATTTATTTGGACCTCTAGTAAGTGTCGATGTCGACCCCTCTTTACTACTTCTCCGGGGTTAAGCTAGATACTTTTTGGGCACGCATTGTGTAACGACCCGGCCGGTCGTTTCGAGAGTTATAGCCTCGTTTTCCCTATTTCTACTTCTTTTTGTGTTATTCAGCTATATTATATTATATCGGGTTAGTTGGTTTGGGACCGGAGTGGTTTCAGAGTGAATTGAGACACTTAGTCTCTTAAGTAGAAACTTAAGTTAGAAAAGTCAATCGGATGTTGACCTATATGTAAATGATCTCGGATTTGAATTCTGATGGTTTTGGAAGCTCCGTTAGGTAATTTTGGACTTAGGAGTGCGTCCGGAATGTGATTTGAAGGTCCGTGGTAGAATTAGGCTTGAATTGGCGAAATTGGAAATTTGGCAATTTCGGTCGACAATGGAAAATTTGATATCGGGGTCGGAATGGAACTCCGGAAGTTCGAGTAGGTTCGTAGTGTCAATTTTTATGTGTGTGCAAATTTTGAGGTCATTTGGACATGGTTTGATTGGTTTCGGCATCGGTTGCCGAATTTGGAAATTTAGAAGTTATTAGGCTTGAATCCGAGATTGATTTGATAATTTGATGTTGTTTTGAGTGATTCGAAGGACCGACTAAGTTAGAATGTTGATATATGACTTATTGGTAATTTTGATTGAGGTCTCGAGGGCCTCGGGGGGGGGGGGGGGGGGGTCCGGTGGTTAACGGATTTGTCAAAGTTGAAAAATGCAGGTGAAGCTGCTGCTACTGCTATTTTCGCACCTATGGAAGAAAGAGTCGCAGGTGCGCGTCGGGAGTTCACAGGTGTGGGGAAATGCTGGGCTAGGCAGGATGCGCATGTGCGAGTTGGAGGTCGCATTTGCGAGCCCGCAGGTACGAAACCTGGGGCGCATATGCGGAAAGGGGAATGCTGGACAGGCTTCGCAGATGCGGTGCGCCACGCGCAGGTGCGACGAGTTTGCTGCAAATGCAGAGACTGGACGGATAAGTGAGTTGCGCAGGTGAGGCTCCTTGGACCGCAGGTGCGGTCACGCGGGTGCGAGTAAATGGCCGCAGGTGCGAGAAGCCTGGGCAGAGGGTACATATTGCACACTTCGCGAATTTTGGTGAATTCTTCACCATTTCTTTTCGGTTTTGGAGCTTTTGGGAGAGATTTGAAGAGGGAATCAAGGGGGTTTCATTGAGGTAAGTTACATGAGCCCTAATACTTGTATATATGGTGATTTTCCATTGTTTAATCATTGTAATTAGTGAAAATGAGGAGTTAGGGCTTGGGATTTTTGGAGAAGTAATTTAAGGATTTGAAGGACCAAACGATGTCGGCTTTTGATGAATTTGGTATGGTTAGATTCGTGAGTGAATGAGCTTTCTAGTTTTGTAAATTTTTTTAGATTTCGAGATGTGGGCCCAGGGGCCGGGTATGTGCCAATTTTGGGTTTTGGTCTAATTTTGTAGCTTTTCTTGTGGAATTCATTCCATTAGCGCGTATTAATGGTATTGTACTGATTGTGAATAGATTCGGAGCATTTGGAGGCCGAGTCCAGAGGCAAGAGCATTGCGGGGTAGAGATTTGATCGGTTCGAGGTAAGTAACGATTATAAATCTAGTCCTGAGCTACAAAACCCCGGATTTTGTATCATTCTACTATTTTTAGTGACGCACATGCTAGGTGACGGGCGTGTGGGCGTGCACTGTTGGGGATTGTGACTTGGTCTGTCCCGTAGATACTGTAAAGTTTCATACTTTGTTGAAACTATATGATACTTATATGTTTTAGAAAGAGTTTCTGTAAATTGGGCTGAATGCCATGTTTGGGCCTTGCACCAGAGCTGTTTGGACCCTTAGGGGCATTTTCTTACTATCCTCTCATTGTTTTCGATTGAAAATCTATACTCAATCATGTTTATACTTGTTTACCGCATAACTCAGTTTTATGACTCTATTTTGATGCAATATAAATGTTTTGGGACGAATGCCATGTTTTACTGAAATGCCCGAGTGGCTTGAGAGGTTTATGACTGAGTGAGGTCGAGGGCCTGATTTGTGAGGATATTTATGGGATCGGGCTGTACGCCGCAGAGTGTTGCATATTTATGGGATCGGGCTGCATGCAGCAGCATGTTGCATATATATGGGATCGGGCTGCACGCCGCAGCATGTTTGATATCGGTCGAGGGCCTAAGTGATTTATGCCATGATTTGGCTTGATATAGCACTTGCGCTGAAGGAGCTCCTCCGGAGTCTATACACACCCCCAAAGAGCGTAGGTACCTACTAAGTGCGAGTGTCGAGTGCCGAGTGCTGAGTGACTGGGAGGCATGAGTGATTGTGAGGTATGCCCGAGTGGCAAAAGTGATTATGAGGTATGCCCGAGTGGCAAGAGTGATTGTGAGGTATGCCCGAGTGGCACGAGTGACTGTGAGGTTTGCCCGGGGGGTTGTATATGAGTTATGTTTTGCTTGAGGGGCTGTTTATGATTTCATCATTTTTGCTCACCTTTGCATTTTTCCTCTGTCAGAAAACTGTTGAAAAATATCTTTAAATGATTTTTACTGGAACTGGTTTAAACGAGATGTTTTGATTCAAATCTTGATTTTAAAAGCATGTGATATTTTACTGAGATTTTCTTATATGAATGTTATATGCTTTATTGCTCGTCACTACTGCTCAGTCTTTATTTATTTTTGTTACTTACTGAGTTGGCGTACTCATGTTACTCCCTGCACCTTGTGTGCAGATTCAGGTGTAGCTGGACACGGTAGCGGTTAATGGTTGTTCTGGTTGCAGAGTTTTCATGGAGATAGGAAGGTAGCTGTTTGGCGATCGTAGCCCCTGCTCTTCTCCCTCTTATCTTCCTCTAGTTGTATTTAGCTATTTTCCAGGTTGAGTTAGCCTTGATATTGTTAGAAAAATTGTAGTAGATTCTCATGACTAGTGACACCTCGATGTCGGGCTTTTCCTTCCGCACTTTTATTTTGATTGGAACTCCTTTACGAAGGTTTTTATGTTAAATAACATTGAAATTATCTTTGAAATGAAAATATTGGTTTGTTTTGGAAATGAGTCGGCTTGCCTAGTTCCACGATAGGCGCCATCACGATAGGGGTTTGTTTGGGTCGTGACAGATTGGTATCAGAGCCTAGGTTACATAGGTCTCATGAGTCATAAGCGGGTTTAGTAGAGCCTTGCGGATCGGTACAGAGACATTTGTACTTATCTTCGGGAAGCTGCAGAACCTTTAGGAAACTCCACATTCTTGAATTCTTGTCATGCGAATTAGTTGATTCTAGTAACTAAACATCTGTAGTTTCATTCTCTCACAGATGGTGAGGACTCGTGCTACCGGTCAGGAGGGCCAGCCACCAGTACCACCAGCCTGGGCCGTGGTAGAGGCCGTGGTAGGGGCAGAGGTGCATCCAGTACAGCAGTTGGGGCAGTACCTACAGATCCACCGGTTGTTCCAGATCAGGACCAGGTTCCAGTTGTTGATGCACCAGCTCAAGCACCACTTGTGCCTATTGTGATTCCAGGCCTTCAGGAGGCCCTAGCTTAGATTCTGACAGCGTGTACCGCCTTGCTCAGGCGGTCTTTATTTCAACGGCCGCAGCCACTTCTTAGGCTAGGGGCGGCACTCAGACTCTCGTCGCTCGCACACCCGAGTAGGTTATTCAGGGGCTTCAGACACCGGAGGCACCACCAGCCCAGCCGGTTACAGTTGCTCAGGATTATGTGGTTCCTTCTATGCCTGAGGATGATCAGCGTAGGTTAGAGAGGTTTGGGAGACTCTAACCACCACCTTTCAGTGGCACAGAGAGAGAGGATGCTCAGGACTTTTTGGACAGGTGTCAGAGGATACTCCGTACTGCTGGTATTTTGGAAACTCGTGGGGTCTCATTCACTACCTTTCAGTTTTCTGGGGCTGCACTCAGATGGTGGCAGACTTATGAGAGGCGTAGGCCTGTTGGTGCAGCACCCCTTACTTGGCAGCAGTTCTCTGTGGTTTTTTTGGAAAAGTTCGTGCCTCGGTCCCGCAGAGAGGAGCTGCACAGACAGTTTGAGCGGCTTCGCCAGGGTGATATATCTGTGATGCAGTATTATATGCGGTTCTCCTAGTTGGCCTGTCATGCGATCTAGTTGGTTCCCACGGACAGGGAGAGGATCATGAGGTTTATTGATGGTCTCACTTATCAGCTAGAGTTGCTCATGACCAGAGAGAAGGTTTCGGGTGCTACTTTTGATGAGGTTGTCGACATTGCTAGGCAGATTCAGATGGTTCGCTGTCAGAAGAGGGTTGAGAGGGAGGCCAAGAGGCCTCGTGGTCAGGGTGGATTCAGCGGTGCTCCTTTTGGAGGTCAGTTCCAGCACGGTAGAGGTCATTATTTCAGACAGGCTCAGTCAGCTCAGTCATTTCATCGGGGTGCATCATCTGGCCATGGTTCTCATAGTTCTCATCAGGGCCACTTATCACTTAGTGCCCTTCCAGCTCAGAGTTCGTCCCGTGCTCCACCTGTTCAGGGCTCTTCCATGCTAGGTTCTTCTACCAGTCATCCCGGTGTTAGGGGTTCCCTTCAGATTTCGCCACCAGCACTAGGGAGTTGTTTTGAGTGTGGGGAGCTTGGGCATATGTGGAGGCATTTTCCTTGTCGTCATGGAGGTCTATCCTAGTAGAGGAGTCAGCCTCCGACTGCAGCACCAATTACCTCACCACCCGCCCAGTCAGCTCGGGGTGGAGGTTAGTTAGGAAGGGGTCGCCCTAGAGGGGGAGGCAGATCAGGGGGTGGCCAGGCCCATTTCTATGCCCTCCCTGCCAGACCAGATGCTATTGCTTCAGATGCAGTGATTACATGTATTGTCTCAGTTTTTCACAGAGATGTCTCAGTATTATTTGACCCTGGCTCCACGTATTCATATGTTTCCTCGTATTTCACCCATTTTCTAGATATGCCTCGTGAGTCTTTAGTTTCATCTGTACATGTATCTACTCATGTGGGTGATACTATTATTGTGAACTGCGTATATCGATTATGTGTGGTGACTATTAGAGGTCTGGAAACCCAAGTAGACCTTTTGCTGCTCAGTATGGTTGACTTTGATGTGATATTGGGTATGGATTGGTTATATCCATGTCATGCTGTTCTAGATTGTCACGCTAAGACGGTGACGTTAGCTATGCCGGGAATTTCGAGGGTTGAGTGGAGCGATTTTGTAGATTATGTACCAAGTAGGGTGATTTCATATTTGAAGGCTCAGCGCATGGTTGAGAAGGGTTGCCTATCTTATTTAGCTTTTGTGTGGGATGTTATTGCAAAGACTCATGTCATTGATTCTGTTTCGGTGGTACGTGATTTTCTGGATGTGTTTCCTGCATACCTGCCGGCATGCCGCCTGACAGGGATATTGACTTTGGTATTGATTTGGTGTCGGGCACTCAGCCCATTTCTATTCCACCGTATCATATGGCATCGGCAGAGTTGAAGGAATTGAAAGAACAACTTCAGGAACTCCTTGATAAGAGGTTTATTCTACCTAGTGTGTCACCTTGGGGTGCACCGGTTCTATTTGTGAAGAAGAAGGATGGTTCCATGAGAATTTGTATTGATTACAGGCAGTTGAACAAGGTCACAGTCAAGAACAAGTATCCTTTGCCTCGTATTGATGATTTATTCGACCAGCTTCAGAGAGCGAGGTTGTTCTCCAAGATTGATTTGAGGTCTGGTTATCACCAGTTGAAGATTCGGGATTCAGATATTCTTAAGACAACTTTCAGGACCCGATATGGCCATTATGAGTTCTTGGTGATGTCTTTTGGGCTGACCAATGCCCCAACAACATTCATGCATTTGATGAACAGTGTATTCCAGCCCTATTTGGACTCATTTGTTGTTGTATTCATTGATGACATCCTGGTGTACTCTCGTAGCCAGGAGGAGCACGCTCAGCATTTGAGGATTGTATTATAGAGATTGAGGGAGGAGAAGCTTTATGCAAAGTTCTCCAAGTGTGAGTTTTGCCTCAGTTCAGTAGCATTCTTGTGACATGTGGTGTCCAGCGAGGGTATTCAGGTGGATCCGAAGAAGAGAGAGGCGGTGCAGAGTTAGCCTAGACTGTCCTCATCCACGGAGATTAGGAACTTTCTTGGTTTGGCGGGTTACTACCGTGGCTTTGTGGAGGTATTTTCATCTATTGCATCGCTTTTGACCAAATTGACCCAAAAGGGTGCTCCATTCAGGTGGTTGGATGAGTGTGAGGAGAGCTTTCAGAAGCTCAAGACTGCTTTGACCACAGCTCAGTGTTAGTTCTGCCATCAAGCTTCAGGTTCTTACACCGTGTATTGTGATGCCTCGAGGATAGGCATTGGTTGTGTTTTGATACAGGAGGGTAGGGTGATTGCCTATGCCTCACGCCAGTTGAAGACCCATGAGAAGAACTATCATGTCCATGATCTTGAGTTAGCAGCCATTGTTCACGCCTTGAAGATTTGGCGTCATTATTTGTATGGGGTTCATTGTGAGATCTATACTGATCACCGGAGTCTGCAGTATCTGTTAGCAGAAGGATCTTAATTTGCGTCAGCGGAGATGGTTGGAGCTTCTTAAGGACTATGATATCACTATCCTGTACCATCCGGAGAAGGCCAATGTGGTGGCCAATGCTTTAAGTCGCCAGGCAGAGAGTTTGGGGAGTTTAGCATATCTTCCAGTAGCAGAGAGACCTTTGGCATTAGATGTTCAGGCCTTGGCAGGCCAACATGTCATATTGGATATTTCGGAGCCTGGTCGGGTATTGGCTTGTGTGGTCTCCGGGTTTTCTCTTTATGACCATATCAGGGAGCGTCAGTATGATGACCCCCACTTGCTCATTCTTCAGGATAGGGTTCAGAGAGGTGATGCTAGGGATGTGACTATTGGTGATGACGGCGTGCTGAGAATGCAGGTCCGGATATGTGTGCCTAATGTAGATGGGCTTCGAGAGTGGATTCTTGAGGAGGCCCATAGCTCGCGGAATTCCATCCATCCGGGTGCAGTGAAGATGTACCAGGATTTGAGGCAGCATTATTGGTGGAGGCGGATGAAGAAGGAAATAGTTGGGTTTGTGGCTCGGTGTCTCAACTGTCAGCAAGTTAAGTATGAGCATCAGAGACGGGGTGGCTTGCTTTAGAGATTAGAGATCCCAGAGTGAAAGTGGGAGCGGATCACCATGGACTTTGTAGTTGGGCTCCCACGGACTTCGAGGAAGTTCGATGCTATTTGGATTATTGTGGATCAGCTGACCAAGTCCGCGCACTTCATTCCAGTTGGTACTACTTACTCTTAAGAGCGGTTGGCTGAGATTTACATCCGAGAGATCGTTCGCCTACATGGTGTACCAGTTTCCATCATTTCAGATAGGGGTACTCAGTTCACATCGCAGTTTTGGAGGGCCGTGCAGCGAGAGTTGGCAACTCAGGTTGAGTTGAGCATAGCTTTTCACCCTCAGACGGACGGGCAGCCCGAGCGCACTATTTAGATATTGGAGGACATGTTGTGTGCTTGTGTCATTGACTCTGGGGGTCATGGGACCAGTTTCTACCACTCGCGAAGTTTGCATATAACAACAGTTATCAATCGAGTATTCAGATGGCTCCGTATGAGTCTTTATATGGGAGGAGGTTTAGATCACTGGTTAGATAGTTTGAGCCGGGTGAGACTAGGCTTTTAGGTACAGACTTGGTCCAGGACGCATTAGATAAGGGGAAATTGATTCAGGAGCGGCTTCGCACGGCGCAGTCTAGGCAGAAGAGCTATGCGGATATGAAGGTCCGTGATATCTCTTTTATGGTTGGGGAAAAGATTTTGCTGAAGGTATCACCCATGAAGGGTGTTATGAAGTTTGGTAAGAAGGGCAAGTTAAGCCCCCGGTTTATTGGGCCTTTTGAGGTGCTTCAAAGGATAGGAGAGGTGGCTTATAAGCTTGCTTTGCCACCTAGTCTGTCGAGTGTGAATCCAGTGTTTCATGTTTCCATGCTTTGGAAGTATATTGGAGATCCGTCCCATGTTTTGGATTTCAGCACGGTTCAGTTGGAGGGTGATATGACTTATGATGTGGAGCCGGTGGCTATTTTGGATCGGCAGGTTCGAAGGATGAGGTCAAAGGATATAGCTTCAGTGAAGGTGCAATGGAGAGGTCAGCCTATGGAGGAAGGCCACCTGGGAGACTGAGAAGGAGATGCAGAGCAGATATCCAGGTATGTTTCTAGACCCGTTCGAGGACGAACAGATGTTTAAGAGGGGGAGGATGTAATGACCCGGCCGGTCGTTTCGAGAGTTATAGCCCCGTTTTCCCTATTTTTACTTCTTTTTGTGTTATTCAGCTATATTAAATTATATCGGGTTTGTTGGTTTGGGACTGGAGTGGTTTCAGAGTGAATTGAGATACTTAGTCTCTTAAGTGGAAACTTAAGTTGGAAAAGTCAACCGGATGTTGACCTATGTGTAAACGATCTCGGATTTGAATTCTGATGGTTCCATTAACTCCGTTAGGTGATTTTGGACTTAGGAGTGCGTCCGAAATGTGATTTGGAGGTCCGTGGTAGAATTAGGCTTGAATTGGCGAAATTAGAAATTTGGCGATTTCGGTCGGCAGTGAAAAATTTGATATCAGGGTTGGAATGGAATTCCAGAAGTTGGAGTAGGTTCGTAGTGTCATTTGTGATGTGTGTGCAAAATTTGAGGTCATTCAGACGTGGTTTGGTTGGTTTCGGCATCGGCTGCCGAATTTGAAAATTTAGAAGTTCTTAAGCTTGAATCCGAGGATAATTTGATGTTTTGATGTTGTTTTTAGTGATTCGAAGGTTCGACTAAGTTAGTATGTTGATATATGACTTGTTTGTATTTTTGGTTGAGGTCCCGAGGGCCTCGGGATGATTCCGGGTGGTTACCGGATTTGTCGAAGTTGGAAAATGCAGCTAAAGCTGCTGCTACTGCTATTTTTGCACCTGCGGAAGAAAGAGTCGCAAGTGCGAGGCCACTGGTGCGTGTGGGGAGTTCACAGGTGCGGTCAATGATGGGCTAGGAAGGATGCACAGGTGCAAGTTGGAGGTCGCATTTGCGATCCCGCAGGTGCGAAACCTGGGGCGCAAATGCGGAAAGGGGAATGCTGGACAGGCTTCGCAGATGTTGCGCGCCACGCGCAGGTGAGACGAGTTTGCCGCAGATGCGGAGACTGGGCGGATAAGTGAGTTGCATAGGTGCGGCTCCTTGGATCGCAGGTGTGGTCGTGCGGGTGCGAGTAAATGGCCGCAGGTGCGAGAAGCCTGGGCAGAGGGTACATATTGCACACTTCGCGAATTTTGGTGCATTCTTCACCATATTTACTCGGTTTTGGAGCTTTTGGGAGAGATTTGAAGAGGGAATCAAGGGGGTTTCATTGAGGTAAGTTACTCGAGCCCTAATACTTGTATATATGGTGATTTTCCGTTGTTTAATCATTGTAATTAGTGAAAATGGGGAGTTAGGGCTTGGGATTTTTGGAGAAGTAATTTAAGGATTTGAAGGACCAAACGATGTCAGATTTTGATGAATTTGGTATGGTTATATTCGTGAGTGAATGAGCTTTCTAGTTTTGTAAATTTTGTCGGATTTCGAGATGTGGGCCCAGGGGCCGGGTTTGTGCCAATTTCGTGTTTTGGTCTAATTTTGTAGTTGTTCTTGTGGAATTCATTCCATTAGCGTGTATTGATGGCATTATACTGATTGTGAATAGATTCGGAGCAATAAGAGGCCGAGTCCAGAGGCAAGAGCATTGCCGGGTAGAGATTTGACCGGTTCGAGGTAAGTAACGATTGTAAATCTAGTCCTGAGGGTACGAAACCCCGGATTTTGTATCATTCTACTATTTTTAGTGACGCACATGCTAGGTGACAGGCGTGTGGGCGTGCACTGTTGGGGATTATGACTTGGGACATCCCGTAGCAACTGTAAAGTTGCATACTTTGTTGAAACTATATGATACTTATGTGATTTAGAAAGAATTTTTGTAAATTGGGCTAAATGCCATGTTTGGGCCTTGCGCCAGTGCTGTTTGGACCCTTAGGGGCTTTTCTTACAATCCTCTCATTGTTTTCGATTGAAAATCTATACTCAGTCATGTTTATACTTATTTACCGCATAACTCAGTTTAATGACTCTATTTTGATGCATATAAATGTTTTGGGCCGAATGCCCTGTTTTACTGAAATGCCCGAGTGGCTTGAGAGGTTTATGACTGAGTGAGGCCGAGGGCCTAATTTGTGAGGATATTTATGGGATCGGGATGCACGCCGCAGCATGCTGCATATTTATGGGATCGAGTTGTACACTGCAACATGTTTGATATCGGCCGAGGGCCTAAGTGATTTATGCCATGATTTGTCTTGATATGGTGCTTGGTCTGAAGGAGCCCCTCAGGAGTCTGTACACACCCCCAGTGAGTGCAGGTACCTACTGAGTGCGAGTGTCGAGTGCCGAGTGCTGAGTGACTGGGAGGCATGAGTGATTATGAGGTATGCCCGAGTGGTATAAGTGACTGTGAGGTTTGCCTGAGGGGCTGTATATGAGTGATGTTTTGCTCGAGGGGCTGTTTATGATTTCATCATTTTTGCTCACCTTTGCATTTTTCCTCTGTCAGAAACTTGTTGAAAAATATCTTTAAATGATTTTTACTGGAACTGGGTTTAAACGAGATGTTTTGATTCAAATCTTGATTTTAAAAGCATGTGGTATTTTACTGAGATTTCCTGATATGAATGTTATATGCTTTATTGATCGTCACTACTGCTCAGTCTTTATTTATTATTGTTACTTACTTAGTGGCGTACTCACGTTACTCCCTGCACCTTGTGTGCAGATTCAGGTGTAGCTGGACACGGTAGCGGTTATTGATTGTTTCGGTTGAAGATTTTTCTTGGAGATAGCAAGGTAGCTGTTTGGCGATCGCAGCCCCTGCTCTTCTTCCACTTATCTTCCTTTAGTTGTATTTAGCTATTTTCCAGGCTAAGTGAGCCTTGATATTATTAGACAAATTATAGTAGATGCTAATGACTAGTGACACCCTGATGTCGGGCTTTTCCTTCCACACTTTTATTTTGATTGGAACTCTTTTACGAAGGTTTTTATGTTAAATAACATTGAAATTATCTTAGAAATAAAAATATCGGTTTGTTTTGGAAATGAGTCGGCTTGCCTAGTTCCACGATAGGCGCCATCACAACAGGGATTAGTTTGGGTCGTGACACGTTGATTTACGTACTCATGCTACACTTTTGCACTAAATGTGGAGGATCTGACAGGTTCATTGATGATCTCCTTGGCGCGTAGGAGCACCTATTGAGGAGACTTTATGTGAGCTGCATTCCGGGCTATGCATCGTAGTCCACCGAGTCTCTATTGTATTATTTGTTTTATTCTGTCTTATTACATTCAGGACAGATGTTGTATTGTTAATATATTCCTTAGAAAATACTCATGCACTTGTGACACCGGGTTTTGGGGGTTACTACGGGGTGTTCGTTGTTGTAATTGAGTAAATATTATCACTTACTCGATAAAAATCTATTTCATACGATTTAATTAAGGAAAATTATGATTTCAAATACACAAAATGGGTAATTAAGTTGATCAATCACCATTGGCTTGCCTGACGGTGATGTTAAGTTCCATCACGACCTTTAGTGAATTTTGGGTCGTGACAAAAATAGACAAGAATGTAGAGAGAAAGAGAGGAGAGATTCCTATTTCTTCTATGTATTCAAGTGTATAGTACATGATCCCAAATACCTCTATTTATAGGGTTACATAGAGGCTTACAATAAGGTTACTTTAAACATTTGAGATCATGGAAGAAGATTATGGGAAGGTTATGGAGGTGTTGGAGTTATAACTATAATGGTGAGAAGTAGTGGGGGTTATCTACATAATGAAGAAGAGTAGTGGGAGTTATATTTGATTAGTGGACATCCATATAAATATGTATTTCATAACACTCCCCCTTGCTCCCCCCTTGAATGTCCATAGATAATGTGCCTCGTTAAAACCTTACTAGAAAAAAACCCAATGGGAAAAAAATTCTAGTGAATGAAAAAGAATACGCATATCTTGTAATACGCATTACTTGCTGCCTCATTAAAAACTTTGCCAGAAAAATCCAGTGGTATAAAACCTTAGCCAAGGAAAAAAGAGTACAATGTGTATTTGTCTCCCTCTGATGAAAACATCACTTTATTTTTCGGAGACGAAGAATTCCAAGCTTGTATAACAACTTCTCTAGTGTTGAGATAGTCAATGCCTTAGTGAATTATTCCGCCGAATTATCAATTGAACGAATTTGTTGAACATGTATTTCATCATTCTGTTGAAGATTGTGTCTGATAAAGAACTTTAATGAAATATATGATTTATTTTGTCTCCTTCAATATATCCTTCTTTCAATTGATATAAGCAAACATCAGCGTCTTCACTATTATTGGAACCTTCTCTTCAAAGAAAAGTCACACGTCTGTTGTGTGTTGAGTCACTTGCTTCATTAGTTGCAAGTATATTGACATGACTTGAATAAGTATCAACAATTGACAACCTTGTGAAATGATAATATGGCAATCCCCTCACATACAAATAGATTATTTGAAGAACGGACTTCAGAAAATGCCTGCATTTGCATAACCAATAAAACTTTGACAATATTTGTTAGAATAAACAAATCTATATCAAGGAGTCCTTTTGCAATATAATACTAATAGTATTCCAATATCTTCATATAGGAATAAAACTAGATCTCGCTAGCATATTGTTTTACTCATGGTTCTAGCAAGATACATAGTGCACCAATTTCAACACACACAAAAATAAATCATGCACGCCATGCTTGCTCTAATCCACATAAGGATTTGTTGAAACTTTATTTAATAAATTTCTTGGGAACCTTAATATGCTTCAGAACAATTTAAATCCTTTAAGGATTTTCATTATACGCATATCAACTGTATTGTCAAAATTAAAACCTGAAAACGATTTAATCCACCACAAGAGAGCATATCTCCATATAACTAATGCCAGGATATTTACGAAAAATCTTATGCCACAAATCATCTTTATGTCTATTGACTTGATATTTCATTTCACTTTCAGGTGTTAGGAATATCCGTCCAACTTCACATTTTTCAGGTGAAGTCAATTTTCATTGCGTATTTTGTTCTTTGTCCAATCATTTATTTGTCCAAATTCCATGACAGATTTGAACTCAAGATCCTCGTCAATATTAATAATATTGAGCTACATTACATCACCAATATCGTCGATGATCATTTTACATCGGTTCCATCATCGCTCAAGAAAGACATAACTTATCGAGATCTCATTATTTTCAGGTACGTGAGCCTCTTCCATGAGGTCTTATAAAGTGTTATGTCATGGTGCTCTTATAAAGCACTTGACACCTTATTATGACCATCTTGAACATTTGCTCCTCTCCTTCTTCAAACAGTTTTATCTTTGGAACTGATTAGTCTATTACGCTTTATGCGTACCATAAACTCTGTCCACCATGGACTTTATTCTATTTGGAACATTAGCAGCTGAAATATAACTGTCACGACCCATAATCTAACCTGTCGTGATGACGCCTATCTCAATACTAGGCAAGCCGATAACATCAATAACCCCTGATTTCCTTTAAGTTTGAAAAACATAATATTTAATACAATACAAAATCCCACAAATACTGATACAAACACTCCCCAAAACCTGGTGTCACTGAGCACATGAGCATCTATCATAAATACAAGTCTTGAAAAATACGGTCTATAATAGTGTGAGACCAAATACAGTAAACAAGGAGATAGGAAAGGAGAGACAAGGTCTGCGAAACACGGTAGCTACCTCTAAATCTCCGGAAAATCAACTGAGTGAGAGAATTAGCACCCACTATGTCTGGAAATACTTGGATCTGCACACAAAGTGCAGGGTGTAGTATGAGTACAATCAACTCAGCAAGTAACAATAATAAATAAGGAACTGATGATAGTGACGAGCTACACAGTTATAGTTTACTTTCAGTAATTCCGGTAACAATAGACATGCTTTCAAATCCAGCATTTTAAGTCAATCAATTCTATATAGTTCAAGTTCATGTATTCGAGATATAAAATCCTTCAAAAAAATTCACAACAATGACATATAACAACAAAGTGCGACAACAAATGAAAAGCAAGTACAGCCTCTCAGGACAACAATAACTCACTGGGCTCCCAGCCCTCAACACTCACTCAATGGGTACCCGCACTCACTAGGGGTGTACAGACTCCGGAGGGGCTCCTACAGCCCAAGCGCTATAATCTGCACGGACAACTCATGTGCTGCACGGACAACTCACGTGCTATAATATCCTGCACGGACAAATCACGTGACATAGTATCCTTACCTCACCGACAGGACCTCGGCCTTACTCACTCCTCAACCTCCCTAGTCTCTCGGCTCTCGGAATTCACAAAGATCAGCCCAAACAAAGATAACATAGTGTATCAACAAAATCAAGAAAGACTGAGGTATGATACGCAGTAAACTCGTGACTGAGTACAAGACAAAAATTTGCAAATAATTCAACAAGTACGCGGCCTCTGCGGGTCCCAACAGTACTATCACATAGCCTAAGCATAATTTCTAACATGATTTACATCAAATTTCTTCAACACATAGAGAGTATATAGCTAATAATAAATTATTTAACTATACAATTTCCACGGGACATACTAAGTCATAATTCTCTCGGTGCACGCCCACACGCATGTCACCTAGCATGTGCGTCACCTCCAAAAATAATCACATGGCACAATAATTCGGGGTTTCATACCCTCAGGACCAGATTTATAAATGTTACTTACCTCAACCCATGAAATTCTTATTCCGCTAAGCCTTTGCCTCGTGAATTGGCCTCCAAACGCCTTGAATCTAGCCACAAATAATTCGATTCACTCAATAAAATTTATTGGAATTAATTCCATAGGAAAATGCTAATTTTCCATAAATATCTGTATTTTAGCTTTAAAAAATCGCGTCTCGAAATCCGGCAAAACTAATCCGACTCCGAATCGACAACAAAATCTCCAAAATTCGTTAATATGAGATTTCTAAATTTTTTCCAAATTTCAATCTCAAAACACTAATTACATGGTGAAAACAATGATATATTCGTGTATATTGACCAAATCCGAGTTAGAATCACTTACCCCAATGTATTTCCTTGAAAATCTATCAAAAATCGCCTCTCCTCAAGCTCCAATTTGTCAAAAATGGCGAATGGGACGAAGTCCCCTGCTTTATAGTTCTGCCCGTGGTCTTCGATCCTAGGCCTCGATTTTGACCCTCGATCCTGGCACTCGATCATGGCCATCGACCCTAGCCTTCGATCTAGGCTTCGATCATGGCTTCGATCCTTTCTTCGATCATAGCCCTCGATTTCTGGGCTTGATTCTGGGCTCGATTCTGGACCCGATTCATGGCTCCCCAAATTTCCAGCATAAGGAAATTGCTGCAACTGTTTTAGTCCAACTTTTGATCCGTTAACCATCTGAAACTCACCCGAGGCCCTCGAGACCTCAACCAAATACACCAACAAGTCTTTAAACATCATACAAACTTAGTCAAGTCTTCAAATCACATCCAACAACGTTAAAAACATGAATCACACATAGATTCAAGCCTAATGAACTTTAAAATTTCCAATTTCTACAAACGACGCGGGAACCTATCAAATCACGTCCGATTGACCTTAAATTTTGCATACAAGTCATAAATGACATAATAAAGGTATTCCAATTTTCAGAATCAGATTCCGACCTCGATATCAAAAAGTCATCCCCCTCGGTCAAACTTCCCGTAAATTCAACTTTTGCCATTTCAAGCCAAATCCCTCTACCGACCTCCAAATAATTTTTTGGACACGCTCCTAAGTCCAAAATCACCATACGGAGCTATTGGAATCATCAAAATTCAAATCCGAGGTCGTTTACATATAAGTCCACATCCAGTCAACTTTTCCAACTTAAGTTTTCAATTATGAGACTAAGTATTTCATTTCAATCCGAATTCCTTCCGAACCCATACCAACTAACCCGGTAAGTCATAAAACAATTGTGAAGCATAAATTAAGCAGTAAATGGGGCAACGGGGCTGTAATACTCAAAACGACCAGTCGGGTCGTTACATTCTCCCTCACTTGAACATGCGTTCGTCCTCGAACGTGCCAAGAGTTGTTCTTAACCTTCAAATCTCTATTCCAGCTTACCACGCACATACCCGGGGTGATCTCACACCACCCTATTCTATATAGGCATGATCGTACAACATAACTGAAAATCATTAATTTAACCTTAGCCCAAAAACCTTGGAGCCAAATTTCTAACATCTAGAATTCTTTTCAAGACCCGAATCTCATATCTATGCACTGTATAAGCCTGAACAAGTTGTATCCAGCCATAACCATAATCCAAGACATAATCGCATAACATACTACACAACTCGCATACTCGTAGCACCATTTCTGATCACAGTAACTACTCAAAACCAACCAAGTACTAGTATAAAACCCCGCATTTAACAAAACCATATTCCAAAACCTCCGTACACTGCCAACGATGAAGGAAACAATCATAAACTCATAACCACTCATCAGATCAACTAGCCATGGAGCTCTCTTGCCCTAACCAGAACCCTAATTCTCTCCTAAGCCGACTTTCAATATTATCCTCCCGAATATATCATAATCAAGTCTGTTAGCACCCATTGTAGGCCCAATGACCTTATATTATTAAACACTACTATCCCACATACATGCCATATCAATATATCTCAAGCCACAACTGCACAATCCGTGTACCCAAATATGGGAGATGTCTCAAGGAAGAGAACCGTATTGCAAGTTCTACAAGCACCACCACCACCGCAATGTTACAACCAACTCCACAAAATTTCGTGAAGACGATAACTGTAGGCGCATGTGCACAATTGTAGAGGAAGGAAATTAATGAATCGGATAAATTATCATAGAAATAAAATTCCCACACACGGCACGGATAACTCACGTGCCAATAATATGAATCACCAGGCATGGTCACAGGCCTCCAGTCCCAGCATATCATACAGGAGAAATTAAACAAGTACACTTGTATATGATAATGAAATAAGATTCTTATGCTCCTAGACTGGTATAAATAGCACGTCATAGTGTAAGCATTAGCAAAGTCTGCTATCACACTTCAAATCGGCAAGTTAACGCGAAAATAGTAACTACCCTGTTTATTCAGAGGAATTAGCCTCTTTGTAACCTCACATGTAGCCCATATAGTCCTCAACAAAGGTACGAACATGAGAAATGTTGTAACTTTATGCTTAACAGTCAACTTTAGGCATATCATAGCCAAACATTCTTTCGAGTATGAATACTTGCCCTAATGCCTGCACATTGGCTCAAACCTCACATATATGCACACTTATAGCGTGTAGCTATCACAAATAATTAATGCAACTAGTGCCTCAACTAAGTTAAAATAAAATACTCACCTCAAACAGGCCGCAACCCAAAACAATATATTTCTGAGAACTCCCATTCTCCAAATTCATCAAACACATGAATCACCGTAACTGATCCAAACTCCAGCACTAGAATGACTAACACATCTTCCATTCACGATCGTCCCACAAGAAATACTTTCATAATTCTTCCGTGCCACATAGCAATAATTTGAATATTAGCAGTCTATCAACCAGGTGAGTATTGCAATACCAATGAACATCCGTAAGTCAAAACACAATGTGCCTTTTGAAATGTGCACCCTTCTCAGGGATTACTGAGCAGTTATAACATTCATCTAATTATCTAAAATTGACCATTCTTTTCAAAATTCGTGATCTTTCTTTCAAGAATGAACTGCCACATTGTACCTGCAAATCTTAATCCCGCACAACACACCACATCTATCATGTCATCATGTGATAAGCACAATAATTTCATTATCAACTTTGAGTCACCAGTAATTTACCTACCCGGTTAGTTAGAAACCTTCATCTTGCTCCCAAATAGGAGAAAATCACAATACACAAAATGTTCCTCATGCCGGTAAGACATATCCGGCTCAAACCATGGTAGAAACCATCAGGAATGCTTTGAAATCCATTTGCACACAACCAAGATATCAAAACTAAATTCCTCTGACTCGAACAAGTCACGCAGGTCACCAACCCAAGAATATTTCCACGAAAACATCCATAGAGCCTCAACACATATGATCATACCATTACCAAACATGGTCCAGCCTACTACCCAGTAATCCTATTTTTATCGAATTTCTTCTGAACCAACCTCAATTTGACACTTCTCCTTATCAGAACTCCACGATCCTTACCCAAAGCACACTACAAGACATCCTAACATACAACTACACTGCCCTAAGGCCCATAAGCCACTGTATTCTTCTTAAGCACCTCCATAAATACCACAAACGTAACACTCACTCTGAAAATACCTTATGTGAATTTACAATTGTTCCTCTTTCCTTTCTTATATTGAAATGTAGAATCCATAGTCATACAAAATTACCGCAAGTCCCGGCACCTTCAAATGCAAATCTCAGATTTTATCCATGCATAAGTCTGGAAACATTCTCAATTGCTATATATAATTCTCAAACCCATTAGAATTTTCTCGAGAGTCACCTAATTTACTCAAATCTAAATTGCACCGCCCAAACGGACTGAAAGGTACAAGCCCCATTATCACAACAACCACCAAATAAGTAACCATGCCTTAACACCACCAATCAAATTCATACTTCGTGCGCACTACATTCTTCAAAATAATAATTTAATCATTCCATGTTTCCGTATTTCTATAAAGTGCCATATAACCCATATTCAGGAATTTCCTTACTCGAGTCATCCTCGATCTCCATCTCTGCAAGTCATAACTGATCCACAAGTATGTCTCCGACCAAAACTAAAATTTAACACATAACCGTGAAATCAAATTGTCAATAGCAGGCTCCCCCACTTAGATCTAAGCTACAATTTTATAAACTTAGAACCCGCAAGGATTTCTCCTTCTCAATTACCATGATCTCGTACCGTTAACCCGCCAGACTTCTCGAAGTCTTTTGTTAAGCTTTTCATGAACATTCTGAATCACCAGCCACAGTCACACACTTGACCTCTTACCTGGTAGCAAGTAATATTCCTCGCAGAAGCTTCATCAACATCACGTCACCACTAACTGCTCACAAGAGATAACCTACCAGTGGAATTCCTTACCGACATCTTCCAACGACGCTGCACTGGGTGCAACGATCATGTAATCAGTAAATTCTCCTAAGCTCATGCTCGCCCACCATTTGTATAAGTCTGCACTTTCCCTTTTGACATCAACTGAAAGTTCAACAATACCTTCCGAACTCAAGTCGTATTGCGCCTGAAACGATAATCAGATCTTCACATCCCTATTCATTTCAAACAAACTCCTTTCTACCATATTCAATCTTTCTTCGTACAGTAACCATCACTCCAAATAAAGTCCGTAGTCCAAATCACATTCTATCACGATTCCAAACTGTTATACACTTTCTCAAGGCTCGCGACTACCCTACCACATAATCCATATGCTAATCTGACACTCTTACTTCGGTAAAACCATCTCCTTTAAGCAACTCCTCAACCTCTACTTCTCCTACTTGACCTGCTAGTACTTCAACCACCGTGAAACACTTCCTGTCATGTCTTCCCTCATACTTTGCTGCCTAACTGTTGCATCAAATCAAAATGCATCTCTGTAGCACATGAACCAATAAATTGTTACCGACCTTAAGCCTCTTCGAAGATCATCTTTCTCGAGCTATCAACATTAGAAATACCGATTCGATTCTGAACCACTGCACATAGCTATCTCTGGCAACCACCCCTCATGCACCATTTCATAACACCCTGCCTCGAAGGCGAAATCCAAGAAGGCCGTAACACCGATGGACCATAATGCGTTCAAACAAGGACGGCAACACATCATCACAATGAAAATTCGACCATGCTCGCAAATACCAAGTCTTGTTACTTTAACAACAAAACTTGGACATCTATAGTCCGATTGCCTTTCCTCCGCTGGAATTAATTGTTGAACCCCTTAATCATGTACTAAGAAATCCTCTCTTCGAGCCATTCACCGCCTCAACACATAATGAGCACCTTACCATTACACCAATATTGTGCGATAAAAATACATAACCATCGTAGAAACTCGTGCACAGTCTCGAAATCATAAAAAAATATAGATACCGAGCTGGAATAAAAGAACATTCAAATCGTCTTTACACATCCCGCAGTTACATCATACTCATCACAAAGCAATTCCACCGCTTATCGAGCCACAAATTTCACTCGTAGGGACATTACCGTACATATGAGCACAAATGTACAAGTTATAACTGAAGCTACCGAGCCTAAGCTGCAGTCTAAACCTGGCCTCAAGTCCTCAAGACTGGACCATCACCAAAACACAAAACACACATCTTGAACCCCGTTCATAAAATCCCAAGCCGGTGATGCACAACTGATACCGAGAGCTCATATGCGCATACGAAATGCATGGAAGGAATCCAAAGAGTTATGTTTCAAGTTGCATTAATTCTGCATGATAGAATCCAAGAAAGTGAAATTTTCCTAAGGGTTCGGCAGCCTCTCGAAGATAAGTACAGACATCTCCGTACCGATCCGCAAGACTCTACTAAACTTGCTCATGACTCGTGAGACCTATGTAACCAAGAGCTCTCATACCAACTTGTCACGATCCAAAATATGACTTGTCATGATGGCGCCTATCTCAATACTAGGAAAGCCGATAACATCAATAACCCCCGATTTCCTTTTAAGTTTGAAAAATATAATATTTGAATATAATACAAAATCCCACAAATACTGACACAAACACTCCCCAAAACCTGGTGTCACTAAGCACATAAGCATCTATCATGAATACAAGTCTGGAAAAATATGGTCTATAATAGTCTGAGACCAAATACAGTAAATAAGGAGACAGGGAAGGAGAGACAAGGTTTGCGAAATACGGCAGCTACCTCTAAATCTCCGAAAACTCAACTGTGTGAGAGAATTAGCACCCGATATGTCCGAAAATACCTGGATCTGCACACAAAGTGCAGGGTGTAGTATGAGTACAACCAACTCAGCAAGTAACAATAATAAATAAGAACTGAAGATAGTGACGAGCTACATAGTTATAGTTTACTTTCAGTAATTCCAGCAAGAATAGACATGCTGTCGGGCCAGTGGAAATTTTAGTTGTTGTGCTTTGGAAAGATTGACTTGGGCAAATGAGTTACACTGTGCATGGTAATAATGTATTAAGGGTATACAATCGTGTTTGGTGCAGTGTGTAGTGATTGATATGGTGTTCGTATGTTGGAAACATGCCTGGTGGAGAATTCTGGATGTTGGAATGTGGAACTAAGGCTTACTTGAGTGAATAAAAAAGGAGGATCTTCAGACTGGCCCAAGCTAATATGCTCAACTGGGTTGTGATATCACGGGTAGGTGCACGAGTTGTTAAACAGTGATTTCGGACAACTCCAGAGCATTTCTTAGCACGTTCGAGGACGAATGTATGTTTAAGTGGGAGAGAATGTAACGACCCGACCCGTCATTTTGAGCTCTAGCGCATCGTTTGATAGTTTGAGGCCTTGAGCAGCTTCACTTCAGGTATAACGACTTGCACGCATGGTCGGAATTGAATTTCGGGACGTTCTGAGTTGATTTGGAAAGAAAACTCTCATTTCGGAAACTTTAAGTTGGAAGAATTGACTAAGGTTTGATTTTTGAGTAAACGAACTCGGAATCAGGACTAGAAGGTTCCAACGGGTTCGTATGATGATTTTTGGACTTGGGCATATGTCTGGATTGGGTTTTGGATGACTCGGGAGCGTTTCAGTGCCTATTGTGGAAGGTTGGCATTTTGGAAAAATTTCATAAATTTTGGTTGAAGTGCATTTCAATGTTGTTGATGTTCATTTGAGATTCTGAGTCTAGGAATAGCTCCGTATGGTGATTCTGGTATTGGGAGTACGTCCAGATATGGATTTGGAGGTCCGTAGGTCATTTCAGGGTCATTTGGCAAATATTTGAAATTTGAAGGTTTTTGATAAGTTTGACCGGGAGTGGACTTTTTTATATTGGGTCAGATTCTGATTCCGGAAGTGGGAGTAGGTCCGTAATGTCAATTATGACTTGTGTGCAAAATTGGAGGTCAATCGGACGTGATTTGATAGGTTTCGGCACCGATTGTAGAAGTTTGAAGTTTCAAAGTTCATTAAGTTGGAATTGGAGGGTGATTCGTGTTTTTAGTATTGTTTTCTATGAGTTGAAGGCTCGACTAAGTTCATATTTTGTTTTATGACTTTTCGGTAGGTTTGGATGAGGTCTCGGGGGCCTCGGGGTGGTTTTAGATGGCCAACGGATCAACTTGGAGCTTTGTTGTGTTGCTGAAGGGCCTGAGTTCTGGTGTAATCGCACATGCAGAAAAAGGGCCGCATGTGCGAAGCCGCAAAAGCGGTAAGGCAAGCATAAAAGCGGAAGGGCAAGGCTGCTGAGGACCGCATGAGAGGAAAGAGATGCGCACCTGCGACAGCGCATGTGCGAAAGCAGTGGCCCCAAGTGCGGAGGAAGTGCCATAGAAGCGGGTGTGCAGGAGCGACCAAGGAGTCTGCATGTGCGGGAGTCGCTGGGCAGAATGCTTAAAAGAGCGGGGCTCAACCATTTTTTCCATTTTCTCTTCATTCTTGGGCAATATTTGGAGCTTCTTGATGGAAGTATTCACCTAGCAACTTGGAGGTAAGTTAATCCCACCTATTGCAAGTTAAATACTTGGATTATATATGGATTTAGACATGAAAATTTGTAGAAATTGGGATTTTGAATTAAAAAAATCTAGAAATTGGTATTTTTGGATTATGACCACGAATTTGGTCATGGAATTGAGAATAAATTATATATTTGAGTTCGTAATGTTATGGGTAATGGTTATCTTCGAAAAAAAATTGGAATTCGGGTACGTGGGCCCGAGGGTGATTTTTTATCGACTTTTCGAGTGGAGTTGGAAATTATTGTAAATTAAATTATAATGAGTATTAGAGTATATATTTATGGATTTTCACCTTTATTGACTAGTTTTGGAGCGATGGGCATTGGTTTGAGTTGTTGAAAAGGCTTTGGAGCCGGTTATAGAATTTCGGAGCGAGGTAAGTCTCCTTTCTAACCTTGTAAGAGGGAATTAACCCCATAGGTGAATCAAATTATTATATGTTTCTATTTGTGGGGGCTACGTACGCACAAGGTAATGAGAGTCCGTGCGTAGCTACTGTTATGCTTATGTACGGGTAGTCTAGGACCCATATCATGTTGTACTTGCAATGTTTGTACCCTACTTGTTAATTTAATTATTTAAAATATTTAGAAACTCGATAAAGAAATTATAAAAAAGGTTAAACTTCATTTACTTGACCGTTAAATGGTAAATTGAAATTCTTAAAATATTTTTCCCTTAATAAATCTTGAATTGGTTATTTAATGTGTTTTCTCTTTTGTGGAGCGGGCCGAACGCCTCAGTAGCAGATAGATGCATCTATGTTTCATGCCGTTCGACCCTCGGTAGTGCACAATTTAAATATTTATGTTGGATCGGGCCGTACGACCTCGGCATGATTTGCGCGTTATTTATCTTTGAAATTGATAATAAATGATATTGCTTTCATTGGCCCGAGTCACAAAATGTTAAATGACGAAAATAAGTTTGGAAAGTTCCTATTAACAAAAGAATTGTTTACTTACTTAATGTTATTGAGTTTACAACCGTTCTGTACAATCCACGCTTAATTATAATATTGGTATTTTATTGTTAGCCCTTAGTAAGTTTCGGAGTCGACCTCTCGTCACTACTTCTTTGAGGTTAGGCGGGATACTTACTGGGTACGCGTTGATTTACGTACTCATACTACAGTTGCTGCACTTTGTTTTTTGTGCAGGTGCATTTATGTCTAGTGGAACTATGGGCGCAGAGGCACGGTTATTGCGGGGACTCAGGTGAGCTGTATTCCACGTTATGAGTCCACAACCCGCACAGAGTCTCCATCCGAGTTATTTTACATTTTCCCTGTCTAATTTTGTATTCTAGAAAGATGTCGTATTTTATCATACTTCCTAGTTAATGCTCATGCACTCGTGACACCGGGTTTTGAGGTGATTATGGGTTGTTTGGTATTGAAATTGTGAAAATGAGTAAATTGAAGGAAATCGTGATTTCAAATACTAAAATGAGTAATTAAGTTAATTAATTATGATTGGCTTGCCTGACAACGGTGTTAGGCGTCATCACGAACTTTAATGAATTTTGGGGCATGACAAATACTGTACCGTACCGACCGACGAACACCCCTAGTATGGACGATGAAAAATAAAAAAGATTAGCGTGGACTCCATAAAAGAAAAAAGGAACATAACAAAGCAACAAGTCCTTTCATTACTATATGAATATAATCTATGTATATGGCTAGAAAAAATGAACAATGAATATGGCTGTCTATTTTTGTAAATATTTCTTTGAAGAATGGACATGGTCCATTCCGATCCATTTCATAATAGCACGATGGTTCTTCGTCGGGGCTTTTGCATCTATACCCGGTTTTGGGGTCACAATTGAACCTATACCCACTTTGCAAAAACGTTTGCAAGCGTACCCACTTTACGGTCAACTTCAGACTTATCGGGTCTAAAGTTAAAAAAAATTAGTCTGAAGTGAAAAAATTGCACTTCAAATGCAGTTAATACCAAATAGGTCTGAAGTGCAACCAATGGTTTCATACACTTAAGGCTAATACGTCTGAAGTGAAAAATTGCACTTCAGATGCACTTAAGACCAATAAGTTTGAAGTGAAAAATTGCACTTCAGATGCAGTTAAGGCCAAAAAGTCTGAAGTGCAACAAACGTTTTCATTCACTTAAGGCCAATAAGTCTGAAGTGAAAATTTGCACTTCAGATGCACTTAAGGCCAAATAGGTCTGAAGTGTAACCAATGATTTCATGCACTTAAGGCCAATAAGTCTGAAGTGAAAAATTGCAATTCAGATGCACTTAAGGCCAAAATGTCTGATGTGCAACAAACGTTTTACTACACTTAAGGCCAATAAGTTTGAAGTGAAAATTCCACATCAGATGCACTTAAGGCCAAAAGGTTTGAAGTGCAACAAACGTTTTGCTACACTTAAGGCCAATAAGTCTGAAGTGAAAAATTGCACTTCAGATGCACTTAAGGCCAAAAGGTCTGAAGTGCAACAAACGTTTTGCTACACTTAAGGCCAATAAGTCTAAAGTGAAAAATTACACTTCAGATGAACTTAAAGCCAAAAGATCTGAAGTGAAACCAACGTTTTTATGCACTTTAGGCTAAATATGCCTGAAGTGCAAATTGCCCAGAAACAGAAATTTATTTTTCGAATTATAATAATCCAATATACGATTTAATACCTAAATCTACTCCAACTGAGCTCAAATTTGAAACATAACCTCTAAATATCATGAGGAACAAACCCCAATCATCAATTTGTCAAAACAACAATAAATCTAATGAACCCATTTTGCAATTAAGAAAAAGAAGAAGAAGAAACCCTTAGAAATAGCAAAAAATAAAGAGTCATAACAGCTCACCATTATAAATAATCATAAACTACATTAAAATATGTTCAAAACCATCATATAAAATCATTGTCACCCGAAGAAAAAGAAGAAGAAAACGAAGGAGCAGGAGAAAGAGGTCTTAAATTGTTTTAAAAGTGGGTACAACTTAAAACTTATAAAAAAAGTTAATATAGGTTAAATGGGGCGACCAATTCTTATTTACTTCTTCGTCCAAGCTGAAGAACACCGAGTCCGCTTCTAATGGAACTCCTGCCTTGGCCTTCAGTAGCGCAGCTAAATTCACATATATACACAACATCAACCTAAGAAATATTTTTTTATAAGGTTATAAATCACCAATTGATATAAGCTAACATCATAGTGTACGCTACATAATTGAATTTGATGCCTCGTGGTGTCAGCACTTCCTTGTTACTCCAATTTATTAGCCATTAAACCAACGTTTCATTATAGTTAAATTCATTAATTGAAGATATCAGCTGGTAACCTTTCTTATAAATGTAGGAATTAGGATTGCCTATTCCTTTACAGGTTGACCTACTAATATCTCTCACCTCTAACCCCCCCCCCCCCCACACTCCATTAGCGATTAAGGAAAAAAATCCCTTTCTTTTTTCCTAATTAATTTGAAATTGTTTCTTCCATACTCGTGAATTGTCAATGTTACAGGGGCTCCATTCCAATTATCAGAAGGAGGTATATGTATTTGTTTTAGTAGGCATATATATCAGTTAAAAAATTATTAGTGTATACGGGTAAAATCGAGCTCGTAGTGCATTCTAACCACTGATATGGTAGGCCGGGCTCGAGACATGGCAATAGAGGATTGAAGATCGATCCCAAGTCCCATCGGGCTAGAACCCAGGGACAAAATACCTGCCTTCGAAAACACCGAGGCTGCAACTCCAGAATCGGTCCTAGCCACAAACGACCTCGAAGAAACGTTGTCGGCATAACCAACAGAAGATCGAAATATCCGTGACCGGCTGGATATTATGGCGGGAATCACAGCACGTATCGATAAGGAACCGTCATTCAGTAAATCATGAGATTTTTTACCTTTTATAGAATTGTACCTAAAGCAAAACTCCTCTACAATATAAATGAGTTCTGATAACTCATAAAGGACATTGTAACACACATTTCAAGGAAATATATCATTATTTTTTCTGTTATTAGTTCTTCCGCTTTCGTTCGTCAGTGCTTGTTGTTACGAGCCCAGATCGAGAGCAGATATTTCACTAAGGCTTAAATTGTCTTCCTCGTGTGGTTTGAGCTTACTTCATCCTTATTTATTTAATTTGTTCTTATTTACTGCTTTGTGTCAAATAAATTTGCGTATCCTTAAAACCACTTATAAATTTAATTGTTATCCGATTTTTAGGGTAATGAGTTTGGCGCCCACCGTGGGGCTGAGGATAATAGTGACTATTTGATACAAATTTCGATAACACACACTACTTTACGCTTGTTCTTTGGAGTGTCTCTAATTTCAGGTAAAAGCTCAAAATGTCAAACTCCCAGCCAGCACATCTACATGTTGACAATAAGTCCGGTCATCACGGCAAAAATAACAACATAGTGCCTAGTGGCGAGGTACCACCTGTTGATCCTATCGGAATTCCGGTCGTTGACCAGATTGACACCAACTCACATGTGGCCATCAACGCGAATCTGCCTACCGACCCCGAGAATAGCGTCTGTGGTGAAGCCCGATCAACAGCCCAAAAAACACAAGACATTGGAGTGGACGGGATCAATTTACGGATGATCTTCGAAATGTTGCAGGCTCAACAAGCGGCGATAGCCCAGTTACAGAACCAAAGCCACGCGCCGAACAGAATTGAACTCGATCCGCCCGGGAACTCACCCGCAAAAATGAACCGGTTGCCGAGAGGCCGAATGAAAATGAATCGGGGACTAACCCCGAGATCATAAAGATGCTCGAGGAACTGACAAAACGTGTAGAATCAGGAGAGAAGAAAATCGAAGCTAATGACAAAAAGGTGGAAACCTACAACTCCAGAGTCGACCAAATCCCAGGAGCACCGCCGATATTAAAAGGCATGGATTCTAAGAAAGTCATTCAAAAACCTTTTCCATTGAGCGCGACTCGAAAGCCGACCCCTAAGAAGTTCTGCATGTCCGAGATTCCCAAGTACAACAGAACGACCGACCCAAATGAGCATGTCACCTCTTATACATATGCCATCAAAGGGAACGACTTGGAGGATGATGAGATCGAGTCTGTCTTGTTGAAAAGGTTCGGCGAGACCCTGTCAAAAGGAGCTATGATATGGTATCACAACTTACCTCCTAATTCTATTGACTCATTTGTTATGCTTACAGATTCCTTCGTAAAGGCACACGCTGGGGCTATCAAGGTCGAGACCAGAAAGTCAGACCTTTTCAAAGTAAAATAGAAGGTTAATGAGATGCTCAGAGAGTTCGTGTCCCAGTTTCAAATGGAACGGATGGACCTGCCGCCGGTCGCAAATGATTGGGCCATTTAGGCTTTCACCTAAGGACTCAACATCCAAAGATCGTTAACTTCACAGCAGTTAAAACAAAACTTGGTAGAATATTCGGCAGTCACTTGGGCCGATGTCCACAACTGTTATCAATCGAAAATCAGGGACGAAGATGATCAGCTTGGGGCCCCTTCCGGGTCCGTGTATCCTGTCAGAACCATCGACAGAGTCAAGAGAGACATCGATCGTGAACCGAGATCAAATAGTGATCGGTATCAGCCATACCATAAAAACCGAAGGAGCAGTTGATCCGTGCAAAACCCTATGAGAAATGATCAAGGTCAAAATAACCAAGGACTCGTGAGCAAAAACAACTTCGATAGGTCCGTCGGGCCTAAAGAAACACCAAGATTATCAGGGTACAACTTTAACGTCGATGCCGCCGCTATCGTATCTGCCATCGGACGCATTAAAGATATCAAATGGCCTCGACCTATACAGTACGATCCATCCCAAAGAGATCCTAACCTAATGTGCAAATATCATGGCACTCATGGCTACAGAACAGATGATTGCCGACAATTAAGAGAGGAGGTGGCCTAGTTGTTCAACAACGGACATCTCCGAGAGTTCCTGAGTGGCCGGGCCAAGATCACTTCAGGAATAGGGATTCTAATAAACAGACCGAGCAGGAAGAACCTCAGCATGTCATTAACATGATCATCGGTGCGGTCGACATTCCCCAGAGGCCGATGCTGAAACGCACCAAAGTATCCATCACGAGGGAAACATGGACTCGGGATTATGTACCGGGAGGAACCTTGTCTTCCAACGACGAGGATGCTGAGGGTACCGTGCAACCCCACAACGATGCATTGGTAATATTAGTACTCATAAATAAATCTTGAGTTAAGCGTTTGTTAATTGATCCAGATAGCTCACCCAACATCATCAAATCGAAGGTCGTGGAACAACTCGGCCTTCAAGATCAGATCGTACCTGCGGTCCGAATCCTGAAAGGGTTCAACATGGCATGTGAGACCACTAAAGGGAAGATAACATTACCGGTGAACGTCACCAGAACCATTCAGGAAGCCAAGTTCTATGTAATTGAAGGAGATATGAGATACAAAGCTTTGTTCGGGAAGCCATGGATTCACAACATGAGAGCAATACCCTCAACACTGCACCAGCTACTGAAATTCCCAACACTCGGAGGTATGAAAATAGTTTACGGGGAACAACCGTTCGCCAAGGAAATGTTCGCGGTTGATGAGGTTATCCCGATATTCACACTCTCGACATCGAAGGGCCCGAATCCGATGGCCAAAGACAAGGCCAAATAGCAATTACCGGTACCAGCCTCGACAGAACCGGAGAAACAAGAGGTAGACGGGGACGATGACTATGGAGTTCCTAGATCTTTCATAACCCCGACGATTCCGACGCTACCAAATTAACAGTCAAGGAACGGGAGCAAGTCATATTGATCAAACACTTGCCCGATCAAAATGTATACATGGGCACGGGGTTAAGCCCCGAGCTCAGGAAAAAGCTTATTCAATTTCTTATTGCTAACGAACATTGTTTCGCTTGGTCCCACCTTGATAAGACAGGGATCCTGCCAGAAATAACCACTCACAAGCTAAGCCTGGATCTGAAGTTCCACCCGGTCAAGCAGAAGAGGAGACCCCAGTCCGAGGTCAAACATGCTTTCATCAAGGACGAGGTATCTAAACTCCTTAAAATAAGGTTCATTCGGGAAGTTAA
Organism: Nicotiana tabacum; assembly: GCF_000715075.1. Lineage (NCBI taxonomy): Eukaryota > Viridiplantae > Streptophyta > Magnoliopsida > Solanales > Solanaceae > Nicotiana > Nicotiana tabacum. The sequence goes on from NC_134083.1 coordinate 22,736,678, forward strand.
ATACCCGGATTATTTAGCAAACGTAATGGTAGTCCCTAAAAACGGAAATAAATTAAGAATGTGTGTAGACTATAAAGACTTGAATAAGGCATGTCCCAAAGACTTCTTTCCTCTACCCAACATCGATCACATCATCGATGCAACGGCTGACCATGAGATACTTAGTTTTCTCGATGCCTATTCCGGGTACAACCAAATACGGATGAACCCGATCGATCAGGAAGAAACCTCTTTCATCTCTAAGTATGGCACCTACTGCTATAACTTGATGCCATTCAGATTAAAAAATACTGGTGCCACTTACCAATGCCTAGTAAATCGGATATTTGAGGAACAAATAGGAAAATCAATGGAGGTTTACATTGATGATATGTTGGTTAAGTCCCTGTGAGCAGAGGACCATTTGAAACATTTGTAGGAAAACATCAGCATATTAAAGAAATACAATATGAAGCTGAATCCGGAGAAGTGTGCATTTGGAGTCGGATCTGGCAAATTCCTCAGATTCATGGTATCCAACCGAGGAATCGAGATAAACCCCGATAAGATCAAAGCCATCGAGGATATCACTGTTGTGGACAACATGAAGGCCATACAAAGATTAACCGGACGCATAGCTATCCTGGGGCGGTTCATCTCGAGGTCTTCCGACAAAAGTCACCGATTCTTCTCACTATTGAAAAAGAAGAATAACTTCTCGTGGACCCCGGAGTGTCAACAGGCCTTGGAAGAGCTCAAGCGATATTTATCAAGCCCACCACTGCTCCACACGCCGAAGACAGACGAGCAGCTATACCTGTACCTGGCAGTATTGGAGATAGCGCTAAGTGGAGTCCTTATCCGGGAAGAGAAAGGTACACAAATTCCAATTTACTATGTTAGCAGGACTTTAGGCGAGGCCGTAACTAGATACACTCACCTAGACAAATTGGCGCTCGCTTTGCTAAACGCCTCTAGGAAGCTGAAACCGTATTTTCAATGTCACCCTATATGTGTTGTAACTACCTACCCATTGAGGAATGTAATGCATAAACCCGATCTCTTAGGAGGGTTGGGCAAATGGGCCATAGAGATCAGCGGGTACGATATTGAATATCGGCCCCGAACCGCCATTAAATCTCAAATTTTGGTAGACTTTGTGGCCGACTTTATGCCGGCCCTAATACTCGAGGTTGAAAGAGAGTTATTGTTGAACTCGGGGACCTCTTCGGGGATCTGGACCCTCTTTACGAACAACGCCTCAAACGCAAAAGATTCCGGACTTGATATCAAGTTGAAGCCACCAACAGGCAATGTAGTTAGACAATCTATTGGGACTGTAAAATTGACTAACAATGAGGACGAATATGAGGCCATGATTGCAGGTCTCGAACTAGCCAAAAGCTTGGGGGCGGAGGAGATCAAAGCTAAGCGTGACTCCCTCCTTGTGGTAAACGAAGTTAATGGGACGTTTGAGGTTAGAGAGGAACGAATGAAAAGGTACCTGGATAAGTTGCACGTAACATTACAATGGTTCAAGGAGTGGACTCTACAACACGTACTTCGGGATAAAAATAGTGAGGCTGATGCCCTTGCTAACTTGGAGTCGTCGGTCGAAGACGATGAGTTCAACTCAGGGGCAGTCGTATAACTCATGAGATCGGTAGTGGAAGAAGGCCACGCCGAGATAAACGCGACGAGCCTAACTTGGGACTGGAGAAAAAAAAATATAGAATATCTGAACACCGAAAAACTACCTTCGGACCCAAAGGAATCGAGGGCCCTACGTACGAAGGCAGCCCACTTTAGTCTGTCCAAATATGAAACCCTGTTCAGAAGAACATTCGATGGCCCGTTTGCGATAAGTTTAGGACCGGGAGATACTGAGTATGTTTTGAGGGAAATTCACGAAGGCACATGTGAAAATAATTTGGGCACCGAATCATTGGTTCGAAAAACAATTAGAGCCGGCTACTACTGGATCGACATGGAAAAGGATGCGAAGGAGTTCGTATGAAAATGCGATGAATATAAAAGGCATGCTCCGATAATTCATCAAGCTGGGGAGCTGTTGCACTTGGTCCTGTCACCTTGGCTATTTACGAAATAGGGGATGGACATCGTTGGCCCCCTTCCATGGGAACCCGATAAGGCTCAATTTATATTATTTATGACTAACTATTTTTCTAAGTGGGTGGAAGCCCATGCATATGAGAATGTCAGGGAGAAGGAAGTCATCAATTTCATTTGGGACCACATCATATGTCGGTTCGGAATACCAGCCAAAATCATGTGCGACAATGGAAAACATTTCATCGGCAGAAAAGTAAGCAAATTTCTCGAAGACCACACTCCAACGCCCTACCACCCTAGTGGGAACAGACAAGCAGAGTCCACAAATGAAACCATACTCCAAAACCTCAAAAAGAGGTTGACCGACGCCAAAGGAAAATGGAAGAAAATTCTGCCCGAAGTCCTATGGGCATACTGTACGACCTTAAAGTCCAGTACCGGGGCCACCACGTACTCGCTAGTTTATGACGTCTAAGCTTTAATACCGATCAAAATCGGAGAACCAAGTCTCATACTTCGATATGCAATAAAATAATCAAACGACGAAGCCATGAATACGAGCCTGGAACTATTAGATGAAAGGCGCGAAGCCGCCCTTGTTCGGTTGGCCGCCCCAAAATAGCGGATCGAGAGGTATTACAATCGAAGAGCCAACCTTCGACATTTAAGTGTCGGGGACTTAGTGTTAAGAAAGGTCACGCTAAGCACCCGGAACCCAAACGAAGGGAAGTTGGGGCCGAACTGGGAAGGTCCTTATCAAATTATCGAGATCACCGAAAAATGATCATATAAACTCGGGATAATGAACGGTGAGCAACTACGAAACAACTGGAACATAACTCAGTTAAAGCGATATTACTGCTAAGGTACGACCCCATTCATTCCTTTTACCTATTTGCATTTTTAACTAACACTTGTAGGCGACCATCAAAGAACGACATAATGTTTAGGCCCAAAAGCACGCGTTGCACTCTTTTTCCTTTGAACCGGTTTTGTCCCAAATGGATTTTTCGGCAAGGTTTTTAACGAGGCAATAGTAAATTATTCTAACTTAGAATTGAAGGTCGGCTATGAACCGGTGTTGAAGAACACAACAACAATATTTGAGGCTTCTCTATGATTGGCCTCAAACACTGGTGGGGCATCACCCTCGGACAATGACTTTAGCAAGGAAAGAAACTTTGTGACCGAATAGTCTCGGCTCGATCGATAGAATTTACTGTAAGGGCCAAACAATCGAATGAACCGAGCCCACATAGACTGCTCGAGCCCTGACATAAAGCTTGTACACATGTTTAATCGTATATATTACGCACAGAAATAAAAAGAGGTTTTTACCTTGCAAATAAATATCTCGTCCCTTAATAATATTTTCCTCTTAAGAAATCTCCTACATTTGATCCCCTAAAGATATCGAGCCCAAGGTTTGCCTTTATCCAGGTTCAAAGGATCGCTCTCACTCGGGGATTGCCATCCAAAGACAAACTCAGACGGCCCAGGCTATTAGAGCCCGAGGGCACAAGACCTATTAGGCAGCGCTCGAACCTGAAAGGCTACGGCCATCCCCACTCGGAGACTGTTATCTTAGGCAAGCCCGGATAACTCGAGGTAACAAGCCCACTGGGAAACACCCGAACTAAAAAGGCTACGGCCATATTAAAATGGCTCGGAGACATCCGAGACCCGTAACAAAAAATAAGGCCATCAAAATTTCTAAACCGGTTCTAAAGGCTATCCTCGGCAAACTATAATCTAAAAAATTATAAGTACTTTGGGGAAACATTTTCGGTCATACCTAACCCCCTCGATGCCTTAACCAAACTAATGTCGAAGGAAATGCATTTTTGAACCTCCGAACATGACCTAACTATTTCATGCTAAGGCATTTCGATCTTTGCAAACATAAAGAATAAAGCAAAAGAAAACAAACTTAGAAATTGTCGAAGGGAAAAAAGAATCCTTATATTATGTGTATATATATAGTCTTTACAAAGTCCAAATGGCCTTGACAAAAAGTACAAAAATACAAAAACACAAAAACCAAAGGAAAATGTACAAGGCACTTAAACGGTATGGTCTTTGTCGGAGCCTGCCTCGTCGCCAGGGTCTTTGGAGTCTCCTCCACCCTCGGATCCGCTCGAACCCTCGGAGTCTTCTTCATCCTCGGGATAAACTAACTTATTGGCCTCGTCTTTGAGCCCCTTAGCACTCTCAATCTCAGCCGATAAGCCGAAACCACGAGCATGAATTTCCTCGAGGTCCTCTCTTCGGGATTGCCGCTTTGCGTGCTCGACAATATCTTTCAGTCGATCCTGGGCCACCTCGGCATCGGCCTTATGTTGAGCCACCATCGTGTCGGCATCAGCTTTGACCACCGCAACCACCAATTTGGCCGTTTCGAGCTCCTTGGCAAAAGTTTCTCGATTTGTAACGGCATAGCTTAGCTGAGATCGGAGCTCCTCAACATTTTAGGCCCACACCTTGGCCTTTTCCTTTGCCGCCCGAAGCTGGACCTCTGCCGAAGTCAGTTGCGCCCGATCAATCTCCTTTTCCGAGGCCAGGTGGTCTATCCTGCCTCTCCATTCTTCGGCCTCAGCCTTAACTGCATCCACCTCAGCTCGGAGTTGGTCGGCCCGATCGATCTTCTGTTAGACCTACGAATTCCGACCATTAGTCACCATGTCCAGCTCATCGTCACTAATTTCAAATATTTTTACCTGTTCGACCAGGTCATCATGCTCTTTCCGAGCCACCTCCAGCTGAGCTCGGAGGCTCATAGCCTCCCCTTAACGCTGCTCGCTGAGGAGTTTGTAAGTATCTCTCTTCACAGTGAGCCCTCGGACCTCGGCTTCAAGCTGGTTTAGCTCGTCAAGAAATCAAAAGAAAGTTTCATGGTGAAGCACCGAAGCCTACAAAGACAAAAGAAAAATGTTAGGGTTATCTATGAATTTAAGTCATTAAGAGATATCTGAAGTTACCTGGTGTAGTGCCTGTTATGCTTCGTTGAAAAAGCAGGGCACGTCTACCTAGTTCATCTTGGCTTGATCTTCCTCGGTCACCAGACACCAAAGATAATTGGCCACCCCTACGGGGGAGGAGAGGACCCGGGCATCCTCCGGGATGGAGATGACGATGGATCGCCTCCAGACAGGATCCACACTCGGAGCTGGGAACCGGTTGATCAGTTTCGGGCTTGAGCAAGGCCCGCTTCCTCCCGAAGATGGACTCTTCTTCGGCACCTTTAAGTCACCAAATCTGGTGACGTCCTCCGTGGCGGTAAAATCCATGCCATCAAAAAATCCGAGGAAGGGGTCGTCCGCCCCGTGGGCCCCCTCGCTGGGATCTTTCCCCGTCTGAACCTCATTATACATAGACTCAGTGAACGATGGCGACTCGGTGATGTATATCACACCGTGTACTTCCTTCGGGGCATTGCCCACATCCCGGGAAGCCTCGGCCACAGCCTCTTCGTCGGCCTCTCTAGCTTGAGGCAGACCAACCTCGCCTCTCTCTGGTTCGGAGGCCCCTTGCCCTTCGAGCTGCAACGGCACACGGGCCATCAGATCGAAGGCTTCTCCTTCTTCTTCGGATTCGTCCCTCAGCCGATAGAGTGAATCCGAAGATGGTGCTCGAGCACTGGTGCTTTCTTTAGACTTGCGCACCAGCCTTCTTCTTATTTTCTTTTTCTCCGAGCTCGGAGCCCTTTTCCTTTTCTTCTCTTCAGCCTGTCTCGGAGCAAGGGACTCGGCAGGGAAGTTCTCGACACTAGATGGAGGCCTCAGTTCACCATCCTTGGATAAATCTTCGAAAAGAAGTAAAAGAAATGAGAAATGGATGACACAAGAGGAGCCTGAACATTACTTACTCAAGAAAAGAGTCTCACCGTGGGAACGAGCCTCCCAGCGACCCTTCAAAAGGTTGCGCCATGAGCGCTCAGAGTAGGGCATTTGTGATACGATACCCTCGACCCACTTCTTGAGTCGATGGACAACATTAAGGACCTGAGCGGCAGCTGCACCATCACAAAGCACCGATAAGAAAGAAGGAAAAAAGTATAAAATTGGCTTTCGAAAACAAAATTATACTTACGAGATGTGTTCCACTTCTCGGGAAACAGCATACGCTCAGCTGGGATCAAGCCCGAAGTCCTCACTCGGACAAAACGGCCTTGCAAGCCCCGATCCTTGTCTTCATCAATACTCGAGAACGGGGATTTACTGGCCCGACGCACAAGCTTTATCAGTCCCTCCCAGAAAATTTGGGGACTGTATAAGCGCATAAGGTGGTCGATGGTGAACGAGCATCCATCGATATTACTCATAAAGTACCGAAGAAGGAACACAATCCTCCAGAGTGAAGGATGAATTTGACCAAGGCATACCTCGTATCTCTTACCGAAATTGATTATGACCGGGTCCACCGGGCCTAGTGTAAAAGGGATAAATATAAACACTTTGGTATCCCTCGACATGGGTGGTAATGGCTTCCTCGGGTTTGGGAACCACTATGTGCTTGTCAACCCAATTGCAACTCTTTTTTACCGTATGGAGAACATCCTCAGTGATCGAGCAGATGTACCTCGAGACCTCTTCACACCGGACTTGTACGGAGGAAGGTTTTTCAAACTTAAAGTCAATATTGACCGAGCACCCCCCGAGATGAACATTTTTAAAGGGGGTTCCGGTACTGGTTCCTCGACGACAGTATGCGAAACAGTGTCCTCGACCTCGGTAGCCGATCGTGAAGTAGAAGGAGTTTCTTTTTGGGGAACGATTTTTAAAGTCTTCGCCATTTCTTTGAAAATGGAAGAAAAATGGGGGGAAGAGAGGAAGTTAAAGGAGTGCACTTGTTGGCTTGAGATGACGACGAACAAGAGTTCTTACAAAAGATCTCAAATAACCGAGATATAGGTGCTAGGAAGTATTGAAATTTCTAAGGTACGAGAGCACAAGGCTTGAATGTAAAGTTTAAATGAACTAAGGAAAAGGTATTTATAGCTTTTTAGCGGCGGTTCGCATCCAGGAATGGCCGACTGACAACTGACAACTGACAAGCATTTAATGCCATTAAGACTTGACTGACGAGATGTTTTGATTATTTTGTCGTTTCTGTCACGCTGTATCGAAGTAAGAATCGGAAGCTCATACCGTTTCTCGTCGTCTACTCTCCGAAAAATGAGGGGACTATCTGTATACGGGTAAAATCGAGCTCATAATGCATCCTAACATCCGATATGGTAGGCCGCGCTCGAGATATGGCAATAGAGGACTGAAAATCGATCCCAAGTCCCACCGGACTAGAACCCGGGGACAGAATACCTGCCTTCATGAACATCGAGGTCGCGGCTCCGAAATCGTCCCTAGCCTCAAACGACTTGGAAAAAACATTGTCAGCATAACCAATAGAAGACCGAAATATCCGTGACCGGCCGGATATTACAGTAAGAATCACGGTACGTATCGATAAGGAACTGTCATTCAGTAAATCATGAGATTTTTTACTTTTTATAGAATTGTACCTAAAGTAGGACTCCTCTACTATATAAATAGGGTATGATATCTCATAAAGGACATTGTAACACGCATTACAAGGCAATATATCATTATTTTTTCTGTTATTAGTTCTTCCGCTTTCGTTCGTCAGTGCTTGTTGTTACGAGTCTAGATCGAGGACAGATATTTCACTAAGGCTTAAATCGTTTTCCTCGTGTGGTTTGAGTTTACTTCATCCTTATTTATTTAATTTGTTCTTATTTATTGCTTTGTGTCAAATAAATTCACGTATTCTTAAAACCACTTACAAATTTAATTGTTATTCGATATCTATAAAATCACTTATAAATTAAATTATTATCCGATTTTGAGGTAAACAATTAGACATGTAAGATCTGTTCCCATGCTTGAGCTTGAAACATGCTGTCTTCTTAGCACACAGGATGTTTCCTTGCTATGAGAATGTTCTCAGCACCAGCACTGGGGCTTCTCAGAATATTGATAATAGAAAGTTAGTAGTATAACATTTCATGCCAAGGAAACGAGACGACTGTGTCATTTCCCCTCGTCTGTGTGGTTAAGCAACATCGTTGGTATAGCATGTGACGACAGATTGGGTACAGGAATTGCCTTTCATAATTGCAGCACCCTTTTGTTCCCCTCGTCTTTTATAAATGTTAGACTATAAATTAAATTCTCTCGTCGTTCTCGTAATTAACTTCTTCTAAGTTCTACCTTGTGCTTCGGTTCATCAAATTAATTGGTACTAATTAGAGTTATAAAGCAGTGACCGTTGATAACCTCTACGTTTGTTTCCAGATACTTGACTATTCAATTCAATGTTGGGCTTCATTTGTTTGCACTTAATGAAGATTTGAATCTTAATCATTTAGATCTCAATTATTAAGTGTGTTTGTTTTTAAAGTTTAAATCTTAATTATTTAAATTTTAATCGTAAAGTGTGTTTTTTTTTTACTTCACAATCACTTACTGGGTCTGAATAGGACTGTATCATTAACATCTATATCAGAGACTTAATTTCATTTAGATGCTATCATCCATATTCATTATTAACTGTCATCACCGCCTACCATTATCAACTAGCACCATGCCACCCATCACCACCATACTCAACCACCACCACCATCATCCTCAATCATAGCCACCACCATTGTCGACTACCATCACACACCACTCCCACTACCATCATTTTCAACGACAACCAACACTCATTCACCTCAACTACCACAACTAATCACCTCATCACCATCAACAATCATAGCTGGCACTGCCCATCATTATAAACTACCACCATCCACCACCATCTTCCTCAATCACAACTACCACCACCACCACCCGCCATTATTAGCTATCACCACTCACCACCACCATTCTCAATCATAATAGCTACCACTACCAATCACCACTAGCTACTACCCTAAACTACCACCATCAACTAAAACTACCACCAACCACCGCTTTTAGTCGGCATTCACAAGCACTACCGTTAGCTATCACCGCCAGCAACTATCATATTTTAAAAAGATATATATTTTACTGATTGAAGATTAAATTAATTATTATTTTATTTGAATTTTATGTTTATTAATTTTTAAATAAACGTAAATTTTATACATTCAGATATTAAAAATCAAACAGTCTTAATCGTTTAGTATTCATATCTTAAAACACATCTTAATATTCAGATGTGTATTCAGATTCAGGTGTCTTAATTTTAATACACGTCTTGATATTCAAATATATATTCAGATTCAGACGTCTTGATCTTAAAAAAACAAATGAGGCCTAACTTGACTTAATTATATTCCACGTCAACTGCCAGCCTTGACAGGAATGTGGTTATAGGTTCGGTAAGATTCGGTTTACCTAACGATACACGCCATAGTATTCTTATTGTTTCTAAATTCGGTATCTTTCAACTATTCCTGGACAGTGAAAATGCAAGATTCCATATTCAACGATTAAATTTTACAAATAATTATATAACTATAATTTTTTCACCAAAGTCATATAACTTTATTTTCTTACACAAAAATTATAAAATTTTCACTAACATAAAAATCATAATGACCGGAAAATATAATTTTTCGGTAGCATTTTCTTACTCCATATTTTTGTTTATTATTTTCAGTCTAATAAATAATAATCCAATTAAAATAGGAGAAATATATATATTTTTAGCCGCTCCATAAAATAATTGCCAGATAAAAAATAAAAATAATTATATATATATATATATATATATATATATATATATATATATATATATATATATATATATGTCACGACCCAAGTTTCCCTCCGTAGGATATCGTGATGGCACCTACTCTCTAAGACTAGGTAAGCCTAATAAATTGCCTTTTGAAGCTATTTTTTTTTTAAATCTAACAGCGGAAATAATTACAATATACAACCTCCCAAGACTGGTAGTACTGAGTCACGAACTCTAACTGAATACATAAAATGATCACGAAGACCAAATATACAATATTGTTTGATTACAAATTAACAGTACAATAAAATGAAAAGACTCCAAGTGACTGCTACGGCCAAGCAGCTCTACCTTGAATCTTTACGATCGCGCTTTAACTCTGCTGAAGTCCGATATCTCCAATACCTGGCTGTGCACAAAAATGTACAGAAGTGTAGAGTGAGCACACCACAGCGGTGCCCAGTAAGTATCAAGACTAAACTCAATGTAGTAGAGACGAGGTACAGTCAAGACACTCACTAGTCTAATACCCTCTGCAATATAGCAGTATACAATAGTACTGGAAAATAACTAGCAATGATAACATCAACTCAACCAGTGATATAACAATAAGGCAACAAGAACATCATAATTATTGCTCAGGCGAATAAGGAACACAAGTACAATCAATAAATCAAGTCCTTCAAATATAAATCCTTCACATATTATTCTTTAAGATAAATATCTTTCGAATATACTTCTTTCAAATAAATATATTTTCAAGTAAAAGTCACCATGTGACACCTCACACGGACAACTCACGTGTCAATAATAAAATCATCATATTTTTCCTCGGCATCTCATGCCTATATTATTTTCATAACTGTACGGACAACTAACGTACCAAAATATCAATGTATATAAAATCGGCGAGATCAATTTATTTTCAATAAAGTAAGAAATCAACAAAAGGATAAGTTTATTTAAGAAATCGTTTGAGAGAGGGAAAATGACATTTCCTTTAAAATAAAGCATCAGATAAACTACTGATTTGGATATAAAATTTATTAAATTAAACATACTAAAAATTTTCTTTTATTTAAAACAACTCAATCATCAAAGACAAGTACAACCCAAAAATACAAATCCTCAAATTCTCGTACGAAAAAGTCAAGGTCAACACAATACATCAAGAAATATAAAACACTTAATATTAAGTCAAATAATGCATCACGAAAAACACAAGAATTTATAAATTACGGGAAAACAAAATAACCAAGGGCAAGTGCAAAGTCCCGAAGTAAGTGCTCAATAGGGGATCTCCCGAGGTACCGCCTCGTAGTCCCCAAATAAATATGCAACAATAATAATGCCCCCAGGCCATCACAAATCAATCCCCGACATAGCCCCTTTGTCTTGCCACGTGTGCAATATTAAAGTAAATGTCTGCCTTGTCTCGCCACACGTACATAATAATATTTCTACTTTGTCTCGCCGCATGTGCAAACCCACATATATATATAAAATAGCCCGCCTTGTCACGGCAGAAACCTCGTGCAAACACCCGAACATAACTCTCACAATATAATGTGCCAATATCACATCTCATAAACTGCACCTCAAGTGTTCAAATATTACAACATAGCATAGATTGCACATCAAATGCTCAATTATTACAACTTATCACAGATTGCACATCAAGTGCTCAAATATTACAACTTATTACAAATTGCTCATCAAGTGATTACAAATTATCACAGATTGCACATCAAGTGCTCAAATATTACAACTTGCCACAAAAATTAATAATACCTTATTTTTCACAATAAGGAGCCATCTTGACCATAATGTGCACAAAGAATCTTAACAAAATATCCGGAAGTGAACAACTCAACAAAATAATATTTCACATAAAAATCAATGTGGCAATCACACCAAATCATCATATAAAAAAAATAATTTCAAAAAACAGGGATCTAGGCATGACAAATAGAGGATTTAATGAGTGCCAATAATTTCCAATTTAATACATAAGGGCGTCTAAAGATTTTTAATCAATGAAATTTACACATATAAACCAAGTACGTACTCGTCACCTCCCGTACATGGTTTTCAATTATACAAATTACAAATAAGACTCAATGCCTAAGGGGTAATTTCCCCCATTCGAGGTTAAGCAAGACACTTATATTTTTGAAGTTAGGCCGATATTTCAAAATAGCCTTCTTGCTTGAATTGATCTCCGGACAGCTCAAATCTATCCAAATTAATTATATAGCTTCAATAAAATTCATCGAAAATAATTCCGAATAATAATACGTCGACTTAAAAAAATTTATTCCAAAAAGTCAACAAAAGTCAATGCGCGACCCGCCCCTCGGAACCCGACAAAATTTTCATGAAATCCGAACACCCATTCCAATAGGAGTTCAACCATACCAATTTTATTGAATTCCAATAACAACTCAACCTCCAAATCTTAAATTTTCGATTTTTGGAAGATTTTACAAAAATCTTGATTTTCCTCCATTAAATCCGAATTAAATGATGGATTCAAAGACATAATCATGAAAATTAATCAAAACTGGATAAGAATCAGTTACCCCAAACACTCACGCAAGAATCTCTCCAAAAATCGCCTTCTACTGAGCTCCCAATTAGATTTTGAGTTATGAACTCAAACCCCCATTTTGGGACTTTTAATTCTGCCCAGAAGTGCCTTCATCGCGTTCGCGACCATAGCTTCGCGTTCGCGAAGAACAAAAAATGTGCTACCCAGATTCCTTCTTTGCGTTCGTGATATCCTCATCGTGTTCGCGATGCCTTCCGACCTCTGCCTTTCGCGTTCGCGAGATATGAGTCGCATTCGCGAAGGCTTAACGCCGGGCAGGCCCCCAACTTCCTTTCCTCTTCGCGTTCGCGAACTCCTCGTCACGTTCATGATGACCAGCTGACCAACTCCTTCGCGTTCGCGTTCCACGCTTCGCGTTCGCGAAGGCCAAACGGCCCCAACCCCCAATCTTCCTTTCTTCTTCGCTTTCGCGTTTCCTGGGCCGCGTTCGCGAAGGCTTGCCCTGCTCCTTCTTCACGTTCGCGTTCGCGTCCACAGCTTCGCATTCGCGAAGTCCAAACCATCAGTCCCTCAAATTCCTCTTCGCGAACGCGGGACTTCGTTCGCGTTCGTGAAGAAGGAAACCAGACTTCAGCAACAGCAGTCCAAACAGCTCCAATTTGGTCTGAAACCACCTCGAAACACACTCGAGCCCCTTTAATTTCACTACGGACCTCCAAATAATTTTTCAGACACGTTCCTAAGTCCAAAATCATCACACGGAGCTATTGACATCATCAAAATTCCATTCCGGAGTCATTTGCTCATAAATCAACTCTCCGGTCAACTCTTTCCATTTAAGCTTCAAATTAAGGATTGTTCTTTTAATTTAATTTCGAATCTTTAGTAAATCAAACTCGACCATACCCTCGGGTCATAATACATATTGCGAAACTGCTCGAGACCTTAATTCACTAAATGGGGCGTATATTCTTAAAACGATAAGTCGGGTCGTTACAATATATGTGTGTGTGTGTGTGTGAATTATATCTATACTATATTAAAAGCACGAAAACCCTTAGCAAAATGTCGTTCGCCCTTTTTACCCTTCAAAAATAGATTTTATATAGAACAATACTATAATTTAAGTTAATTTTCTAATATTTAGGACTCCAAAATCTACTAAAATTTTGATTATTAAATTTTTCTTATTTGAACTTTGAATAAACTCCCAATATTTAGGTTACATAAATTTGTTTCTTATTTTAATTGTGTAAATTAATATAACATCTTTCCTACACATACATTAGATATTTAGTAATAAAAATATATCTGTTCTAAGTTTTTAAAAATTGAAGTTGATTATACAATCTAAACGAAACTTATAAGCACATGACATTAGTAAGAAAATATCTTTAATAAGTTTACAAACGAATAAATATTGCAGTTGACTATACAATCTAAACCAAATGTATAGGCACATTAGTAAGAAAATATCTTTAACTAAGTTTACAAATGACATGCAAATATTTGAAAATAATAATAGTTTATAGTAGTAATAAATACTACAATATGCTTTAAATTTGTTTACATGTTGTAATATATACCTTTATTAAATCAAAAGCCTAATTACACTATTGGATCAGTAAAGCATATATAAGATACTCTAATTTAAATATTAAAATTAATAGTAATAAATTGTACTGTAATTTATAAGAAATTTAAGTTAGTTTTAAGTAAATCTTCCTACATATTCTTTCAATTCTTTCCTTATTTGAACAATGTAGGAAGTCCTAATATTTAAGATTTTAAAATTAATTAATAAAACTATAATACTTTATATGTTACGCTTTAGGATATTGATACAATTTTATCCAGTATAAAATTTATTTTTAAAGAGTAATAATTAAAATTTATAAAACAAAATTAATAAAATTTCAACACATAATGTTGATCGATTTTTTTATCATTTAAACATATATTTCACCTTGAACGAAATTATTATTTAAAATTTTAGAGTTTGAAATCAACTAAAATTTTGCTTATTAAATCTTTATTTATTTTAACTATGTAGGAAACATTAATATTTACTCTTTCTGACTTAACTTATTGGGAGTATTTAATTGAGCATGAGGTTAAAAAAATTTAAAACTTTGTAGTCTAAAATAAGCCCAGACGTGTATGGAGTTATAAATCATCTTCTTAAGAAAAATAAAAAAGTTTAAAATTAAATTATTTGTAAAAGAAAGTATGACATCCTTTTTTTGGGACAGATTAGATAAAAAAGTATAACACATAAATTGAGATAGAGAGTAGGATTTTAAAATCTAAGATTTTATCCTATATAAATCATTCATTAACTAAATGAATCATGTAACATAACTATAATTCCTTATGAAAGTGTAATATGTGTTTATCCGAAAAGCGGATAGCAATTGAATTTATACGTAGTTCTAAGGATATGTGGTATAACTTGGTATAAATTGGAAAAAATAAGTAAATGAATATCGAAATTAGCTGTAAAAGAAAAATGAATGCAAACCGAATGAATTAGTTAGCCTAAGCATTCGAGTTTTATCACCTTCGAATTGAATGGAGAGCGATTGATAGAGGAATAATATGACTAAATATGAAAGCCCAGCAAAGGATAGTATTTGCTTTATGTTCTATAAACTCACTGAATCTGCCTTCCTCTACAAATGATAACAACCCTTAATATAGTAGGAAAATCCTATTTGGATATAATTAAAAATACATAGTGGGGATCCCATGATAGATTAATTAATTAGTCTCTCCTTGATTTGCGCTGTGATTTCCGCCGAGATTCTCCCCCAAATTGTGGCTATAACGGCTTTTTTGTTTCTTGGCTTCATCTCGATCTTGGCCGATCTCGATCTTGATTGGTCTCTATTTGTTCGAGCTCGATTTAGGCCGATCTCGATCTTGATCGGTCTCTGGGTCTTGAGCTCGATCTTGGCCGATCTCAATTTTGATCGATCTCTCGGGCTCGAGCTCGACAATCTAAATTCGTATCATGGATCGATATTACAACGATGAACCTCGGACCATCATGTTCCAATATCGATTAGTCATACGAAGGGCAAACTCGGTTTTGACCTTATACAGATAGTCCCCTCATTTCTCGGAAAGAAGATGACAAGAAACGATATGAATTTTCGAACTCCGACTTGGTGGATGGTGATGTCAGCGATGAGGCCGATTATGACGTATGTGACAAAACGTCTCGGCGGTCCAGTTATCAAGGCATTAAATGCCTACCAGTCGTTGGTCGGCCACTGTTGGTTCTGAACCGTCATCACCAGGCTATAAATATTCAAACTTTTATCCTCATCCAAACTTTTCGCTCAAAAGCTTCTTCTCTACTCTTGCATCTTCTTCAGAAAATCTTTTTGCTTCATACATTTTACATCGCATACGACCCTAATTCTTTTTTCCTTTGTTCATCAATGGCGAAAACCTCCAAAACGGTATCGCAAAAAGAGGCCGCAAAAACCTCCATGCGGCGGAGTCTCGCCCCGAAGAATTTATTCCGGTAGGGTGCTCAACTGTCATCGATTTTAAGGTTGAAAAACCTTCTTCGGTACCGGGCCGATGTGAGCCGATCTCGAGGTACCAGTGTACAATTACTGAGAAAATTCTCGACAAAGTAAATAAGGAATGCAATTGGGGCGACAAGCATATGGTAGTCTTATCGCCTGAAGAGTCGATTACTACCCATGTGGAAGGGTTCTTAAGTGTTTACACTTATCATTTCACGTTAGACCCATTAGACCTGTCATCGTCGCCTTTTGCAAGAGATATAACGTGACCCTTGGCCAGATCCACCCTTCTTTTTGGAGAATAGTGATTCTCCTCCGATTCTTCTCGAGCAAAATCAAGGGGTGCCTTTTCACCCTCGATCACCTTATGCGCCTTTATAGTCCCCGACTCTATCGGGGAGGGTTAATCAAGCTTGATCGCCAAGCCACCAAAGCTCCATTCTCAAGTATAGACGAGACTCATGATCGAGGTTGGATGGGCCGATTTGTTCGAGTAAAAACCTCAGACTTGATCCCTGCCGATGACATGCAGTTTCCTGAGAAATGGAATATGAACTGTGATTACTATTTATCTCAGAGCATTTAATTTGTGACTGCCTTTCATTTTCTTGATCTGCTTTTTCTTTCTTATTACAGCAGTGGCTCAGATATCGGAACCGATTCCGGAACTTAAACGATGGGTTGAAGGCCTGGTGTTGCCGAGACCGTACTCGGAGCGTGCTTGGGTGGAACTATCAAAGGGTCGATGGGAGGCCTGCAGTCATGGTAAGTCTCTTTCTTAGTTTGTTTATCATTAGTTCTTCTTCGCTTGCTTACTCGTATTTGTTTCCTTTGTAGGACTTGGGAAGGATGTTGCACTTGGGAAGGACATTGTCATGAGGCCCCCATCTGGTGATGAAGAGGTCCCTGCCCCAAAGCAGGTTAAAGAGAAGAAGAGAAAAGATGCTCCGACTTCCCCGATCTCGCAAAAGAAAAAACCGGCAAAAAAATCTCGCAAGCCCAAAGGGGGCTCCGGTATCATGCCTCCAGACTCGATCCGTCGATTAAGGAATGAGCCCGAAGAAGAAGAAGAAGAGGAATTAGACTGTGTACGGGCTAATATTGTGATACAGCAATCCTCTGAATCAGCGGAGGTAGAAAGGGGAACCCTGGCCATAATTCATGAACAAGGAATGGCTGAGACTATCCCGTCTCGAGCTGAGATAGTTGAAGGAGAGACCGAGGGTGAGACTTCTCGGGCAGCAAAAGATATTTTGAGGGACGAGCTCGGGATAATCGATATTACTGGATCCCCTCAGTTTTCAGATTCTATGATCCGTGAGGCCAACATGTTGGAAGGTCGATCTTACGAGGGTATTCTGGAGACGACTGATATCCATGGCGTTTGGGATGGTCTCGAGTCTGCTGCTTCGGAGGATATTATCGGGTTCGGTAGATTACCGGTACCTAAGAAAACATCCTGGTCGGGTGCTGTCAGGTCCTCATTTGTAACGATCCGGCTGGTCGTTTTAAGTATTACAGCCCCATTCCCCCATTTACTGCTCTATTTTTTCCTTATAGCTATATTAAGACCTATCGGATTAGTTAGTTCGGATCCGGAGAGATTTCGAAATAAAATGAGACACTTAGTCTCATAATTAAAATTTTAAGTTAGAAAAGTTGACCGGATGTGAACGTACATGTAAACGACCTCGGATTTAAATTTTGATGATTCTGGTAGCTCTGTATGGTGATTTGGACTTAGGAGCGTGTTCGGAAATTTTGTTTGGAAATCCGTAGTGGAATTAGGCTTGAAATGGCGAAAGTTAAATTTTTGGGAAGTTTGACCGGGGAGTTGACTTTTTGATATCGAGGTCGGAATCCTATTCTGGAAATTTGAATAGGTCTGTTATGTCATTTGTGACTTGTGTGCAAAATTTGAGGTCAATCGAACTTGATTCGATAGGTTTCGGCATCGAATGTAGAAGATGAAATTTCTTAGTTTCATTAAGCTTGAATTGGGGCATAATTCGTGGTTTTAGCGTTGTTTGATGTGATTCGATGCTTCGCCTAAGTTCGTATGATGTTTTAGGACTTGTTGGTATATTTGGTTGAGGTCCCGATGGGCTCGGGTGAGTTTCGGGGTGGTTTCAGAACATTTTTAGGCCATTTTTAATTGCTGGTTTTTGTCTATAGAGGTGTGCATCACGATCGCGAACATTTGGTCGCGTTGGCGAAGAGAAAACAACTGTTTGGGGACTTGTGAATTGCGATCGCGGAAGATCTTTCGCGATCGCGTAGAATAAAATCTTTGTTGCACTGACTTGATTTTGGAAGCTTATATCTCACAATCTATAAGAAATTTGGAGATGATCCGAAAATGAAAATTGTAGCGCTTGATGTCTAGTTTTCAAAAAGATAAACCATTTGTCATTTGGAGTTCTGTACAAAAGTGTCACGACCCAAAATTTCCACCGTCGGGACCGTGATGGCGCCTAACATTTCACTTGCTAGGTAAGCCAACGTTAGAGAATCATTTAAACCAATCCTTATTCCATTCAGTAAATAACAACAATTAGCTAAGATGAAATATGGTTAGTGCGGAATAATATAAAAACTGCCTTAATTACTACCACCCGGATCTGGAGTCACAATTCACGAGCATTCTAGAATTCACTACAAGTAATAGTCTGAAAGAAATGCAACTATTTGAATGAAGGAAACAGTAGAACAGAAAAGATAGATGGGGACTTCAAGGTCTGTGAACGCCGACAGATCTACCTTGAGTCTTCGGATAGCGGTCCAATAGCAAAAATTTCGATCAACCTGAGCCGGTACCAAAATCTACACAGAAAGTGCAGAGTGCAGTATCAATACAACCGACCCCATGTACTAGTAAGTATCGAGCCTAACCTCGACAAAGTAGTGACGAGGCTAAGGCAAGGCACCTACAAATCAACCTGTACAATTTAACAGTGTATATGCAAATAACAGAAATAAAGAGCTTGACAACAATTATCGGGATGGGGAAACATACTGGGGGAAATACGAGATAGTGAACTACAACATAATGATAACTGGAATAACCAATATATAATGAATCAACAGGAACACGAATACACAGTAAAGGAAAAATGCACGCCATCACCCTTTGTGCTTTTACTCTCAACCTAACCATAAAAATCAATAGAAACGGCACGACATCACCCTTCGTGCATTAACTTTCATATCATGGCACGGCATCACCCTTCGTGCATTAACACTCACAATATGGCACGGCATTACCATTCGTGCTTTTACACTCACAATATGGCACGGCATCACCCTTCGTGCATTAACACTCATAATATGGCACGGCATCACCCTTGTGCATTAACACTCACAATATGGCACGGCATCACCCTTCGTGCATTAACACTCTCCCTTACCATAATGCAATGCATAAATAACAACAGGGAAATAGAATAACATGTACAAGCCTTACTTCAACATTTATTTCCACAATATCAATCTCAACTTTGAAATAAATACTCAATTATCACCGAAAAATCTGTAAACATGATAAGAACAATCAATTTAACAACGCTAGTATAAAAGCATAGCACTTAGGCATAGGAAAGAGACAATATAAAAAAAATGGGAGACACGGGGAAAACAGGTAAATTGGCGGCGCATAAGTACTTGTCACCTCACATATACGCCGCTCAAATGAATTTCACATAACAAATAGTCTGAGGTTCCTAATTCCCTCAAGTCAAAGTTAGACACAATACTTACCTCGCTCCGAAGGCCACTTAATACTCAATCACAGCTTTTCCTCTAGAATCCACCTCCAAACCACTCGTATCTATTCAAAAATTACTCAATAATATCAAATATTGCTAAAGGAATCAATTACATTGCATAAATTTAGATTTCCCAAATTTTCCTCCAAAAAGTCAAAAATCGACCCCGGGCCTGCTTGGTCAAAACCCGAGGTTCGGACCAAAATCTATTTACCCATTCATCACCGAGCCTGGATATATAATTGGTTTTGGAATCCGACCTCAATTTGAGGTCTAAATCCCTAAATTCTTGAAATCCCTAGTTTCTACCCAAACCCCTAATTCTACCATGAAACTCTAGATTTTAGGTTGAATATTTATGAAATGAAATGGGCAATTGAAAGAAAATGGTTTAGAATCACTTACCAACACTTTGGGGAAGAAAATGACTCTTGAAAATCGCCTCTAACCGTTTTGTTCTTGAAAATGTTGAAGAATTGGCTTAAGTCCCATTTTGATTCTGTTTTATACACTGGGCGACAGTGTGCATCGCGTTCGCAAGGCAAATGTCGCGTTCAGGAAGAGCAGAGCTGCTAAGCCTTCGTGTTCGCGAGTCCCCCTTCGCGTTCGCGAAGGCTACTCCCCCTGGCCTTCGTGTTCACAAGACCTTGCTCGCGTTCGCGATGAAGAAAGACTGACCCTCCCCCACATCCCCAAGTGCTTCGCGTTCGCGATGAGTCGGTAGCGTTCGCGAAGGGTAAATCCCCCATCACTTCGCGTTCGCGGCCATGCCTTCGCGTTCGCGAAGAGTAAAAGTTTAGCCATCCCAACTTACCCTTCGCGTTCGGGAGAGTACCTTCGCGAATGCGAAGAAGGACATGCCAGAACACCGGCTGCAACAAAATACCAGATTTTCTAAGTCCAAAACATCCCGTAGCCTATCCAAAACTCACCCGAGCCCTCGGTGCTCCAAACCAAACATGCACACAAGTCTAAAAATATCATACAAACTTGCTCGCGCGATCAAATCGCCAAAATAAATAGAACTACGAGTTTAGCACATAATCGAATGAAATTGTCAAGAACACTTTAAAATTTTTATCTTCACAACCGGACGTCGAAATCACGTCAAACAAACTCTGTTTCTCACCAAATTTCACATATAAGTCATAAATATTATATTGGACCTATACCGGGCTTCGGAATCAAAATACGGTCCCGGTATCAACAAGGCAGAACATCAACCAATTCTTAAAAATAATTAATTTTCAAACTTTTAATTTTCATCAAAAATTCATAACTCGATATAGGGACCTCCGAATTCGATTCCGGGCTTAAAATTCATAACTCGATATAGGGACCTCCGAATTCGATTCCGGGCTTACGCCCAGGTCCTATAATTCGATACGGACCTACCGGGACCATCAAAATATGGATTCGGGCCCGTTTACCAAAAATGTTGACCGAAGTCAACTAAAATTAACTTTTAAGGCAAACATTCTTATTTTCATCAATTTTTAACATAAAAGTTTTCCGAAAACACGCCCGAACTGTGCATGCAAATTGAGGAGGGTAAAAATAAGATTTTTTAAAGCTTAAGAACGCAGAATCGAGTTCTAAAATATAAGATGACCTTTTAGGTCATCACATTCTCCACCTCTAAAACAACCGTTCGCCTTCGAACGGACATAGAAAAGTACCTGAGCTGGTGAAAAGGTGGGGATATCTACTCCGCATATCGGACTCGGACTCCCAAATAGCTACCTCAACAGGCTGACATCTCCACTGCACTTGAACTGAAGGGCAACTCTTTAATCTCAACTGGAGAACTTGTCGGGCTAGAATAGCCACCGGCTCCTCCTCGTAAGTCAAATCCTTGTCCAACTGGATAGAGCTGAAATCTAACACATGGGACGGATCGCCGTGATACTTTTGAAACATGGACACATGGAATCCCGGATGAACTGATGATAACCCTGGTGGCAATGCAAGCCTGTAAGCCACCTTTCCCACTCTCTCCAGAATCTCAAAAGGCCCGATATACCTAGGGCTCAACTTGCCCTTTTTTTCGAACCTCATTACACCCTTCATGGTTGATACCCGAAGCAACACTCTCTCCCCGACCATGAATGCAACATCACGAACTCTATGGTTGGTATAACTCTTTTGCCTAGACTGAGCTGTGCGAAGTCAATCCTGAATAACCTTTACCTTATTCAAGGCATCCTGTACCAAATCGGTACCCAACAACCGAGCCTCTCCCGGTTCAAACCAGCCAACTGGCGAACGACATCTCCTTCCGTATAATGCCTCATATGGAGCCATCTGAATGCTCGATTGGTAGCTATTATTATAAGCAAACTCTATAAGTGGCAAGAGCTGATCCCAAGAACCTCCAAAGTCTATTACACAAGCGCGAAGCATATCTTCCAATATCTGAATAGTGCGCTCTGACTGTCCGTCTATCTGCGGATGAAATGCTGTACAACTCAACCCGCATGCCTAATTCACGCTGTACATCCCTCTAGAAATGTGAGGTAAATTGTGTACCTCGATTTGAAATAATAGACACGGGCACACTGCCCACAATGACCCAAACTGCGTCAAATTATCTCTGAGTCCGTGGGAGCCCAACAATAAAATCCATAGTGATACGCTCCCACTTCCACTCAGGAATTTCTACCTTCTGAAGCAAACCACCAGGTCTCCGATGCTCGTACTTGACTTGCTGACAATTTAGACACCGAGCTACATATGCAACTATATCCTTCTTCATTCTTCTCCACTAGAAATATTGTAGTAAATCTTGATATATTTTGGCGGCTCCTGGATAAATAGAATACATGGAACTGTGTGCCTTTTCAAGAATTAATTCACGAAGCCCGTCAACATTAGGCACACAAATATGACCCTACATTCGCATAACTCCATCTTCCCCCACAGCAACTTGTTTGGCATAACCGTGCCACACCGGGTCCTTAAGGACAAGTAAATGAGGATCATCATATTGCCGCTCTCTGATGCGCTCATATAAAGAAGATTGAGCGACTTTGCAAGCTAGAACTCAATTGGGTTCCGAAACATCTAACCTCACGAACGGATTAGCCAACGTCTGAACATCTGCAGCTAACGGTCTCTCACCAACCCGAATATATGCAAGACTGCCCATACTCACAGAGTTTCTACTCAAAGCATCGGCCACCAAATTGGCCTTTCCGGGGTGATACAAAATGGTGATATCATAGTCTTTCAACAACTCTAACCATCTTCTCTGCCTCAAATTAAGATCTTTTTGTTTGAACAGATACTGAAGGCTACGATGATCGGTAAATACCTCACACGAGACACCATAGAGGAAATGACTCCAAATCTTCAGCGCACGAACAATGGCTGCCAATTCTAAGTCATGAACAGGATATTTCTTCTCGTGAACTTTCAACTGTCGCGACGCATATGCAATCAACCTGCCATCTTGCATTAATACTGCACCAAGCCCAATGTGAGATGCGTCACAATATACCGTATACGATCTTGAACTTGTGGGTAATACCAACACTGGCACTGTAGTCAAAGTTGTCTTGAGCTTCGGGAAGCTCGCCTCACACTCATCTGACCACCTAAACGGGGCACCCTTCTGGGTCAACTTGGTCAACGGGGCTGCTATGGATGAAAACCCCTCCACAAACCAACGGTAATAACCTGCCAATCCCAAGAAACTATGGATCTCTGTAGCTGATGTGGGTCTAGGCCAGTTCTGAACTGCCTAAATCTTCCTACGATCTACCTGAATACCCTCTATTGATATAATGTGACCCAAGAAAGCAACTAAACTCAACCAAAACTCGCATTTTGAGAACTTAGCATATAACTGGCTGTCTCTCTGAGTCTGAAAAACGATCTGAAGGTGTTGCTCATGCTCTTCTCGGCTGTGGGAGTAGATCAAGATATCATCAAAAAACACAATCACAAAGGAATCCAAGTATTGAACACCCGGTGCATCAAATCAATGAATGTTGCTGGGGCATTTGTCAACCCAAATGACATCACTAGGAACATCAGATGCCCAAATCTTCAACTGATGGTAACCAAACCTCAAATCGATCTTCGAAAATACCTTGGCACCCTGAAGCTTATCAAATAATTCATCAATTCTTGGCAGCGGATATTTGTTCTTATTAGTTTTTCATGATCAATTACAGAATTGCCAATTAACCTCATGTTAACAAAAATCTCATTGCAAACCTTCACAATACTGATCACGAGATGCGAGGCATAAAGACCTCATAATTATTTACCCGAATTAACGAGTAATATTTAACACCACCAGGGCGAACACCTACCGCGTAGGTTAAAACTCAATAATTACAAACACGAATTTTGGCAAATATGCACAGAGAATTTCATACAAGAATTCTCAAATAAGCCTAACAGGCATGACTCCCTATTAGTACTATAGTACAAATTTAATTTCACAAGGGAGAGCTTAAACACAAGAATTTTCATCACAAGGATCTCGTCCTTATATAACTTCCACCGCAGCTCGTAGCCCGGTTTAAACATATCAATTTATTTTCTTTTAAAAAGGGAGGATCTCGTCCTCAGTTCTGAATCACAAGTAATATGCATATCGTGCCCATCGAAACATTTCATTTTCTCCTTTAAAATAATTTCTGTTAAACAAAATCACAACACATAATGAACCCACACTGGCAGGGCATCTAATTCACAATTTGTAATTAATTATCCAAAAATTACATTAAAACTTACCGAAATGAGTAACAGAAAGCTACCTTTAGCCTCGCAGATCTTATTAGTGGCCAACACGGAATGATAGGCGTAGTTATCTCCATAAAATCTCCAACAGGAGTAAACATATAAATAGATTATAGAATTACGAAGCTCACTCATAAGTGGAGCACAATAGGAGGACTCATCTCGATACTCTGAACCTAACAAGTTAAGGAAATTATTCCTTTATATTAGATCGAGGTCGTACCAGTAACAACACCATCTTATGTATCGACCTCCGCCATACCATAAAACAAATATACCAACGGCTGGGCCTCCACCTCTAGGACGCTTTCTACCTGCCTGTCCTCCACCCATAACCGGTCGTGTGGGTGGTGTAGTAACTGCAATGTGGCACGTAGTCTGAGTGCTTTGATGAAATATGTTTGTCCCAAGTCTGGGACAATTTTCTCATGATGTGCCTAGTATCACCACATTCATAACAACCCTTTTGCGGGTTTGTTTGCTCATACTGAGTCTGTGTTAGATAACTAGAATGACCATTGTAGGATACTCATGTCAGTGGTGCATTAAAAGAACTTACTGGAGCACTCCGAGTAATCCGATGTGCGAACTGGGCTGGCCGACTGCCTGTGTTCTCATCATAATGGTTTACACTTGCAGAGTAGAATCCACTGAATCCTCCAGAACCTCGAGACGTCTTGGTCTCCTTAGTTTCCTTTTTTCCTCACCCCGAACACGGTCTAATATCTTAGCAATTTATACCACTAGCGAAAATGAAGTATCAGCATGTAGCTCACAATTCGTACAAAATTTTTCAATCATAATTGAGTCCTTTAATGAGTCTATGGACTCGCTCCCTAGCTGTAGGAAGCAAAGTAGGAATATGACGGGCTAACTTATTGAACCTGATGACATATTCTATCACCGTCATGGTGACCTGACGTAACCGTTCAAAGCCCATATGCCACGCATTACGGAGAGTCTGGGAAACAAGCTCTTTCAAAAGCATTTCTGAGAACTGAGCCAATTGGGCAGTGTTGCATTGGCTGGTCTGCCCTCTTCATTGGCTTGCCAAGAACACCTGTGGAGAATTATCTGTCCCAAGGCTAATTTCTTCTCTGGTTATGCTGACTCAACACTGTTGACCTAACCCATTTCATAACATACTCTTCGATTCTTCTTTGGGGTAACCTTTCGGTACCACATATATACATTTCAGACCAAAACTGATATAACACATGACCCCGTAATCCATCCATAGATAGTGGACTCCCCCCGCTCGGCTCGAAGTCAGAGTTCACAACGTCCGATGATCCATAATATTAACCTTCATAGCTCGTATAAATCAACCAGATGACAAGGTCCATTGCACCCCCCACATGATTAACTGGGTGGCCTCTCAATCGCATCTTCAGTCGGAACCACATGTTAAGGCAATGTTTGATCATCTCTGGCTCCCTCGTAGTCCATCTGTGGAATCACCAACCATCAACGCACAACTGATACCGAGTGCACAATGTCATACACGAGTGGGTATAAGGGAATACGAGATATATGTTTCAAGATATATCAATGCCGCACGATAAGGAATGAAAGAAGTGATATTGTTCCTAAACTTCATAGCCTCTGTGAGATAAGTACAGACGTCTCGGTACCAATCCTTCAGACTCTACCAAGCTTGCTCATGACTCGTGAGACCTATGTAACCTAATGCCCTGATACCAACTTGTCATTACCCGGAATTCCCACCGTCGGGACCGTGATGGCGCCTAACATTTCACTTGCTACGTAAGCCAATGTTAGAGAATCATTTAAACCAATCCTTATTTTGTTAAGTAAATAACAACAATTAGCTAAGATGAAATATGGTGAGTGCGGAATAATATAAAAACTGCCTTAATTACTACCACGCGGATCTGGAGTCACAATTCACGAGCATTCTAGAATTCACTACAAGTATTAGTTTGAAAGAAATACAACTCCTTGAATGAAGGAAATAGTAGAACAGAAAAGATAGACGGGGACTTCAAGGTCTGTGAACGCAGACAGATCTACCTTGAGTCTCCGGATAGCGGTCCAACAGCAAAAATCTCGATCAACCTGAGTCGGTACAAAAATTTGCATAGAAAGTGCAGAGTGCAGTATTAGTACAACCGACCCCATGTACTGGTAAGTGTCGAGCCTAACCTCGACAAAGTAGTGACGAGGCTAAGGCAAGGTACCTACAAATCAACCTGTATAATATAACAGTGTATATACAAATAATAGTAATGAAGAGCTAGACATGAAATATCGCGAGGAGGAAACATGCTGGGGGAAATACGAGATAAAGAACTACAGCAGAATGATAACTGGAACAACCAATATATAATGAATCAATAGGAACACGAATACAGTAAAGGAAAAATGCACGGCATAACCCTTCATACTTTTACTCTCAACCTCACCATAAAAATTAATAGAAATGGCACGGCATCACCCTTCATGCATTAACTTTCATATCATGGCACGGCATCACCCTTCGTGCATTAACACTCACAATATGGCATGGCATCACTCTTCGTGCTTTTACACTCACAAAATGGCACGACATCACCCTTCGTTCTTTTACACTCACAATATGACACAGCATCACCCTTCGTGCATTAACACTCACAATATGGCACGACATCACCCTTCGTGCATTAACACTCACAATATGGTACGACATCACCCTTCGTACATTAACACTCTCCCTTACCATAATGCAATGCATAAATAACAACAGGGAGATAGAATAACAAGTACAAGCCTTACTTCATCATTTGGTTCCACAATATCAATCTCAACTTTGAAATAAATACTCAATTATCACCAGTAAATCCGTAAACAAGATAAGAACGATCAATTTAACAATGCTAGTATAAACACGTAGCACTTAGGCATAGGAAAGAGACAATATATGAAAAATGGGAGAAACAGGGAAAACAGGTAAATTGGCAGCGCATAAGTACTCGTCACCTCACATATACGCCGCTCACATGAATTTCACATAAGAAATAGTCTGAGGTTCCTAATTCCCTAAAGTCAAAGTTAGACACAACACTTATCTCGCTCCGAAGGCCACTTAATACTCAATCACAGCTTTTCCTCTAGAATCCATCTCCAAACCACTCGTATCTATTAAAAAATGACTCAATAATATCAAATATTGCTAAAGGAATCAATTACATTGCATAAATTTAGATTTTCCAAAATTTTCCTCCAAAAAGTCGAAAATCGACCCCGGGCCCGCTTGGTCAAAAACCGAGGTTCGGACCAAAATCCATTTACCCATTCATCCCCGAGACCGGATATATAATTGATTTTGGAATCCGACATCAATTTGAGGTCTAAATTCCCAAATTACCGAAATCCCTAGTTTCTACCCAAACCCCTAATTCTACCATGAAAACTCTAGATTTTAGGTTGCAACTTTATGAAATGAAATGGATAATTATACGAAAATGGTTTAGAATCACTTACCAACACTTTGGGGAATAAAATAACTCTTGAAAATCACCTCTAACTGTTTGGTTCTTGAAAATGTTGAAGAAATGGCTTAAGTCCCGTTTTGATTCTGTTTTATTCAATGGGCGACAGCGTGCATCGCGTTCGCGAGGCCACTATCGCGTTAGCGAAGAGCAGAGCTGCCAAGCCTTTATGTTCGCCAATCTCCCTTCGAGTTCGCGAAGGCTACTCCCCCCGGCCTTCGCGTTTGCGAGACCTTGCTCGCATTCGCGATAAAGGAATACTGACCCTCCCCCATGTCCCCAAGTGCTTCGCGTTCGCGATGAGCCGGTCACGTTCGCGATGGGTAAATCCCCTATCACTTCACGTTCGCGAAGAGTAAAGGTTCAGCCATCCCGACTTACCTTTCGCATTCGTGAGAGTACATTCGCGAACGTGAAGAAGGACATGCCAGAACACCTGCTGCAGCAAAATACCAGATTTTCTAAGTCCAAAATATCTCGTAGCCTATCCGAAACTCACCCAAGCTTTTGGGGCTCCAAACCAAACATGCACACAAGTCTACAAATATCATACAAACTTGCTCGCGCGATCAAATCGCAAAACTAACACCTAGAACTACGAATTTAGCACCAAATCGAATAAAATTCTCAAGAACACTTTAAAATATTTATCTTCACAACCGGACGTCCGAATCATGTCAAACCAACTCTGTTTCTCACCAATTTCACTAATAAGTCATAAATATTATATTGGACCTATACCAGGCTCCGAAACCAAAATACTGACCCGGTATCAATAAGGCCAAATATCAACCAACTCTTAAAAACAATTAATTTTTAAACCTTTAATTTTCATCAAAAATTTATAACTCGAGCTAGGTACCTCCGAATTCGATTCCGGGCATACATCTAGGTCCCATAATTCGATACGAACCCACCGGGACCGTCAAAATACGGATCCGATCCCGTTTACCAAAATTGTTGACAGAAGTCAACTATAATCAACTTTTAAGGCAAAAATTCTTAATTTCATCAATTTTCAACATAAACGTTTTTCGAAAACACGCCTGGACTGCGCATGCAAATCGAGGAGGGTAAAAATGAGATATTTTAGGCTTAAGAGCGCAGAATCGAGTTCTAAAACATAATATGACCTTTTGGGTCATTACAAAAAGGTTATGACCATTATACTAGAGGCTGTCTGGAAGAGTTGGGGAGTTTGTTCTTCGCGATCGCGAAGAGTAAATGTCTGGGCGGAAGCTATATTTCAAGGTTTCGGCCATTTTAACACATTGGAGCTATGAATCTCGGATTGAAGCGATTTTTGAGGTGATTCTCACCATATGGATTGGGGAAAATGATTCTAACTCCATTTTGGTTAAATTACACGAATCTATTGTAGTTCTTATCAACAAATTAGTGTTTTAAGTTCAAAATAGTAGAAAAATTCATATACTTTAATTGAGGATTTGAAGGCCGAGTTGTGGTCGAATTTTAGTAATTTTGGTATGGTTGGACTCGTGGTTGAATGGGGTCGGATTCCGATATGTGGACCCTACTAGCGATTTTTGTGTGTAATTTTGGATTTTGTGAGAAAATTAGTATTTTTATATTGAATTAATTCCTATAATTTGTGTTGACTGAATCGAATTAATTGTGGCTACATTCGAGCAGTTCGAAAGTTGATATGCGCATAATAGAATTTCTGGAGCATTGTTTAGCTTGCTCAATATTAGACTCGGCTTGTTCGAGGTAAGAAACTCTTCTAATATTTGGAGCTGAGGGTATGAACTCTGATTATACGTGTTATGTGTTTGGTGTTGAGGTGACGCACATGCTAGGTGACGGGCATGTGGGCGTGCACCGTGTGAGATGTGACTCCGATATTTCTGTGGTACTGTGTAGTTACCTGAACTTGTCTGAAATCATGAAATCTCTACGTACTAGAGTTATCAAAATGTGATTCATGCTATAAACTATGTTTAGGCTACATACTTATCCTGTTGGGACCCACCGAGGTCATTTCTGTTGTTGAGTTATCTGCTTTCATTGCATTACATACTCAGTCATACACATTCATATGCATATCATATCTCAGTCTTTGTTGTTATTTATTGATACATCATATCATCATTTTCGGGCTAGTTTCATGACATTGTGAGCCCGTGAGAGAGAGACTGTAGAGATTGATGAGTGAAGGAGGCCATGGGCCTGATTGATTCTGATATTGATACTATGACACGTGAGTTATCCGTGCGGATTATAGCGCTTGGGCTGAAGGAGCCCCTCAGGAGTCTGCACACACCCCCAGTGAGCGCGGTTCATTTATATTGAGGGATGGATCTTCCATGGACATGAATCTTGTCCGAAACATTTATATTAAGGGATGGATCTTCCCTTGACATGGATCTTGTCCGAAGCATTTATATTGAGGGATGGATCTTCCCTGGACATGGATCTTGTCTGAAGCATTTATATTTTGGGATGGATCTTCCCCTGGGCTGGATTGGCCTTGTACAGTACTGAGTGACTGGATGTCAGTTATTATGTATATATATTGGGATGGATCTTCCCTTGGCTGGATTGGCCATATACAGTACTGAGTGATTGAATACTCTGAGAGTGTGAGTACATGAGTTCATCTCTGAGGTACATAGCATTGACATGCACACATGACATACATGCATAGAGATGTATTTTCCTCATGATGTACGGTATCACGTCATTCATGACTTCTCACACATATTAACATATGGGTATAGTGATGCATTTTACACTGGCTATCTGGAAAGAAAATGAAACATCTTATTTATTGTTGAAATGAGTTTTGGGAGAATTACTGTTTTCAAACTCACTCATATTTTTGGCAACTTCGGTAAACGACTTGGGTTTTCACTGATACACTTGAAAGACAGAACTATTTTTAAAAATCATGATTAAGCTGAGCATTTTATCTTTGAGTTACTTCTTTTATTACTTTCTTTATGTTGTTATGAACTGTTATTGGTTATTGGAGTTATACTCTGACCTTGGTACAAGCTCGTCACTACTTTAAACCTAAGGTTAGGTTTTTTACTTATTGAGTACATGGGGTCGGTTCTACTCATACTACACTTCTGCACCTTGTGTGCAGATTTTGGATGTCAATAATGCAGTACATGACGGGAGCTGGATCTGAAGATGTACCTGTGTTCCAGTCATTGCTGCCTCTTATTCATGGTAGCTTTAGAATTTTAATCTGTTCATGTATATTTCAAACTGATGATGTATTCTTATTTCACACCAGCTTTGTAAATTCGAATCTTAGAAGCCCATAATTTGGACTACCAGTCTTTGGAGAGTGTATTAGAGTCAGTTATATATCAATGAAATTGGATAGTTGTTAATTGGCTTACCTGACAGATTGGGTTAGGTGCCATCACGACTCGGTGAATTTTGGGTCGTGACATTATCGGGCCCAAAATTGGTGGACCGATTCCTGGCCCAGAGTGTTTAACCCGATCGCAGGCAGAAAATAGTACTCTCCATCCCGGAGGATGCTCGAGTTTTTTCTCCCCTCATGGGGATTGCTAGTTACCTTCGGTCCTTGGTGACAGAAGAGGATCAAACCGTGATGAGTGAGGTAAGACCTGCTTGCCTTTTCAACGAGGCCCAACATGCTCTGAATCGGGTAACTTCGATGGTATCTCTGCTGTTTCTTTTACATTTAGAGTTGTAGATAATGATAAAACATCTGTTTCCATATTTGCAGGCTTCGCTGTTGCATGGCTTTCCTCCGACTCCGGGAGGAGCATGAGGCCGAAGTTCGGAACCTCACTGAGAAGAATGACTCCTACAAACTTCTTAGTGAGAAGCTTCGGGCAGATTTGGCAATGGCTCGAGATGAGCATGAGGAGATGGATGAGCAGGTATTCCGAATTCTTCACAATAGTGAAGATGAATTGGAGATAACCACTAACGATCCAATTCTGCATGTTCGGAAGAGGCTCGAACAGATCAGACGGCTCAATTCGCAGGTAGATGAGCAACTGGCCGAGGCGAACAAATTCAAAAAGAATATGGACATCCTCACCTCGAAAAAAGAGGCCGTTCAAGCATAATTAGAGTTGGCTAAGGCCCAGCTTCGGGCTGCAAAAGAAAATGCCTCGGTGTAGTTCGAGAAAAATAAGGAGCTTCAGCATCGGCTGGATTTGGCCACTTCTGATAAGGCAAGCTTGGCCGATGCAGGTGAAGTGGCCAGATCCGAGGTGGTCGTAGCCAGATCTGAGATAGCCGACGATAATAAAAGAGCTGATTCTAAAGTGTCCCAGTTCAGGATCGATGTTGAGGTCAACCAGGCCAAGGACAAGAGCATGGTCGAACATGCTAAATAGCAGGCTCGGAGGGAAGCTCTCGAGGGGGTCAATGCTCAGGGCTTCGATGTTGCAGCCGAAATTGAAAATGCCAAGGTGGACGAAACCAGAGCCCGCAGTCTGGCTTTCCCTGAGGAAGACTCCGAGAGCTCGAGCGAATATGAGGATAGAGAAAATCACGAGGACGTATCCTCCGATGAAGACCAAGCCACTTAGGATATTTGGTTTCTTGTTTTTCTTTTATATCTTTTCTAGGGCCAATTCGGCCTTTTGTAAAAACTTTTGAATATATATAAGGCTTTTCTTGCCCTTTTGGTTCTTGTATTTTTCCTCTACTTTTCTGTATTTTACGAAGGTCAAAAATGCCTTAACATAAAACTGTGTCCGAGGTTTAGACAATTTGATTGGAACCGAACTAGTATAGCCCTTGGGTTTTTTGCTCGAGTGAGTGCTTGCTCGAACTCGAAGTAAGGTATCCCTTAGGCTTTTTGTTTGAACGAGGATGGTCTCTCGAACTTAAAGCAAAAAAAAAAAGCAGCCCTTAGGCTTTTGTAAAAAGATTGTTTATGGCTTTCTCCCCTTTTCGGCTTGAAAAAGTTTTTTATCATTTGTATTTGCAAAAAACTTGTAGTGCCTTAGCATGAAATAAGGAATTGTTCGAGAGATCGAACAATTTTGTACTCATTAGAGTTTTCGAGGCTTGATATTATCGAAGCTTTTTATGATTTTGTCGGGGGTAACCTTTTAAACCGCTTTATGAAAGAATTCGAAGGCCTGTTTTGTTACAAAATTCGGACGTCTCCAACCCGTGTTAATTCGGTTATAGCCTCTTTAGTTCGGGATTTGCCCCTTGCACTTATTTTCCTATTTTACTTCAAGCTTGCTCTAAGTGTCAGTCCCCGAGTGGGGTGGCCGTGGCCTATAAAAATCGAGGGTTTCCTAAAAGGTCTTATTATCTCGGAATTTTGATAATTCGATCTCGTTTATTTTTCAGATGGTAGTCCCCGAGCGTGGGGGAAATTATCCGAACTCTGGTCATGGTCGTCCCTTAAGCTTCTCTTTATAAACGATTATACATGTTCTGTGCCAGGGCTCGAGCATACTACCCGAGCATGGTTTGTTCGACCGTTTGGCCCTTACAAATTTTTCTTATCGAGACCCTGCTACCATGAAGTAACTTCCTCGCATCAAAGTTGATATTCGAGATGCCTCCAGTATTTGAGGTTGATTGTAAAGAAGCCTAGGATACTGTTGAATTGGTCTAAGTTAGCATGAACAATAGTCGCCTCATTAAAAACCTCGCCGGAAAATCCATTTGGGACAAAACCGGTCTAAGGAAAAAAGAGTGCAACGCGTGCTTTCAGACATAAAGGCTTTGTGTCAAAGAATCCATCGTTGTTTCTGGTCGAACACCTACAAGGGTTAGTTTAAAATATAAATAAGAATATGAGGGTCCGTACCTCAGCAGTAGTATCGTTTAAGGTGCGATATGTTCTAATTGCTCAGTAGTTGTTCGCCGTTTATTGTGCCAAGCATGTAGGATCCTTTTTCGATGATTTCGAGAACCTGATACGATCCTTCCCAGTTCGGACCCAATTTCCCTTCATTCAAATTTAGGGTGTTGAGGGTGACTTTTCTTAGCACCAAGTCCTCGATGTTAAAATGTTGAAGATTGGCTCTTCGATTCTAGTACCTTTCGATCCGCTGTTTTTGGGCGGCCAATCGAACGAGAGCGGCTTCGCGTCTTTCGTCCAATAATTCTAGGCTCATATTCATGGTCTCGTTATTCGACTCCTTTGTTGCATATCAAAACATGACGCTAGATTCTCCAACCTCGACCGGGATCAGAGCTTCGGCGCCATAAACTAACGAGAACGGTGTTGCTCTGGTAATGGATTTAGATGTTGTGCGGTATGCCTATAGAACCTCGGGTAGTATTTGTCTCCATTTTCCTTTGGCGTCGGTCAATCTCTTCTTAAGATTTTGGATGATGGTTTGGTTGGTCGATTCAGCTTGTCCGTTCCCGCTGGGATGATAAGGTGTTGATAGGATCCTTTTGATCTTGTGATCCTCGAGAAATTTAGTTACTTTGCTTTCCCGAAAGCCTGTGCTTCAACCCATTTAGAGAAATAATCAGTCATAAACAAAATAAACTGAACCTTACATGGGGACGACGAGAGAGGGCCAACGATGTCCATTCCCCTTTCATGAAGGTCCATGGAGACTGGATCGAGTGGAGTAGTTCCCCGGGTTGATGAATCATGGGCGCATGCCTTGGGCATTTGTCGCATTTTCGAACGAACTCCCTTGCATCCTTGCCTAGATCAAT
This sequence comes from Nicotiana tabacum, assembly GCF_000715075.1. NCBI lineage: Eukaryota > Viridiplantae > Streptophyta > Magnoliopsida > Solanales > Solanaceae > Nicotiana > Nicotiana tabacum. The sequence goes on from NC_134083.1 coordinate 22,771,212, forward strand.
CCAAGAGTACCTTGTTCTTATTACGTTGTGGACCAACGAATCGATACCGAAATAATTTCCACAAGTGCCCTTGTGAATTTCCCATAGCATATTGTCGGTATCTCCCGGTCCCAAACATATTGCCAATGGTCCATCGAACGTCCTTCTAAATAGCGTTCCGTCTTCGGACAAAGTGAACTATGATGCCTTTGTGCGCAGAGCTCTCGACTCCTTTGGATCTGATGGAAGCTTCCCATTCTTTAAGTATTCTATGTATTTGTTTCTCCAATCACAGGTTAAACTTGTGGAGTTTATCTCGGCGTGACCTTCTTCAATTACCAATCTCATAAGTTGTACGGCAGTCCCTGAGTTGAGTTCCTCATGTTCGACCGATGAACCTAAGTTTGCAAGAGTGTCGGCCTCGCTGTTCTATTCTCAAGGTACATGTTGCACTGTCCATTCCTTAAATTGATGTAGAGTCACCTGTAGTTTATCCAAGTACCTATGTGTTCAGTCTTCTCGAACTTCAAAAGTCCCGTTAACTTGGTTTACCATGAGGAGGGAATCACACTTAGCCTCTATGACCTCCGCTCCCAAATTTCTAACTAGTTCAAGACCTGCAATCATGGCCTAATACTCGGCCTCATTGTAAGTCAATTTCGTAGTTCTGATAGACTGTCTAACTACATTACCTGTGGGTGATTTTAGTACGATGCCGAGCCCGGACCATTTTGTGTTCAAAGCACCATCCATGAAAAGGGCCCAGATTCCTGAGGACGTACCCGAATTTATCAATAGTTCTCTTTCGACCTCGGGTGTTAGGGCCGACGTGAATTTAGCCATGAAGTCTGCCAAAATTTAAGACTTAATTGCTGTTCGGGGTCTATTTCGATATCATACCCGCTGATTTCTATGGCCCATTTCGCTAACCGTCCCGAAAGTTCGAGTTTATGCAAAATATTTCGAAGTGGGTAAGTTTTTACGTAACATATTGGGTGAGATTGACAGTATGGTTTTAGTTTCCTAGAGGCGCTTATCAAAACGAGCGCCAATTTTTCTAGGTGGGGATATTTAGTTTCGGCCTCACCTAAGGTCCGACTGACATAATAAATGGGAAACTGCGTACCTCGCTCTTCCCGGACTAGGAGTCCATTTATCGCTACCTCCGATACTGCCAAATACAAGTAAAGTTGTTCGTCCGCCTTTGGTGTGTGAAACAGTAGTGGACTCGATAAGTATCATTTAAGCTCTTCCAAGGCATGCTGTCATTCCGAGGTCCATGTGAAATTATTTTTCTTTTTTAGCAACGAGAAATATCGGTGGCCTTTATCAAATGACCATGAGATGAATCGCCCCAGGGTGGCCCTGTGCCCAGTTAACCTCTATACGGCCTTTACGTTGTCTACCACCGTGATCCCATCGATAGCTTTGATTTTGTCGGGATTGATCTCGATTTCTCGATTTGATATCATGAATCTAAGAAATTTGCCTGAACCAACCTCGAATGCACATTTTTTCGGGTTTAGCTTCATGTTGTACTTCTTCAATATACTGAGAGTTTCCTGCAAGTGCTTTAAATGGTCCTCTGCTCGCAGGGACTTAACTAGCATGTCATCAATGTAAACTTCCATAGATTTTCCTATTTGATCTTCAAACATCCAGTTTTTAGGTCTTGATAAGTGGCACCAGCATTTTTTAATCCAAATGGCATTACATTGTAGCAAAAGGTACCATATTTAGTGATGAACGAGGTCTTTTCTTGATCATCCGGGCTCATTTGTATCTGATTGTACCCGGAATAGGCATCGAAAAAACTGAGGATCTCTTGTGGCCGACCGTAGCAGCGATCATGCGATCGATATTAGGCAAAGGAAAAGAATCCTTGGGGCATGCTTTATTCAGATCTTTGTAATCTACACACATTCTAAGCTTGTTTCCTTTTTTAGTGACTACTACTATGTTTGCTAACCATTCAGGGAATTTTACCTCACAGATTGACCCTATTTTAAGAAGCTTGGTTACTTCATCTTTGACGAACGCATGTTTGACCTCGGACTGGAGTCTTCTTTTTTGCTTCATCGGATGGAACTTCGGATCCAAGCTTAGTCTATGGGTGGTGATTTCCGGTGGGATCCCTATCATGTCAAGATGGGACCAAGCAAAACAATCCATGTTAGCTATAAGAAATTGAATAAGCTTTTTCCTGAGCTCGGGATTTAACCTCGTGCCCAGGTATACCTTTCGTTCGGGCAGATGTTCGATTAGTGTGATTTTCTCCAGTTCTTCGACCGTTGATTTGGTAGCGTCGGAATCATCGGGGACCACGAAGGATCGAGGGATCCCCATAATCATCATCTTCATCAATCCCCTACTTCTCTAGTTGGGTCGTGGTTGGCATTTGTGATTGCTATTTGGTTTCATGTTTTCCCTTCGAATTTGACCCCTTTGCCGATGAGAGTGACGATATCGGAGTCACTTCGTCAACAACAAACATTACCTTTGTTGCGGGTTGTTCCCCGCAGATTATTTTGATTCCCTCTGGTGTCGGGAATGTTAGAACCTAGTGTAGGGTCGAGGGTACTGCTCTCATGTTGTGGATCCATGGTTTCCCTAATAGGGGGTTATACCTCATATCGCCCTCGATCACGTGGAACTTCATTTCTTGGATGGTCCCAGCCACGTTTACTGGAAGAGTTATCTCGCCTTTAGTAGTTTCACATGCCATGTTGAATACGTTACGTACCAGGGCCGCAGGCACGGCCTGGTCCTATAGACTAAGTTGCTCTATGACCCTCGATTGAATGATGATGGCCGAACTTCCTAGATCAATCAACACACGTTTAACTTGATTTTTATTCATGAGTACAGATATTACTAGTGCATTGTTATGGGGCTTCATGATTCCTTCTGCGTCTTCATAATTGAAGGACAAGGTTCCTTTTGGTATGTAATCCTGAGCTCGAGATCGCTTCTCCCTTACAATCGACACCTTGGTGCATTTAAACACTAGCCCTTGGGGGATATCGATCCTTCCGATAATTATGTGGATAATGTGATGTGGCTATTCTTGCTCGTTTTATCTATTGACCTCTCTGTTTTTGAAGTGATTCTTGGCCTAATCACTTAAAAACTCTCGAAGGTTCCCTTCATTAAATAACTGGGCTACTTATTCCCTTAACTGCCTACAATCTTCCATTCTGTAGCCATGGGTGCCATGATACTTGCACATTTGATTGGAATTTCTCTGGGATGGATTGGTCTGTAGAGGTCGAGGCCATTTAGTATCTTTGATGCGTCCGATAGCCGATACGATGGCGGATGCATCAATGTTGAAATTATACTCTGACAATTGCGGTGCTTCCTTATGTCCGGTATGCCTATCAAAACCATTCTTGCTCATCAGCCCTTGAGACCCTTGGCCTCGATCACTTCTCCTTTCACCTCGTATGGAGTTGTGCCCTGGTCTGTTGCCCCTACAATCTCTATTATACGGCTGGTATCGGTCCCTATTCAACCTCGATTCTCGGTCGGTGTCCCTTTTGGTAACAGATCCAGAAAGGGCCCCCAAATTGTCGTCTTCGACTCTAATCTTCGATTGATATCGATTATGTACATCAACCCAGGTAACACCGGGGTACTCAATCAAGTTCTGCTTCAAATTCTGTGAAGCCACTCGTCTGTGATCGGTGGTAGATCCATTCGTTCCATTTGGAAATGAGATACAAATTCTCTTAGCATCTCGTTCTCTTTTTGCCTAACCTTGAAAATGTCTGAATTCCTGGTCTCGATCTTTATGACTCCGGAGTGTGCTTTTACAAAACAATCTCCAAGCATGGAAAAAGAATCGATAGAGTTAGGTGGTAAATTATGATACCATATCATTGCTCCCTTTGACAGGGTTTCCCCAAATTTGTTTAACAATACGGATTCGATCTCGTCGTCCTCTAGATTGTTCCCTTTAATGGCACACGTGTAAGAGGTGACATATTCAGTGGGGTCGATCGTTCCATTATATTTAAGAATATCGGGCATGCGAAACTTCTTGGGGATCGGTTTGGGAACTGCACTCTGGGGGAAAGGCTTTTGTACAAACCTTTTGGATTCCAAACCCTTCAATATTGGTGGTGCCCCAGGGATCTGATCAACCCTCGAGTTATAAGCTTCTACTTTCTTGTCATTTGCTTCAATCCTCTTTTCTCCTGATTCTATCCGTTTTGTAAGTTCCTCGAACATGTTTATAATTTTGGGGTTAGTTCACGACTCTTGTTTATTTGACCTTACTATAGCTGGCCCCGTTCTGTGGGTGACTTCTTGGGGTGGACCGGGCTCAGGCATGCTCGGTGCCTGGGTTTGGCTCTACAACTGAGCTATCGCTACCTGTTGAGCTTGCAACATTTCGAAAATCATACGCAGGTTGATCCCGTCTTCTCCAATATTTTGGGTATTTTGAACTGCAGATCGAGTTCCACCATGAATGCTATTTTCGGGGCCAGAATGTTGGTTCGTGTCAATGGCCACATGCGAATTAACATAAATTGGACCTACGGCCCGAGTCCTAACGGGGTCAATGGGTGGCCTTTCAGCCCCGGGCGTCACGTTGTTATTCTCATCTTGATAGCCAGATTCGCTGTCGATAGGTAGGACCATTAATTGAGAGTTCGTCATTTTTAGCCTGAAATCAAAGATACTTCCAAGAGCAAGTGTAAAATAGTATATTTTACAGAGATTTATATCAAATAACCACTATGATCCTTAGCCCCACGGTGGACGCCAAACTGTTTATCCGAAAAACTGATAGCAATTGAATTTATACGTAGTTCTAAGGATACGTGGTATAACTTGGTACAAATTGGGAAAAATAAGTAAATGAATATCGAAATTAGCTGTAAAAGAAAAATGAATGCAAACCGAATAAATTAGTTAGCCTAAGCCTTCGAGTTTTATCACCTTCGAATTGAATGGAGAGAGATTGATAGAGGAGCAATTCCACTAAATATCAAAGCCCAGTAAAGCATAGTATTTGCTTTATGTTCTACAAATCTCACTGAATCTGCCTTCCTCTACAAATGATAACAACCCTTAATATAGTGAGGAAATTCTATTTTGGATAAAATTAAAAATACATATTAGGGATCACATGATAGATTAATTTATTAGTCTCTCCTTGATTTGCGTCGTGATTTTCGCCGAGATTCTCCCCCTAATTACGGCTATAATGGCTTTTTTGTTTCTTGGATCGATCTCGATCTTGGCCGATCTCTATCTTGATTGGTCTGTATTTGTTCAACCTCGATTTAGGCTGATCTCGATATTGATCGGTCTCTGGGTCTTGAGCTCGATCTTGGCCGATCTCGATCTTGATTGATCTCTGGGGCTCGTGCTCGACAACCTAACTTCGTATCGTGGCTCGATATTACAACGATGAACCTCGGACCATCATGTTCCAATCTCGATTAGTCGTACGAAGGGCATACTCAATTTTGACCGTATACAATAAGCCAAAACAAATACCTTTTTATCGAAAAATTATTAGAAATATATGGGTTCAACATTCTCTTAATTGTCTTCAGATACAGCTAAAGAGCACAATATTTTTTTATAGCAATTAAGCAACTAAGATAATCAATAAATATATTCTTGTTTCATGACAAAGCAAATACGTGTACTAGAGAGACACAAGAAATTTTATTCATTTAACTAAATAGGATCAACATTCTTCACTTTCAGAAATTTATATTTTTTCATTTAATTTATATTTTATAACTCAAGTATATATATATTTATAATATTTATGTAATTTTAAAAACAAATCTTAATACTCATTAATATGGGGTACACGCGCAACGCGCGTACCCTAAGACTAGTACATATAATATACATATTCTATATTTCTTTTATCTAGCGAATGCAATTAGTTTCGGTCGACCAATCATTTTTGTATTTTTTTCTTAAAATAGGAATGACCCAACCAAAACCGATCAAATACCCATATACATATATTAAAATAATACTAAAAACAAAACATTCCCCCACAAAAAAAAGTTAGTTTGGAATGCATGAAATTCTGACAAAAAAAAGGAATAAAAGGTATAATTAGAAAGCACTTAAATAAAAAATACTATAAATTTGAATGAAAATCTTGAAAAAGAAAAATAAAAGATAAAAGTGTCGTGTTTTGAAGGATTGTATTATTTTAATTTGTATATATGAGGATTAGGTCGGATGGGTCGGGTCGGGTTGGGTAATTTCTATTTTAATTGGATTATTATTTATTAAATTAAGTATAAAAATAAAAAGCGAAAAAAATGTGGAATAAAAAGATGCTACCGGAAAATTATATTTTTCGGTCAGTATGATTTTTATGTGAGTTAACGAAAATTTTATGATTTTTATGTCAAAAAAAATAAAATTACATGACTTTGATAAAAAAAATATTATAGTTATATGACTATTTGTTAAATTTACCCCGTTTTCAACAAACCACCTGCGATGAAAATCAAACCAAAATGTACCACGTAAAGGAAAAGGGTGCGTGTCAAGTCGAGGAGGGAGGAATCAAACGTACTCATTATAAACCAGAAGATAGAGCAAGAGATATTCTTAATTTATTTGCACATTGAGAGTTGACACACAGTGATTCAAGAAGAGGAAAAGAGAAAGAAGCAGAGGAAAACGAAAAAAAAAATACAGCTTGTATAAATGTACAAGGAATACCTATCCAACAAGCAAGAGGCCTAAAGAAGCAGGCCTCTGTCGAACCTAAAGAACAAATTATGACAGAAAAAGCAAGCAAATAACCAGATAGGGATTCAATGTTAAAATTAGAATTATATAAAGGAGCTAAAAGATGCTAGGCGTTGCTAATTTAGAATTATATAAAATTCCATGTTAGGCTATAATTGTTTTTTAATTAATCATGTCTAGTTAGGATATAATTCGTTTGCAGTTGATGAGTGCTTATTGTATTTGGAATTGACAGGTTATGTGTCCTGTTATATTTTGATGATATAACAAATTTAATGATAAGAACCAGATAGGGAACCAGTTCCACATCCTCAACGTGCTCAAAATCAACAAGTCTCAAGTCTAGGACATGTTCCAACACTCAGAGTCAAAGAAACAACAGAGAGAACAGATGAACATTAATTCCCTTGCTAACTGTACAAGTCAACTCCCAACAGCTGTAAAGTCGTTGCAACTGTTCCTTTGCACACACGCACGCAACAGTGCAAACACTGCAGAAGTCACTTTATGGGGAATGCCCTTGTACCAAATATGTTTGAATCATTCAAGTGATGTCACTTGTGAAATAATAACATGAAGCAAAGGGAAAATAATACACTTGCACATTTCAGAATTCATCAAGCTTTTTCTCAAGTGTGTTGCCAACTTGCAAGTGACACTCAGGGCTTCAAGAACAGAGAACATCATAACGATTGACCAGTTTCTTGCATTGAGTCATTACATGTCCTTAGTTATGTTGTACCTTTGTTAAAGTGATTTACTTGTAATTCCTACTTAGCTTAGCTAGAAGCATTATGCAGGAAACCTTTTATAAAATCATAAATCTTGTATTTGTGTCTTGACTAGAGTGAGTCTAGTTATGAGCTTTGTAATAATGTTATTACAAAGAGGCTTGTAATAGAGTTATTATAAGTGAGTGAGGGATTAAAGTGTTAATTCTTAAGTTACAATAGGTTGTAATCTGAACTTGCTCAGTTAGTGAAGTTGAAATCCTACGAGTGCAGGTCGTAGTTTTTAATCCTGTGAGCTGGGAGTTTTCCACGTAAAAATCTGTTGTGTCGTTTACTTATCTCTTTGTGTATTCTGTGGGAACTGATAGAGAACCCGGTTCTCTATACAGTTTGGTGGACCCTAAGTTTCTATCAATTGGTATCAGAGCAGGTTCTTTCTATCAGGCTAACACCTAGAAAGGATCCTCATGGCTGCTCCACCAAACTTTGAAGAAGGTCAATCTACCTACAGACCACCAATATTCAATGGCGAATACTACGGATGGTGGAAGACAAGGATGCATAATTTTATCATGGCTGACGATTCAGAGCTCTGAGATGTTATCTGCGATGGTCCTTTCGTTCCTATAAAGACCATTGGTGAACCAACAGTGATAGTTCCCAAGACAAGGAAGGAGTACAACGATGTTGATCTCAAGGCGATAGAAAAGAACTTTCGAGCAAAAAAGATCCTCGTATGTGGTATTGGACCAGACGAATACAACATGATTTCTGCCAGTCAATTTGCCAAGGAGATATGGGAAGCTCTCCAAACAGCACACGAAGGGACAACTCAAGTCAAGCAGTCGAAGATTGATATGCTAACCACTGAGTATGAACTCTTCGGGATGAAGGATGATGAGTCCATTCAGGACATGCACACTCGCTTCACTTCCATCATCAATGAGCTCCATTCTCTGGGAGAAATCATTCCAAGAAACAAACATATCAGGAAAATACTTAGTGTATTACCTGGTTCCTGGGAAAGCAAAGTAAATGCTATCACAGAGGCAAATGATCTACAAAAACTAACCATTGATGAACTCATTGGTAATATGAAAACTTATGAAATAAAGAAAAAGAAGAAGAAGAAGAAGAAGAAGAAGAAGGATCATGAGAGAAGAGAGCCCAAAGGGGAGAAGAACCTGGTCCTCAAGACAGACAACAATGACTCAAATGGTGAGGATGTTGATAAGGCTTACCTGACAAAGCGATTTCAGAAAATGGTTCACATGAATGCAGGTATTCCAAAAAGGGGCAGCTCCAGCAAGCCAAAAGGGTATGACTTATGTCATAAATGTGGAAAGCCGGGATACTTTATCAAGGACTTTCTTCTCCTCAAGCAAGATCAATACAAGCACAACACAGACAAAGCAGCCAAGGGGAACCCGGTTCCTAACAAAAGATTCAAGAGAAAAGAAGCCGTTGACAATGTTGTGAAACAAGCTCTTGCTGCATGGGGAAATTCTTCCAGCAAATCTGCAGAAGATAATACACAAGGTGATACCTCCATGATGGCAGTTGAAAGTGAAGCAGCAGATTATGATTCTATCTTTGCCTTGATGGAAAATCTTACGATGATCAAGATAATGATGATGATGAGGTAAACTTTCTAGACGTTCAAAGAAATCTGAAATCTTACTCTCAGAAAAAGCATATATATTTGGCAAATATTTTAATTGATGCTTATCACAATCTTATAAATGATAAAAATGCTTTAACTATAGAGTTGGAAAGGTAAAAAATGAGAGAGATGATTTGGTAATCGTAGTGGCTGACCTAAAAGAAACCATCAAGGATTTAATAAAAGAAAAGAGCTGATTAAAAAGGTTGAATATGTAGAAAATGAGAGAGATGACTTGTTGGTAGTCGTCATGGACCTAAAAGAAACAATAGAGGAATTAAAAAGGGGAAACAGTTCTGGGACTGTCCAAAAGGGAAAGGAAGTTGCAAGTGAGGCACACATTAAGGTTAAAAATGAACTCAAATCCGTGAAATCTAGTATGTGTGCTGAACTTGAAAGAAATAGACAGCTTCAAGAATATCTAGGCAGAGTTAAAAATGACCTAGAAAAATATCTAAAGTAGACCTGGTCCTCTAATACAATTGTTGCCATCTATACAAGCAATGGTGGGAACAGACAGGGAATCGGGTTCCAAAAGGAAAAGACTCCCTACAATCCACATAGCAAGTATGTTACTGTCCTTGATAATTGGTTTTGCACTCACTGTGGCAACACTGGTCACTTTAAAGAAAACTGTAAGGCTAGAATTCAGTCTCAATAGAAAAACAAGGTTTTTATTGAAAAGGTAACTACTGCTAATGAACCTGGTCCCTCTGATAAAAAATGTGTATTGCCTGCCTGGACTAAAAGAAGTTTAATTCGCCATTTTCCTCACTACAAGGGACCCAAACTTGTTTGGGTTCCTAAGTCTAATCCTTGATTCTCTTATGCAGGGAGCAGTGAAAGGAAGCAGCCAAAAATAGGACATGGATAGTGGTTATTCTAAGCACATATTTGGAAGCATCGATGATTTCCTTTAACTCAAATTCCTGCATGGAGGGAATGTGTCCTTTGGCAATGTAAAAAAGGGATATATTCTGGGAGTAGGAAGAATTAGAAAGTCACTCACTCACTCAATTGAAAATGTGTACTATGTAAACGGCTTGAAATATAGTCTACTGAGTGTTTTCCAAATCTGCGACAAAGAAAACAAAGTGGAATTTGTGTCAAAAGTCTGCACAGTCACAAATCTTGTGACTGGTAAAGTGGTCCTGATGGCAAAAAGATACAAAAATATTTATGTTGTTGATTTTGAGTCCTTGCAAAATAGGGATCTCACATGTCTGAGTGTTGTTGATGATGATGTTGAACTATGGCACAGAATATTGGGTCATGCAAGTTTTACTTTACTGAACAAATCGGTCAAGAAGGACCTGGTTTGTGGCCTGCCTAAGTCAAGCTTCAAAGATGACAAAGTGTGTGATGCATGTGGTAAAGGAAAGCAAGCCAGGTCCTCCTTCAAGCCCAAAAAGGAAGTCAGTACCTCAAGGCCACTTGCTCTTCTCCATATGGATCTGTGTGGACCTATGAGGGTGCCAAGTAGAGCAGGAAAGAAGTACATTTTTGTTATAGTGGACGACTATTCTAGATTCACCTGGACCTTGTTCCTCAAAACCAAGGATGAAACTTTTTCAGTGTTTGCTACTTTTGTGAAGAAGATCCAGGTGAAGATAATCCATAATGTTGTGTGTATAAGATCTGATCACAGCACAGAGTTTGACAATGAAAACTTCAATGAATTCTGTGCTTAAAATGGCATAAGTCATAATTTTTCAGCTCCAAGAACATCTCAACAAAATGGTGTTGTAGAGAGGAAAAATAGGACTCTTAAAGACGTGGCAAGGACAATGTTGATTGATAGTGGCATTGCAAAAAGCTTCTGGGGAAAAGCAGTTAACACTACATGCTACTTGGTGAATAGGTGCATGATCAGGTCACTCCTGAATAAAACCTCGTATGAACTGCTGAATGGGAGGAAACCCAATGTGATGACCCAAAAGACAATGTCATTTTTACCCTCCTCGATTTGCGTGCGCAGTCCAGGCATGTTTCTAGAAAGCTTTTATGTTGAAAATTGATGAAAATAAGAATTTATGCCTTAAAAGTTTATTTTAGTTGACTTCGGTCAACATTTTTTGTAAATGAGCCCGGATTCGTGTTTTGACGGTCCTGGTGGGTCCGTATCGATTTATGGGACCAAGGCGTATGCCAGGAATAGAATTCGGAGGTCCCTAGCTCAAGTTATGAATTTTTGATGAAGATTAAAAGTCTGAAAATTAATTATTTTTAAGAATTAATTGATGTTTGGCATTGTTAGTGCCGGGTCTGTATTCTGGTTTTGGAGCCCGGTACTGGTTCATTATGATATTTAAGAATTGTCTATGAAATTTGGTAAAAAACGGAGTTGATTTGACATGATTCGGACGTCCAGTTGAGAAGATATGAATTTAAAGTGTTCTTGAGAATTTCATTTGATTTGGTGCTAAATTCATAGTTATAGGTGTTATTTTGGCGATTTGATCACGTGAGCAAGTTTGTATGATATTTTTAGACTAGTGTGCATGTTTGGTTTGGAGCCCCGAGGGCTCGGGGGAGTTTCGGGTAGGCCACAGGATGTTTTGGACATTGAAAATCTGGTATTTTGCTGCAGCATGTGTTCTGGCAGGTCCTTCGTGTTCGCGAAGGTAGCCTCGCGAACGCGAAGAGTAAACTGGGAAGCTGAAGTTTTCTTCTTCGCGAACACGAAGGCTTAGTCGCTAACGCGAAGTGATGGGGGCGTTACCCTTTGCGAACGCGACCAGCTCCTCGCGAACGCGTAGTGTTAGGCACACCCGGGGGAGGGTTGGTTGTTCCTTCTTCGCGAACGCGAGCAATGTCTCACGAACGCGAAGGCCAGGGGGGAGTAACCATCGCGAAGACGAGCAGGGTCTTGCGAACGTGGCAGCCAGTATCCTTCACGAATGCAACAGTGGCCTCGCGAACGCGATGCACATTGTCGCCCAGTGCATAAAACAGAATCAAACATGGGTTTAAGCCATTTCTTCAATATTTTTCAAGAACCAAACAGGTATAGGCGATTTTCAAGAGTCATTTTCTTCCCCAAAGTATTGGTAAGTGATTCTAAACCATTTTCTTTCAATTACCCATTATATTTCTTGAATTATCAACCTAAAATCTAAAATTTTCATGGTAGAATTAAGAGTTAGGGTAGAAACTAGGAATTTCGAAAATTTGGGGATTTAGACCTCAATTTGAGGTCGGATTCTAAAACCAATTATATATTCGGGCTCGGGGGTGAATAGATAAATGGATTTTGGTCTGAACCTCGGGTTTTGACCAAGGAGGCCCGGGGTCGATTTTTTGACTTTTTGGAGGAAAATTTGGGAAATTTAATATATGCAATATAATTGATTTATTTAGCAATATTTGAAATTATTGAGTCATTTTTGAATAGATACGAGTGGTTTGGAGGTGAATTCCAAAGGAAAAGCTGTGATTGAGAATTAAGTGGCCTTCGGAGCGAGGTTAGTGTCGTGTCTAACTTTGGCTTGAGGGAATATGTATTATGTATTTATTTGCTACGTGTTGGGTTGTTAAATACGATGTATAGGTGAGTTGACGAGCATTTATGCGTCGTTGTCGAGTCATAGCATGCGAGTGAAATTTTATTCTTGTCTATTTTGTAGCCTTAAATTCTACTATCCATGCTTAGCGGGTTATTTTAAATGCTGGGTGACTTATATCTGGTTTCACTGAGATTTGGTAACTTTCGAATATTGATTCAAGTTTGAGGTTACATTGTGCTATTGATTATGGGTAAAATACTGGTTTCTTTGTGATACTCCTATCTATCCGTTGTTAGTGATTCTGTGATTTGTGAGGAGGAGTGTAAAGCACGAAGGGTGATGTCGTACATCCATTATTTATATTGTGAGGAAGAGTGTAAAGCACGAAGGGTGATGCTGTGTATATTATGAGAGGTTTAATGCACGAAGGGTGATGTCGTGTCGTTCTATTTAATTATTTGGTGAGGTTAAGAGTAAAAGCACGAAGGGTAATGTCGTGTCGTTCTATTTATTTATTTGGTGAGGTTTAGAGTAAAAGCACGAAGGGTGATGTCGTGCAGTTTTCCTTTGTTGTTTTATTTGCTCAATTTGTTTAAGGATATTCGGTTTAGTTCTATCTTTTCATTATTCCCACTCTTTATATTGTATTCCCCCACTGTATGTCCCCTTCCCATTATTTCTACGTTATTTCTTTATTTACTGTTGTTGCCATTAGCATGATTATACTGTTCAGGTTATATGTGGGTGTCTTGTCCTAGCCACGTCACTACTTCACCGAGATTAGGCTCGGCACTTACCAGTACATGGGGTCGGTTGTACTGATGCTGCACTCTACACTTTCTATGCAGATTTTGGTACCGGCTCAGGTTGATCGAGATTTTACTATTGGTCTGCTGTCAGGAGACTCAAGGTAGATCTGTCGGCGTTCACAGACCTTGAAGTCCCTGTCTATCTTTTATGTCCTACTGTTTTCTTTCATTCAGACAGTTGTATTTCTTTCAGACTATTACTTGTAGTAAATTCTAGAATGCTCGTGAATTGTGACTCTAGATCCGGGTGGTAGTAATTACTACAGTTTTATAATATTCCGCACTTATTATATTTCATCTTAGTTAATTATTGTTATTTACTGAATGGAAATAAAGAATTGGTTTAATAATTCTCTAACGTTGGCTTGCCTAGCAAGTGAAATGTTAGGCACCATCACGGTCCCGTCGGTGGGAAATTTCGGGTCATGACAGTTGGTATCCGAGCACTAGGTTACATAGGTCTCACGAGTCACGAGCAAGCTTAGTAGAGTCTGAAGGATCGGTATGGAGATGTTTGTACTTATCTCTCAGAGGCTATGGCGTTTAGGAACAATATCTCTTCTTTCATTCCTTATCGTGCGGCATTGATTTAGCTTGAAACATATATCTCGTATTCCTTTGTATCCACTCGTGTACGACATTGCGCACTCGGTATCAGTTGTGCGTCAACGGTTCGTGATGCCGCAGATGAACTACGAGAATGCCATAGATGCTCAAACATTACCTCAACATGTGGTTCCCACTGAAGATACGGTCGCATTGAGAGACCACCCAGTGAATCATGTGGGGGTGCAACGGACTTTGGCATCTAGTTGATTTATACGAGTTGTGAAGGTTAATATTATGGATCATCGGGCGTGGTAAACTATGACTTCACGTCGAGTATGGGAGTCCACTATCAATGGATGGATTGCGGGGTCATGTGTTATATCAGTTTTGGCCTGAAATGTATATATGTGGTATTGGCCTTAAACACATATTTAAGGCCAGAGATTTTGTAGAGGATAAGGTTGGGACTTGCGGTATGTCCGCCTACATAATAATCATATACTTCAGTACCCAAAGAGTTAGAGAAACAACTTTAAAATTTTAGAAGGTCTACTCAGCGTGGACGCCATGGTTGCGGATTTTGGAGTGCTTCGGAGGAAGTATAGTGGTTGACGAGATTCTGGACTATGTGGTTCGTGCCAAGATTTGTCTGTATGGAGCTCTACTTTTGTGATCGTTGTATATAAATAGGGGTAAGGGTTACCTCTGAGAAGAATTGAAGAGTATGTTAAGAAATGGGTCGGCTCAACAGTGTTAAGTCAGCATAACAAAAGAAGAAATTGTCCTTGGGAGAGATAATTCTGCACAGGTGTCCGTGGCAAGCCTATGAAGAGGGCAGACCAGCAAATGCAATATCGCCAACTTGGCTCAATTCTCAGAAACACTTTTAAAAAAAAGTTTGTTCCCAGACTCTCCTTAATGCGTGGCGCATAGTGTTTGAACGGTTGTGTTAGGTCACCATGACGATGTCAAAATATGCCATCAGGTTCAATAAGTTAGCCCATCATATTCCTACTTTGCTTACTACAGCTAGAGAGTGAGTCAACAAACTCATTGAAGGACCCAATTATAATCGTAAAATTTCGTACGACTCGGGAGCTACAAGCTAATACTTCATTTTCGCTAGTGGTAGAAATTGCCAAGATAAGGAGACCAAGACATCTCGAAGTTTTGGCGGATTCAGTGAATTTTACTCTACAGGTAAAAATAATTATGGCAGAGGCTCGGGCAGTCGACCAGCCCAGTCCGCACATCGGATTACCCGGGGTGCTCCAGTAAGTTCTTTTAATGCACCACCGACATGAGTTCCTACAAATGGTTATTCCAGTTATCTGGCACAGACTCAATATAAGCGTCCAAACCCGCAAATGGGTTGTTATGAATACGGAGATACCAGGCACATCATGAGAAAATTGTCCCAAACTTGGGAGAGAGATATTTCATCAAAGCATTCAGGCTACGTGCCCCATTGCAGTTACTACACCACCCATACGATCAGTTAAGGGTGGAGGACAGGCGGGTAGAAGGCGTCTTAGAAGTGGAGACCCAGTCGTTGCTATATTTATTTTATGGTATGGCGGAGGTCGCTACATCGGATGGTGTCGTTACAGGTACGACTTCGATTGAATAAAAAGGAATAATTTCCTTAACTTGATTCGGTTCTGAGTATCGAAATGAGTCCTCCTATTGTGCTCTACTGATGAGTGAGCTTCGTGATTCTATAATCTACTTATGTGTTTACTCCTGTTGGGAAGTTCTATGGAGATAACTATGCCTATCATTCCATGTTGGTCACTAATAAGAGCTGTGAGGCTAAATGTGGCATTTTGTTACCCATTTCGGAAAGTTTTGATGTAATTTCCGGATAATTAATTATAAATTGTGAATTATATGCCCTACCAGTGTAGGGTTCATTATGCATTGTGATTTGGTGTAACCGAATTTGTTTTGTTTTTAAAGAAGAAAATGGAAATTTTTGATTGGCACGATGTGCATATTACTTGTGATTCGGAACTGAGGATGAGATCCTCACACTTTAATATAAATTGACATGTTTAAACCGGGCTATGAGCTACGGTGGAAGTTATATAAGGATGAGATCCTTGTGAGCAAAATTCTAGTTCTTAAGTTCTCCCTTGTGAAATTAAAGTTGTACTATAGCAATAATAGGGAGTCGTGCCTGTTAGGCCTAATTGAAAATTCTTGTATGCAATTCTCTGTGCATACTTGCCAAATTCGTGTTGTAATTATTGAGTTTTAACCTACGAGATAGGTGCTCGTCCAGGTGGTGTTAAATGTGACTCGTTAATTTGGGTAAAGAATTATGAGGTTTGGTTACCATCAGTTGAAGATTAGGGCATTTGATGTCCCTAAGACAGCTTTTCGGACTCGGTATGGGCATTACGAATCCCTAGTAATATCATTTGGGCTTACCAACGCCCCATCAACACTTATGGATTCGATGAATCGGGAGTTCAAGCCCTATTTGGGTTCTTTTGTGGTTATATTCATTGATGATATATTGATTTACTCCAGCAGTCGAGAGGAGCATAGGCAGCATCTTCGGAGTGTGCTTCAGACTTTGAAAAATAATCAGTTATATGCCAAATTTTCAAATGGTGAGTTTTGGTTAGACTCAATTGCCTTTTTGGGGCATGTTGTATCGGTAGAAGGTATAAAGGTGGATCCTAAGAAGATTGATGTTGTTCAGAATTGTCCTAGACCTACTTCAGTTACAGAGATCCGAAGTTTCCTGGGTTTAGCAGGTTATTATCGTCGGTTCGTGGAAGGGTTTTCATCTATAGCAAGCTCATTGACCAGACTGACTCAGAAAGGTGTCCCGTTCGGGTGGTCAGACGAGTGTGAGGCGAGCTTCCAGAGGCTCAAGACATCTTTGACTACGGCACCGGTATTGGTGTTACCCATAGGTTCAGGATCTTATACAGTATATTATGATGCATCTCGTATTGGTTTGGGTGCGGTATTGACGCAGGGTGTCGAGGTTATTACATATGCTTCGCGGCAACTGAAGATTCATGAGAAGAATTACCATGTTCATGATCTAGAACTGGCAGCCATCGTTCACGCGCTGAAGATTTGGAGTCACTATCTTTATGGTGTGCCATGTGAGGTATTCACTGATCATCGTAGCCTACAGTATCTGTTGAAAAAAATGATCTCAATTTAAGGCAGAGAAGATGATTGGAGTTGATGAAAGACTATGATATCACCATTTTTGTATCACCCCGGAAAGGCCAATGTGGTGGCCGATGCTTTGAGTTGAAAGGTTGCAAGTATGGGCAGCCTTGCGTATAATCTGGTTGGTGAGAGGACGTTAGCTGCAGAGGTTCAGATTTTGGCTAATCCATTTGTGAGGTTAGATGTTTCAGAACCCAGTCGGGTTCTAGCTTGCACAGTCGCTTGGTCTTTTTTATATGAGCGCATCAGAGAGCGACACTATGATGATCTTTATTTACTCATCCTTAAGGGGCACGATACGGCATGGTGATGCCAAATAGGTTGCTGTGGGGGAGGATGGAGTTCTGTGAATACAGGGTCATATATGTGTGCCTAATGTGGATAAGCTTCGTGAATTAATTCTGGAAGAGGCCCACAATTCCAAGTATTCTAT
The DNA here is from genome assembly GCF_000715075.1 of Nicotiana tabacum. Taxonomy (NCBI): domain Eukaryota; kingdom Viridiplantae; phylum Streptophyta; class Magnoliopsida; order Solanales; family Solanaceae; genus Nicotiana; species Nicotiana tabacum. Next base: position 22,788,824 of record NC_134083.1, read on the forward strand.
TCATCCAGGTACCGCCAAAATGTATCAAGATTTGCGGCAACATTATTGGTCGAGGAGAATGAAGAAGGATATAGTTGCATATGTAGCTCGGTACCTGAATTGTCAGCAAGTTAAGTACGAGCATCAGAGACCTGGTGGTTTGCTTCAGAAAATAGAAATTCCTAAATGGAAGTGGGAGCGTATCACTATGGATTTTGTTGTTGGGCTCCCACGGACTCAGAGAAAATTTGATGCAGTTTGGGTCATTGTGGATAGGTTGACCAAGTCAGCACATTTCATTCCAGTGGCAGTTACCTATTCTTCAGAGCGGTTAGCTGAAATTTACATTCGTGAGATTGCCCGCCTTTACGGTGTGCCCATGTCTATCATTTCTGATCGAGGTACGCAGTTCACTTCGCACTTCTGGAGGGCAGTACAACGTGAGTTGGGTACGCGGGTTGAGTTGAGCACAGCATTCCATCCTCAGACGGACGGGCAGTCTAAGCGCACTATCCAGATCTTGGAGGATATGCTCTGTGCATGTGTTATAGACTTCGGAGGATCATGGGATCAGTTCTTGCCCCTTGCAGAGTTCGCTACAACAACAGCTGCCAGTCGAGCATTCAGATGGCTCCCTATGAGGCATTATATGGTAGGCGGTGTCGGTCGCCAGTTGGGTGGTTTGAGCCGGGAGAGGCTCGGTTGTTGGGCACAAACTTAGTACAGGATGCCTTGGATAAGGTCAAGATTATTCAGGATCGACTCCACACAGCTCACTCCAGGTAGAAGAGTTATGCCAATCGTAGAGTTCATGATGTTGCATTCATGGTCGAAGAGAGAGTGTTACTTCGGGTATCACCCATGAAGGGTGTAATGAGGTTCGTAAAGAAGGGCAAGTTAAGCCCTAGGTATATCGAACCTTTTGAGATTCCGGAGAGAGTGGGAGAGGTAGCTTATAGGCTTGCATTGCCACCTAGTTTAGCAGTTGTTCATCCGGTATTCCATGTGTCCATGCTTCAAAAGTATCACGGCAATCCGTCCCATGTGTTAGATTTCAGCTCTGTCCAGTTGGACAAGGATTTGACTTACGAGGGGGAGCCGGTGGAAATTCTAGCCCGGTAAGTTCGCCAGTTGAGATCAAAGAGTTACCCTTCAGTTCGAGTGTAGTGGAAAGGTCAGCCTATTGAGGCAGCAACGTGGGAGTCTGAGTCTAATATGCGGAGTAGATATCCCCACCTTTTCACCAGCCCAGGTACTTTTCTATGTCCGTTCAAGGACGAACGGTTGTTTAGAGGTGGAGAATGTGATGACCCAAAAGGTCATCTTATGTTTTAGAACTCGAATCTGCACTCTTAAGCCTTAAAAATCTCATTTTTACCCTCCTCGATTTACGTGCATAGTCCGGGCATATTTCCAGAAAGCGTTTATGTTAAAAATTGATAAAGATAAGAATTTATGCCTTAAAAGTTGATTTTAGTTGACTTCGGTCAACATTTTTGGTAAACAGGCTCAGATCCGTGTTTTGACGGTCCTAGTGGGTCCGTATCGAATTATGGGACCTGGGCGTATGCCTGGAATTGAATTTGGAGGTCTCTAGCTCAAGTTATGAATTTTTGATGAAAATTAAAAGTTTGAAAATTAATTGTTTTTAAGAATTGATTGATGTTTGGCATTGTTAGTGCCGGGTCCGTATTCTGGTTCCGGTGCCCGATACAGGTTCATTATGATATTTAAGACTTGTCTGTGAAATTTGGTGAAAAACGGAGTTGATTTGACGTGATTCGGACGTCCAGTTGAGGATATGAATTTTAAAGTGTTCTTGAGAATTTCATTTGATTTGGTACTAAATGCGTAGTTCTAGGTGTTATTTTGGGGATTTGATCATGCGAGCAAGTTCGTATGATATTTTTAGACTAGTGTGCATATTTGGTTTGGAGCCCCGAGAGCTCGGGTGAGTTTTGGGTAGGCCACGGGATGTTTTGGACTTTGAAAATCTGGTATTTTGCTGCAGCAGGTGTTCTGGCAGGTCCTTCTTCGCGTTCGCGAAGGTACCCTCGTGAATGCGAAGAGTAAACTGGGCAGCTGAAGTTTTCTTCTTCGCGAACGTGAAGGCTTAGTCGCGAACGTGAAGTGAAGGGGGCATTACCCTTTGCGAACGCGACCAGCTCCTCGCGAACGCGTAGTGTTAGGCATACCTGGGGCAGGGTTGGTCGTTCCTTCATCGCGAACGGGAGAAATGTCTCGCGAACGCGAAGGCCAGGGGGAGTAACCATTGCAAACGCGAGCAGGGTCTCGCGAACACGAAGGCTTGGCAGTGAGTACCCTTCGCGAACGCGATGCACACTGTCGCCCAGTGCATAAAATAGAATCAAACACGGGTTTAAGCCATTTCTTCAACATGTTTCAAGAACCAAACGGGTAGAGGCGATTTTCAAGAGTCATTTTCTTCCCCAAAGTGTTGTTAAGTGATTCTAAACCATTTTCTTTCAATTACCCATTATATTTCTTGAATTATCAACCTAAAATATAGAGTTTTTATGGTAGAATTAGGGGTTAGGGTAGAAACTAGAAATTTCGAAAATTTGGGGATTTAGACCTCAATTTGAGGCCGGATTCCAAAACAAATTATATATTCGGGCTCAGGGGTGAATGGGTAAATGGATTTTGGTCCGAACCTCGGGTTTTGACCAACCAGGCCCGGGGTCGATATTTCGACTTTTTGGAGGAAAATTTGGGAAATTTAATTTATGCAATATAATTAATTTATTTAGCAATATTTGAAATTATTGAGTCATTTTTTAATAGATACGAGTGGTATGGAGGTGAATTCCAAAAAAAAAAGCTGTGATTGAGAATTAAGTGGCCTTCGGAGCGAGGTAAGTGTCGTGTCTAACTTTGGCTTGAGGGAATAGGTATTATGTATTTATTTGCTATGTGTTGGGTTGTTAAATACTATGTATAGGTGAGGTGACGAGCATCTATGCATCGTTTTTGAGTCATAGCATGCGAGTGAAATTCTATTCTTGTCTATTTTGTAGCCTTAAATTCTACTATTCATGCTTAGCGGGTTATTTGAAATGTTGGGTGACTTATATCTGGTTTCACTAAGATTTGGTAACTTTTGAATATTGATTCAAGGTTGATGTTACATTGTGCTATTGATTATGGGTAAAATACTGGTTTCTTTGTGATACTCCTACCTATCCGTTGTTATTGATTCTGTGATTTGTGAGGAGGAGTGTAAAGCACGAAGGGTGATTCCGTGCATGCATTATTTATATTGTGAGGAAGAGTGTAAAAGCACGAAGGGTGATGCCGTATATATTATGAGAGGCTTAATTCATGAAGGGTGATGCCGTGCCGTTCTATTTATTTATTTGGTGAGGTTGAGAGTAAAAGCACGAAGGGTAATGCCGTGCCGTTCTATTTATTTATTTGGTGAGGTTGAGAGTAAAAGCACGAAGGGTGATGCCGTGCAGTTTTCCTTTGCTGTTTTGTTTGCTCAATTTGTGTAAGGATTTTCGATTTAATTCTGTTTTTTCATTATTCTCACTCTTTATATTGTATTCCCCCACTGTATGTCCCCTTCCCATTATTTCTACGTTATTTCTTTATTTACTGTTGTTGCCACTAGCATGATTATACTGTTCAGGTTATATGTGGGTGTCTTGTCCTAGCCTCGTCACTACTTCGCCGAGGTTAGGCTCGGCACTTACTAGTACATAGGGTCGGTTGTACTGATACTGCACTCTGCACTTTCTTTGCAGATTGTGGTACCGGCTTAGGTTGATCGAGATTTTACTATTGGTCCACTGTCCGGAGACTCAAGGTAGGTCTGTCAGCGTTCACAGACCTTGAAATCCCCGTCTATCTTTTATGTCCTACTGTTTTCTTTCATTCAGACAGTTGTATTTTTTTCAGAATATTACTTGTAGTAAATTGTAGAATGCTCATGAATTGTGACTCTAGATTCGGGCGATAGTAATTAATACAGTTTTATAATATTCCGCACTTATTATATTTTATCTTAGTTAATTATTGTTATTTACTGAATGGAAATAAGGAATTGGTTTAATGATTCTCTAACGTTGGCTTGCCTAGCAAGTGAAATGTTAGGCGCCATCACGGTCCCGTCGGTGGAAAAATTCGGATCGTGACACCCAAGCTAACATATTTAAGGACATTTGGATGCAAATGCTTTGTCCTAAACAATGGCAAAGAAGCACTTGGAAACTTTGATGCCAAAAGTGATGAAGGAATCTTTCTAGGCTGTTCATCACAAAGCAAAGTCTATAAAGTCTACAACAAAAGAACTCAGTATGTTGAGGAAAGCATACATGTGATCTTTGATGAATCACACCACCTATGTGGGATAGATTCACTTGATAAGATCGATCAAGACGGAGAGCAGTCAACGGTTCCTGGTGAAGTCATTGATACGGCAAATGGAAAGGCCGACATGATGAGTCACATCAAGGAGTCAAATAAAGATGGTGCAGTTGTACCTCCAACTGATGAAGAGGAACCTGGTCCCTCAATCACAACAACTGAAGTTGAGAATAGAGTTGTTGATGTTGTGCAAGGAACCCCAGATGCTGAGCTGAGAAGCGGGACTCATGTCAACAATGGATCACATTCAGAAGAACCTGGATCCTCTTACAATGAGATTCAGATCAAAGTCAAGAAACACACTTGCCTTCTCAGCCTTCCTTTCTCAAATTGAGCCCAAAAATAACAAGGAAGCATTGAAAGATACTGACTGGATTACTGCAATATAAGATGAACTCTATCAATTTGAGAGGAACAACGTATGGCACCTGGTTCCTCGACCTGCTGACAGAACTGTTATAGGAACCAAGTGGGTATTCGGAAACAAACTTGATGAGTTTGGAAACACAACAAGGAACAAGGCAAGGCTAGTAGTTCAAGGCTACAATCAAGAAGAAAGTATTGACTATGATGAAACTTTTGCTCCAGTTACTCGAATGGAATCCATCAGAATCCTCATTGCCTTTGCATCTCATATGGAATTCAAGTTGTTCCAAATGTATGTCAAAAGTGCATGAGTATCATAAAAAAAGAAGTCTTTGTCAAGTAACCACCTGGCTTCGAATGTCATGAGTATCCTGAGCATGTATTCAAACTTGACAAAGCTTTATATGGGCTGAAGCAGGCTCCTCATACTTGGTACGAAAGGTTGTCCAAATTCCTCCTAGAAAATAACTTTACAAGAGGAAAATTCGACAACACCCTATTTTTGAAGAAACAGGAAAGGAACCTGCTCATTGTGCAAGTATATATTGACGACATCATCTTTGGTGCAACAAATGATTCTCTGTGTGAAGATTTTGCAAAGCTCATGGGCAGCGAGTTTGAAATGGGCATGATGGGGGAATTGAATTTCTTCTTGGGTCAGCAAGTTAAGCAAACTCCTAAGGGGACAATGATAATTCAGCAGAAGTATATCAAAGAGCTTCTAAAAAGATTTGAGTTGGAAAGTTCAAAAATCATTGATACTCCTATTGCCACTGCCACTCGTCTGGACATAGATGAACCCGATTCTCCTATGAACGAGACCATGTACAGAGGTATCATTGGGTCACTCCTGTATCTCACAGCAAGCACAGTAGATATTGTATTCAGTGTAGGATTATATGCTAGGTTTCAATCCAATCCAAAGGAATCTCATCTGAAGGCTGCCAAGAGAATTCTAAGATATCTCAAAGGAACATAGGACCTGGTTCTCTTCTACCCTTCAGAAGACAATTTTGACTTAATTGGGTATGCTGATGCTGATTATGCTGGTTATCTGGTGGATAGAAAAAGCACTTCTGGCATGGCACATTTTCTGGGATCATGTCTAATGTCATGGGGTACGAGGAAACAAAACTCAGTGGCTCTTTCAAATGTAGAAGCTGAATATGTGGCAGCTGCTTCTTGCTGTGCTCAATTATTGTGGACCAAGCAGCAGTTAGAGGACTTTGGTGTATTTTCTGATTCCGTGTCATTACTATGTGATAACACCAGTGCTCTAAACATGGAAAAGAATACAGTCCAACACAAGAGAACGAAGCACATTGATGTGCAACATCATTTTCTCGAAGACAATGTTGAAAAGGGGCTTATCTGCATGAAGTTTTATAGCACATAAGACCAAATTGTAGATATCTTCACCAAAGCACTGAGTAGAGAGCACTTTGAAAAGAATCGACTAGAACTTGGGTTGATAAAGTCAAGTTGAGCACCTGGTCCCTCAATGATTGGCTATGAAAGAATTGAACATGTAAAACAGCTAAAAAGTATTTTCTGGCAAGTTCTAACTCATTTCTATACCGTTACAGGTAGACATGCATGGCAATTACAAAGCAACCAAGAAGCTAGTGGCACTGCATGTTGGTAAAAGGATGAGGCTCACACTTACAAAACTTGTCAGGGAACCCGGTTCTTTTGACACAGGTTAGTAGTCCCTTTGTAGTCTCATACACAACTTTTTAATGACTGAGAAAGTGCCACATCATTAAAATGTCAGTTTCTCTTTTTCCCCTTCTCTAGAATTCGAGTGTCATGCCCATTCCAGATCGACCCGACTACCAACAGAATTAATACCCATTACAAACTGGTCCCTCACCATTTTTAAATAAACCCAATCGTTGTCTCTATCATCACTGTTAACATCAAAAGCCAAAATCTCCCTTTTTCTCTCAACAACCAAATACTCTTTTTCTCTTTAAGTTATTACTACAAATCCCCACCATGTCTGAGAATATAGAATCCTCAAATGTTCTAGGTGTCATCCCCAATGTATCTTCATCTCACGAAGCACATGCGATAGAGCCTAAGTCCCTCATGCCACCAAGTCCAAACCCCACACAAGATTCTCAACCACCCTCTGCTTCTTCTCTAGCCCAATCGAGTTCTGGTTCTCATCAGAGTCGCAAAACTCCGAACCCAAAGAGGTTTGTGGCTGTAACCTCTCCTTCTACCTCGCCGGAATAAATGGCTGAAGGAGAAATAGTTTAGGGAGAAGAAAATCAGGAAGTCTCCAGTCTGCAAGTAGAAGAAAGCCTTGAGGCACAACAGAGTGTGGTTCGTAGTGGTGAAGAATCAGCGTCGATTAGCCCAAACCTTAACTTGAATGTTGCCAACCCTACAGGTAATATTCTTCCTATGTCTTCTGAATCTACTTTGGGGTTGAATGAACAAGAGGCCATAGAGAATATGTTGTTAATAACTGCTGAGGGGGTTTTAGTTGGTTGTTATGAAGGTGTTTCTGAAACCATTGGGTCTTAGGGGAAAGGTGATAGTCTACATATAGAGGGAAATAAACAAGGAGCAGAAATAAACCATTGGGTCTCATGGGTTGCCTTACGGGTTTTTACTCACTAAGGTATTTGAGTTCTTCAAAGTCCCTTTGGGAAAGGCTATAGTGGGTACTCGCAAGCATACCTTCTCCAAGACCACATTAAAAGAGTGTGAGTGCATCTATAAGAAAGGAGGGGTTGGCAGCAGTTCCACTATCTCTCAACTGATTGAAGCCCAGAACATTTCCAATGAAGTGATAAGGAAGTTGAAGGCACGTAATGTCATTCTTGAGGGAAAAATTAGTCACGCCCAAGAGGCACCTGGTTCCAGCAGTTCACAAGGCGTAGAAGTTGCCCGTCTGACAAAGGAAAATATTGAACTCAGGAAATAGGTCGAGGACCTGAAGGAGAGGTTGCTTAATGAGCAAGTGTCCGCAAATGCTCTAATGGATATTCTACTTAGAACCCTTGCCTCTTCATCTTTGCCTCCCCCTTCCAGTGCTCCTTAAAAATCATTCCCCTCCCAGTGTCCAGTTCAAGTTGTTTGTCCTCTATTTTGGTCCTTTTGTTTTGATGTATTTAATGGCTGGTACTTTTTCTGTTATTTTACTTTGTGGATGGTTACTTTACAAATGGTACTGCTAATTCTGCTCCCTGTTTATTTCCACATTAATGAATATCCTGTCCTTTTTGCTATGCATGCCTTGCTCTTATGCTCTGTTCTTAGTCATGTTTGTGTGCACACATGTGGAATGACTTAAGCTTGCTAGACTTCTTTTTGCTTATTACTTGTTGCTAATCTTTTTATGATGCCAAAAAGGGGGGATATTAATTGAGGGGGAACAGGTTCAAGGGGAATACATGAAATATTTATGGCACTCTGGTTCTTAGGGCGGACTTCAATTACAAGTTTGTCATCATCAAAAAAAGGGAAATTGACAGGTTATGTGTCTCTGTGTCCTATTATGTTTTGATGATCTAACGAACTAAATGATAAGAACCAGATAGGGAACCTGTTCCATATCCTGAACATGCTCAGGATCAACAAGTCTCAAGTGTAACACTCTGTAAATTAGGACTAGGTGTGGATATGTTAAATGAGCATTAATGTTATATTTTAGATATATGAAGCCTTGTCGGGATGAGTATGGGTGAAAATAGTCGTTTGGAATCAAGACGGAGAGTGAGGTGTATAAGATTCGATAAAATCGACTAAATTTATGGAAGGTCTGTCTTCTAGAAGGATTTCGTAAATATAAGTTAGGAATTTGGGACAACGTAAAACATAAAAGTTGTAGCTCTTTGAAATATCTTTCTGACGATATATTATAGATCCTAAACATATTTTTGAGAAAAATGTTATGTGCATTTTACTGGACAATGTGCGGTATGGGCGCCTAGTAGTCTCGTGCGCGGTCGCGCACCTGTGGCAGTACTTCTACCCTGCTGCACATCCAGGTGCGCAGTTGGGCCTTCAGGTGCGCGGGAGCACACCCAGGGGGTCACTTTTAAAGCCCTACTTCATCCCCCACACCCCAAAACACAAAACATTGCTTTATAAAGGGAAGCTCTCAAGAACCTAACTCCTCCAAGGTCGCTCCACCATCTAAGGTAAGTTCAAATGGTGATTCTTAGTTAATTTCAATTCCCAACACCTTATTAACATGAGTAAACCCTCCAAATTATTAGATATTCGATTGGGACATCAGTTTTGAGAGACAAAATCCTAGAACTTGAATTCAAGAAGATTGAATGTCAAGAAGGTAATATATTCACCCTTTAATTGATTATAGCATTGGATTAATGATTATAGACTACAAGTTCATGAGGTGTGGGTTGATGGTTTTGATAGAAAATTATGAACGATTATAGGTTTGGGTTGTTGATTGTTGATTATTTATTAAAGGTGTTGTTTATCTTATGGGTGATGAAGAATGGTATTGATTATAACAAATTGAGATTTTAGAATTTATCTATGAGCAAGAAAATGGGTTATTGGGTGTATAAACATCATTAATAAGGGTTATGAAGCTTTATGTCCACCAAGTGTTTGAGAAAATGCCTAAGTGACCAAAACATGAGTATTATTGCTAATATGGAATCCCTTTGACTTGTAGTGATATAGATTAAAGTTTGAAGGGTTGGCGTCAAGAGTAGGAAGTTAAGGTATGTGAGTCCAACTCTCTATGTTTGGGAATGTTAATGATTCTCCCTACCTTACATTTTTTTTACGATGTTACTAGTTTCCTCAGAAATATATTTAAGCCTAGTTCCTTGATTAGTTGCAAAACTTCTATTATCTAGTTTCATAACTCGTTCATGACTTCTATTTTGAACTTTGTGAGCTCAGTGTGTAATCAATATATACTTGTGTTTGATACCCATGAGTCTCAGTCTAGATTACTCAGCATGTCATAATCGATTGACGTTTCAGTTTTCATAATCAGTTCATGAATACATATCTCAGTCTAGTCATATTCAATATTTCAGTGTCATGTAACCCAGTATGGTTCAGTATTTCAGTATCATGTATTGCAGTATGATTCTCAGTTCCTTATTTTAAATCCTGAATGTTGAACATCTGTATTTGGGCCTGAGGCCGTAGTTTATATGCTTTATGCATATTTGGGCATGAGGCCGTAGTTTATGCTTTATTCATGTTTGGGAATGAGGCCGTAGTTTATGCTTTATGCATTTTTGAGCCTGAGGCCGTAGTTATGTATATGTATACTTGGGCCTGAGGCCGTAGCTTGTGCACATATATGTTGGGCCTGAGGCCGTAGTTTATTCAAATTAACAGTTTGTTCATGATTTAGAAGATATAGTATTGATCGGTGCTAAACCTACACCGCTTGAGTAGCGAGGATGGTCGACGCAGTTTTACCCAACAAGGTCGGGATCGATTTCCACAGGGAGTTAATTGATTTGGAATTAGGTATTTATCTAAATCTAGAAGTGTGTGTTGTTCCTAATTGCACTTCCAAACGTGATGGTGTTGATTCTACTTCTATTTCTATTTCTATTGTATGCTAAGATTAAAGCTAAGTACAATATTTTTTATGATAGCTTTCAAGTGTTTAAAAGGACTAGGGTAGTGACTTCCGCCTAGGTGGATATCTAATGGGTATCAAGAATCTAGGGCGAGTTTGATTTGATTGGGGTCGTAATATAGCTATCACACCCAAGTACTCACTCTATACTTCTCGGTAATTTGAGTGATTTTGCCCAATTTGGCTTTCTCAAGTTGAAATGGGTATTCATGCAATACAAGTGATATTAGTTCAAGTCAGGTATTACTATCTCTAGGTTTAACCCTTTTATTGGGGATATCAATTTCTTGAGTTCACCCCAATTTCTTGTTAGCCTAGTTTTCCTAGACTTAGTTCCTCTTTTTCAAGAAGAGCCTAAGTCACAAAGGCATGAATTAGTGTTTGCAACCACTAATTCTACAATTCTAGCATGAACTAGGCTAAATATCACTAACTCATAAACAATCAAACCCTAAAATTCAAGACCCATTAAATACCCATACTAGGGTTGGGTCCCAACCCTAGCTATGGGTCTAGCTACTCATGATAATAGCATAAATCAAAGATAAAGATTGGAATGCGTCATCTCCGAGATATCAAATAAAGCTTTCATCAGAGGGAGTATAATACGCGTTGTATTCTTTTTCCCTTAACCAAGGTTTTGTACCAATTGGATTTTCCTGGTAAGGTTTTTAATGAGGCGGCACTCAATGCGTATTACAAGATATGTGTACTCTTTTTCCTTCACTAGGCTTTTTTCCACTGGGTTTTCCTAGTAAAGTTTTAACGAGGCACATTATCTATGGACATTCAAGGGGGAGTGTTATAAATACATTGAATTTGTGAATGTCCAATAACTCATCCATGAACCATTTTAGATATACATGAATATGTTTATTATATTCATTTAATGTCTTGTAACTCTCAAGTAAATTGTACACTATATATACGGTATTTCTAATTCTACAAAAGATATCAATAAGATAGACTTAAATACAACTTGATAGAAGAAAAGTTTTATCTGTATTTCTTGACTTATATTACTATAATTTTATAATAAGAAGGAAGTTTAAAGTCTTTTATTTCGCCGATTACACTGGAACTGTTTGTTCCACTAGAGTCATTATTGGATGCTCTAAAGGTCAGCAAATATTTTGAAACAAAAGGACTTTAGGAGTAAGACCTCGCTGATTGTGTAGCTGAGGCCTGCGGCCAGTGTCTTCCCCGATCCCATTAATAATGTGAATCACATGGTTGAAGAACAACTGAGAACATTCAAAATCACATGGAGAAAAATTAATTAGCACCTACCTGCCAAGCTTTAAAAAATATTTTTGTTGAAAGAACTTTTTCAAAACAAAAAATTAGGTAAGAAGTAATTTATATTTGGTTAATTAATTTAAAAAATACTTTAGAGTTGCAATTAATGTTTGATCAAACTTTTAAAAATAATTCTAAGTATATTATGTTTTTTTATTTGGGAGAATCCATTTTTTGCAACTTCTCAAAAATAGATTAACAATTATTATTTTTCTTTCTTGATCAAATATCTCAACTTTGAAAAAAGAAAACGCTTTTGACAATAAAATAAAATAAAATTGGCCAAAAGACTAAAATAGGTGAACTGGCAGGTGAATACGCGTAAGAGATTTGCATGTCAAACAGATGGAGAATAAATGATGAGCAGACCAAGTAGGACTTCGATGAGAGGACATACTGCAAGACCAGGAAATATCTTTGGCGGCCCACTAAAAATAATGTGTGCGTCCAATTCATGCATGTCAGCCATCTAACTTTCTCTTGTGGCTGCTAAATTTATAATCCGAAAGATGAGAGCTGGTTGAGACTTTCTCTGCACTTTCATGTTCAAGAATGGGTCATGTCCCTACATTCCGCGAGTTATTGACTGAGGGAAATGTTTCTATGTAGAAGGTATGTCAACAATTTATTAAAGAAATAAGATGTCCCATATGCTTGAGTTCGAAACATGCTAGTTGTAATCAAAACCAAAGGCATAGCTCAGACCTAATTTTCGCTCGGAACTATCATTATTCGCGGTTCTAATACTGGAACAGTCTGTTGGGTCAAGAGGCCAGAAATAATGTGCGTTAACATTGTACACGGGTGAAACCGAGCCCGTTGGACACCTCGATTCTCGATGAAATAAATGGAGCAGAGACATGACCGTAAGGAACCGAAATCTGGACAAGGAGTCCCTCGAGTCGGGGTCCGTGCAAAACACCTGCCCTCGGAAGAATCGGGGTCACGTCCCCCAGGTTCGATTCGAATCCCAAAACTTCGGAGAGCAATACCAGATAATCGAGCACGACTAGCAAAAGGGCAGTGATATCCGCGCCCAACCGGACGTCACGACGTGAATCTCGGCACGCATCGGTCATGATCGGCAGAAAATCTGTGATTAGCAAAACGGAAGATATTTATCTTTTATGAAATTGTACTTAGGGTAAAACTCCCCTACTATATAAAGGGGAGTCTAACTATTCATTAGACACATTCTAACATGCATATCAAGGCAATATACTCTTATTTTCTCTGTTATTCAAAGTTCTTATTTTTGTTCATCAGTTCTTCGTTATCGAGAGCCCGGGATCGAAGGCAGGCATTTCATTAAGCTGTTACTGAGTCCGGGGTCATTCCTCTTAATTGGTTTGACAATTTATTACATCCTTTATCTGTTTAATCTAACGCTTTTTATCATTTGTATTGAATTAATCCGCATATCCTTAAAACCACATATAAATTCAATTGTTATCCATTTTTTAGGGTAAACAGTTTGGCGCCCACCGTGGGGCTAAGGATAATAGTGGAAATTTGATATAACACACTCTATTTTACACTTATTCTTTGAGCTTTTAATTTTAGGTCAAATTAAAAATGTCGAACTCCCAATCTGCCCATTTTAATGTTGATGCTATGGCAGGCCACCATGGTGAGAACAACAACGTGGTACCCAGCAACTAGGTGCCCCTGTTGACCCTAACGGAGTCCCAGTCGCTGACCCGATCGGTGCTAACTCACACGTGGCTATCGAAGCGAATTTGCCTACTGACCCCGAAAATAGCATTTGCGGGGGAGCCTGGTCGATAGACCGGAGTACACACGACGGCGAAGGTGATGTGATCAACTTGCGGGTGATCTTCGAAATGATATAGGCTCAACAGGCAGCGATAGCCCAGTTGCAGAACCAAAGTCGCGCCCCCAGCAGAGTTGAATCCAAACCATCCCAAGAAAACGCTCGCAGAAATGGACCAGCCACAGAAAGGCTGGGTGAAGCAGATGCCGGGACCAACCCCGAGATAATAAAGATGCTTGAGAAACTAACAAAACGGGTGGAATCGGGAGAAAAGAAAATCGAAGCTAACGACAAAAAAATTGGAGACCTATAACTCTAGGGTCGATCAAATCCCAGGAGCACCACTGATACTGAAGGGCCTAAATTCCAAGAAATTTGTCCAAAAGCCTTTCCCTCCGAGCGCAGCTCCGAAGCAGATCCCAAAGAAGTTTCGTATGCCCGAAATTCTGAAGTATAATGGAACAAATGATCCAAATAAACATGTGACCTCCTACACGTGCGTCATCAAGGGAAACGATTTGGAAGATAACAAGATCGAATTCGTTCTGCTGAAAAAGTTCGGAGAGACCTTGTCAAAAGGAGCTATGATATGGTATCACAACTTACCCCCTAATTCCATTGACTCATTCGCTATGCTTGCAGATGCCTTTGTAAAAGCGCACGCCGGGGCTATCAAGGTCGAGACCAGGAAGTCAGACCTTTTCAAAGTAAAGCAAAGAGATAACGAGATGGTCAAGGAATTTGTGTCGAGGTTTCAAGTGGAACGGATGGATCTGCCTCCGGTTGTGGACGATTGGGTCGTTCAGGCATTCACCCAAGGACTCAACCCCCAAAGCTCATTGGCTTCGCAGCAATTGAAACAAAAAAAGGAGGCACAGCGGTTATCGAAGTACAACTTCAGCGTCAATGTTGTCGATATCGTATCAGCCATTGGACGCATCAAAGATACTAAGTGGCCTCGATCGTTGCAATCCGATCCTGCCCAAAGGGATCCCAACCTAATGTGTAAGTATCATGGCACTTACGGCCACAGAATCGAAGACTGCCGACAACTAAGAGAAGAAGTACCCCGGTTATTCAATAATGGACACCTCCGAGAATTTCTGAGTGATCGAGCCAAAAATCACTTCAGGAATAGGGACTCCAACAAGAAGATCGAGCAAGAGGAACCTCAGCACGTCATTAACATGATCATTGATGGAGTTGACGTCCCCCAAGGGCCGATGTTAAAGCGCACTAAGGTGTCCATTATAAAGGAAAAACGAACTCGATATTACGTACCGGAGGGAACCGTATCTTTCAATGACGAGGACGCTGAAGGCATCGTGCAGCCACATAATGATGCACTGGTAATATCCGTACTCATTAAATAAATCTCGAGTTAAGCGTGTGTTAATTGATCCAGGAAGCTCGGCCAATATCATCAGATCGAGGGTCGTGGAACAACGGGGTCTGCAAGACAAAATAGTGCATGCAGTCCAAGTTTTAAACGGATTTAACATCCCATGCGAGACTACTAAGAGGAGATAACCCTGCCGGTGAACACTGCCGGAACTATTCAGAAAATAAAGTTCTACGTGATCGAAGGATATATGAGATACAATGCTCTATTCGGAAGGCCGTGAGTTCACAACATGAGGGCAGTACCCTCGACACTATATCAGGCGTTGAAATTCCCTACACTAGGAGGGATCAAGACTATTTACGGAGAGCAGCCGACCACAAAAGAAATATTCGCGGTCGATAAGGTGATCCCGATATCCACACCAAAGGACCCGAGTCCGGTTACAAGGAAAGAAACCAAATAGCAATCACCGACACCGGCCCCGACCAAACCAGAGAACGATTCTGATGCCACCAATTCAATGATTGAGGAGCTGGAGCAAGTCGTACTGGTCGAGCACTTGCCCGATCAGAAGGTATACCTGGGCACAGGGCTAACTCCCGAGCTTAGGAAAAAACTCATTGAATTCCTTATAGCTAACATAGATTATTTCGCTTGGTCCCATCTTGATATGACAGGGATCCCGCTAGAAATAACTACTCATAAGCTGAGCTTGGATCCGAGGTTCCACCCGGTTAAACAGAAGATAAGGCCTCTGTCCGAAGTCAAGCATGCATTCATCAAAGATGAGGCATCCAAACTTCTTAAAATAGGTTCTATTCGGGAAGTTATGTACCCGGATTGGTTAGCAAACATAGTAGTAGTGCCTAAAAAGGGAAATAAATTAAGAATATGTGTAGATTACAAAGACTTGAACAAGGCATGCCCTAAGGACTCTTTTCCTTTGCCTAACATCGATCGCATGATCGATGCGACGGCCGACCACGAGATACTCAGCTTTCTCGACACCTATTCCGGGTACAACCAGATCAGGATGGACCCAAACGACCAAGAAAAGACTTCCTTCATCACTAAATACGACACCTATTGTTATAACGTAATGCCATTCAGACTAAAAAATGTTGGTGCCACTTACCAACGCCTAGTAAATTGGATGTTCGAAGAGCAAATAGGAAAATCAATGGAGGTTTACATTGACGACATGTTAGTTAAGTCCCTGCGAGTAGAGGACCATTTGAAACATTTGCAGGAAACTTTCAACATACTGAAGATATACAATATGAAGCTGAACCCGGAGAAATGCGCATTCGGGGTCGGATCCGGGAAGTTCCTCGGATTCATGGTGTCCAACCGGAGGATCGAGGTCAATCTCGACAAGATCAAAGCTATAGAGTACATCACCATGGTGGACAATGTCAAGGCCGTTCAAAGGCTAACCGGGCGCATAGCCGCCCTGAGTCGGTTCATTTCAAGGTCTTCCGATAAGCGCCATCGGTTCTTCTCGTTATTGAAGAAGAATAATAACTTCTTGTGGACCCCGGAGTGCCAGCAAGCTTTGGAAGAACTCAAACGTACCTTTCGAGTCCACCTTTGCTTCATACTCCGAAGGCAGACGAGCAGTTGTACCTGTACTTAGAGGTATTCGAGATAGCGGTAAGTGGAGTCTTAGTCCGGGAAGAAGGTACGCAATTTCCTATATATTATGTTAGCAGGACTCTAGGCGAGGCCGAAACAAGGTATCCTCACCTGGAAAAATTGGCGCTCGCTTTGCTAAGCGCCTCTAGGAAGCTAAGGCCATATTTTTAATGACATCCTATATGTGTCGTAACTACTTACCCATTGAGGAACATAATGCACAAACCCGAGCTCTCGGGACGGTTGGCCAAATGGGCTGTTGAAATTAGCGGGTACAATATCGAATATCGACCCCAGACCCCCATCAAATCTCAAATTTTGGCAGACTTTGTGGCCGACTTCACGCGAGCCTTAATACCTGAAGTCAAAAAGGAATTGTTGCTAACCTCGGGGACCTCCTCGGGGATCTGGACCCTCTTTACAGACGGTGCCTCGAACGCCAAGGGGTCCGGACTCGGCATCATATTGAAGCCACCCACGAGTAACATAGTTAGGCAATCTATTAGAACTGTGAAATTGACTAACAATGAGGCCGAGTATAAGGTCATGATTGCAGGTCTCGAACTGCATAAAAGACTGGGGGTCGAAGTGATCGAAACTAAATGCAATTCCCTCCTTATGGTAAATCAAGTCAATGGGACATTCGAAGTGAAAGAGGAACGAATGCGAAGATACTTGGATAAACTACAGGTAACACTATATCGATTCAAGGAATGGACTCTACAACACGTGCCCTGGGATCAAAATAGCGAAGCTGATGCTCTGGCCAACTTGGGGTCATCAGTTGATAACGATGAATTCATCTCAGGAACGGTCGTATAACTCATGAAATCAGTAGTGGAAGAAGGCCATGTTGAGATAAACTCGACAAGTTTAAACTAGGATTGGAGAAACAAGTATATAGATTACCTGAAGACCGGGAAGCTGCCTTCGCATCCCAAAGAATCGAGAATTCTGCGCACGAAGGCGACCAGGTTTAGCATGTCCGAAGATAAAACTCTGTTCAGAAGAACGTTCAAAGACCCACTCGCCATATGCTTGGGGCTGGGAGACACAGAATATGTTTTAAGGGAAGTTCACGAATGCACCAGCGGAAACTATTTGGGGGAAAATCGTTAGTTCATAAGATAATCAGAGTCGACTATTACTGGATCGACATGGAGAAAGATATAAAGGAGTTCGTGCAAAAATGCGACGGTTGTCAGAGGCATGAACCAATGATCAATCAGCCCGGGGAGTTACTACACTCGGTCTTATCGTCCTGGCCGTTCATGAAGTGGGGAATGGACATCGTCGGTCCCCTACCATGGGCACCCGGTAAGGCTCAATTTATACTATTTATGACTGACTATTTCTCTAAATGGGTTGATGTTGAAGCGTTCGAGAAGGTCCATAAAAAAGAAATCATCGACTTCATTTGGGACAACATCATATGCTGGTTCGGTATACCAGCCGAGATAGTATGTGATAACGGAAAATAGTTCATCGGCAGCAAAGTAAGCAAATATTTCGAGGACCATAAGATCAAGAAGATCTTGTCAACACCCTATCACCCTAGTAGGAACGGGAAGGCAAAGTCGACGAATAAAACAATCCTTCAAAACCTTAAGAAAAGATTGGCCGATGCCAAAGGGAAATGGAAGGAAATCCTGCCCAAAGTCTTGTGGTCATATCGCACAA
Organism: Nicotiana tabacum; assembly: GCF_000715075.1. Taxonomy (NCBI): domain Eukaryota; kingdom Viridiplantae; phylum Streptophyta; class Magnoliopsida; order Solanales; family Solanaceae; genus Nicotiana; species Nicotiana tabacum. The sequence goes on from NC_134083.1 coordinate 22,806,887, forward strand.
CCTCAAAATCCAGTACCGGGGCCACCCTGTTTTCGTTGGTCTACGGCGGCGAAGCACTAATACCGGTCGAGGTGGGAGAACTGAGCCTTAGGTTACGGTATGCAACCAAAGAATCTAACGGCGAGGCCATGAGCACGAGCCTAGAACTACCGGTTGAGAGATGCGAGGCCACTCTAGTCCGGCTGACCGCCCAAAAATAGTGGATAGAAAGATATTACAACCGAAGAGCCAACATCCGATATTTGAACATTGGGGACTTGGTATTAAAAAGAGTAACACAGAAAACCCGAAACCCGAATGAAGGGAAGGTAGGACCGAACTGGGAAGGTCCGTATAGAATCATCGGGATTACCGGTAAAGGTTCACACAAACTCGAAGCGAGAAACAGCACACAACTACCAAACAACTGGAACGTGACCCACTTAAAATGATACTATTGCTAAGGTATGCCATTATTCGTTTTCTTTTATTTTGGCTAACACTTGCAAGCAACAGCCGAAGGAGAATGTAGCTGATTAGGCCTGAAATCACGCGTTGCACTCTTTTTCCCTTGAACCGATTTTGTCCCAAAATAGGTTTTCTGGCAAGGTTTTTAACAAGGCAACAATAAATCGTGCTAACTTAGAGTCGAAGACCGGTTTTAAATAGGAGTCAATGGTCGCATCAACAGTATCCGAGTCCACTAGAAGATCGACCTCGAATACTAGGGGCCATTACCCTCGAGTCATGATTTTTAGCAAGGAACGAAAATCTGTGCTTGAACAGTCTAGGCTCGGTGGTTAGGATTCATCGTAAGGGCCAAACAGTCAAATGAACCGTGCCCGAGTAGGTCACACCGGCCGCAATACGAGCTTTTACACAATCTTGTACGTTACGCACATAAATGAAAGAAAGTTTCTACTTTCCTAACAAACGTTTTTTTGCTTCTTAAAAGTATCGAGCCTAAGGGCTACTTCTACTTGAGAACTATCAAGCCCAAGAGCCACCCCTATCGTAACCAAGAGGGCTACCCCCACTCGGGGACTGTCGTCCTGGATAAGTTCAGATGGCTCGGGTTATCGAAACCCGAAGGCACAAAACCTATTAGGCAGTGCCCAAACCTAAAAGGCTACGGCCACCCTAAAAATAGTTCGGAGACGTCCGAAACCCGTAATCAAAAGATAAGGCCTTCAACAAAATTTCAAACTTGTTCAAAGGTTACCCTCGAAAAAATTATAGTCTAAAAACATTCAAAACAAGCATCTTGGGGAATTCTTCCAGTCACTCTGAGCCCCCATAAGTTTCAAGCAAAACTTGCAATGATGACAAGTCTTGTTCGGATCTCCGAAAAATAACTTATTACTACGTTTTATCCTGTGTTAAGGCATTTGAAATCTTTGCAATTGTAAAATAGATGCTAAAGGTAATAGACTTGAAAATTGCCAAAAGGGAAAAAACTTTATATATACATTCCAAAATGTCTTTACAAAGGCCAATGAAATAGCCTCAACAAAATAAATGTACAAAATGCAAAAACAAAGACAAAATTTCCTAAGGCACCTACACTTGATCTTTACTAGAACCCGCCTCGTCACTAGAGCCGTTGGGGTCTTCTTATCTTCGGGTTCATCAGAGCCTTCTTCATCCTCGGGTTCAGCCAGCTTCTTGGCCTCGACCTCGAGCCTTTTCGCCTTCTCGATCTCGGATGATAGGTCGAAGCCTCTGGCATGGATCTCTTCGAGGGTCTCCCTTCGAGACAACCGCTTCACGTACTCAACAATGGCTTTCAGGAGGGCCTCGGATGCCTCGACATCGGCCCTATACTGGGCCACTATCTCTTCAGTATCAGCGGAGGTTGTGCGCATCTGAGCCTTTACAACTTCACATTCACTACCGAGGGCATCCCGCTCTGCCAGGGGCCGAGTTCAGTTCAGCTCGGAGTTCCTCGTTCAGTTGCTCTCACTTATCAGCCTTCTCTTTTTCCACTCGGAGTTGAACTTCTACCGATGCCAGTTGTGCCTCGGCAATGGCTTGGACCCCATTCATTTCAGCTCGGTGTTGGTCAATCCGGTCAATCTTCTGCTGAACCTGCGAGCTTTGGTCCTTAGTCGCCATGGCTAAGTCTTTATTGCTAACTTCGAAAACCTTTACCTTTTTGACCAAGTCCGTATGCTCCTTCTGAGCCGCATCCAGCTCGGCCTGGAGATTCCCCTTCGTGTTGCTCGCTGAGAAGCTTATACATGTCTCTTTTCTCAGCAAGCTCATTGATCTCAGCCTGAGCTGGTTAACCTCAGTCTGGTACCGAAGAAAGCTTTCGTGATGGAGTACCGAGGCCTGCGAAAGGGTAAAAGAAAGAAGACATGAGAAATATCAAGGACTAAGTCAAAGGTCGAAAGATCGTAATGATACCTTACACGATTCAGTGTCGGATGCGCCTCGTTGAACATGCACGGTACGTCCACCTCGTTCATTTTCGCCTGGTCTTCTTCAGTCACCAGGCATCGAATGTGGCTTGCTACTCCTACGGGAGCGGAAAGAACACGGACATCCTCTGGGATAGTGATGACTATCAACCTCTTGCGACTGGGATCTACACTTGGGGGAAGGGAATTGGTTGACTAACTTCGGGCTCGAATTCAGCCCGCCGACTTTTGAAGATGACTCCTTTCTCGGCACTTCCAGGTCGCCTAGCCCGGAAAAATCCTCCAAGACGGACAAGTCCACACTGTCAAAAAAGGAACGAAGGGGATCATCCATGCCATGAGTCCCTTCGTTAGACCTCTCCTTTCTCGCTCGGGCCTCCTCGAGCATGGACTAGGTATAAGAAGGCTCCCCTAAAATATCTATTACACCAAATGCCTCCTTCGGGGCGTGGCCAGCATCCTGGGAAGTCTCGGCCCCGGTCTCCTCATCGACCCCCCGGGCTTTAAGGAGATCAGCCTCATGGATATCCTCTTCAACGGCTTCTTGCACCTCGGGGTATGTCAGCCCGTGGGCCACGAAAAAAATCATCTTCTTCGGGCTCATCCCTAAGCCGAAGAAGCAAATCCGAGTTGGGTGCTCGAAAGCTAGAACTTTCCTCCGCCTTACGGGCTAACCGTTTCTTTGGCTTCTTCTTCTATGAGCTCGAGGAGCCCGGAGCCTTCCTTTTATTCTTTTCTCTTACTGTAGCCCCGAGCTGCCCCAAAGCGGAGGGGTCAACGGACGGATCCTCATCCCTTACTGAAGGCCTATGCTCAATGGTCTTAGGCAAATCTTCAAAAGGAAAAATGAAGAAAAGAGGGTAAGTATGATGCGAATGGGAGAGCCAGATATTACCTATTCGAGGAAGGGTCTTACCGTGAGAATGGGCCTCCCAGCGACCCCTCGAGAGTTTGCGCCATGTGTGCTCGGAATAATGCATCTGTGAACAAATGTCCTCGATCCACTCCTTGAGCCGAGGGATAGCGTTTGGAACTCGAGCGACGATTGTACCACCACAAATACCAATAAGAAAAGAGGAGATGAAGGTAAAATGGCATTCAAAGGGAAATGGCATGAGTTTGGAGGGAACCGAGTCTTCGGTCTTCACCCAAACGAAATGTCCCTGCCAGCCCCGGTACCGGTCCTCATCGATGCTCGAGAATGAGGCTTTGCTGGCCCGGTGTGTGGGCTTTATTAGTCCCCCTCGGAAGATTCGGGGACAGTATAGGCGGAGTAAGTGATCGATGGTGAACCAACAGGATTCGGTCTTGTTCACGAAAAAACGGAGGAGGATCACGATCCTCCACAACGACGGATGGATTTGACCTAGGCATACTTCGTACCTCTTGAAGAAATCAAAGATAACCGGGTCCACCGGGCCCAATGTGAAGGGATAAGTGTAAACACTTATATACCCCTCCATGTGGGTAGTGATGGCGTCTGCAGGCCCGGGGACTACTACGTCCTTACCCATCCAGTTGCAGTCCTTGCGGATCACGGGGAGGATGTCTTCGGTAATAAAGCATATATATCTTGATACTCCTTCACCCTAGCCCTGCACTGACGAGGGCTTCTCAACCTTAAAGTCATCGGCAATCAAACAACCCCCGGGAATGAACATTTTCAAGGGAGGCTCGGCATCCGGTTCATCGGTAGCCGCGCCAGGAGCAGACCTCTCGAGGACGACCACATCGGGAGTGATCTCCTCGATTTCAGCGGGCGGTTGCGAAGAAGAAGAAGTGGCTTGTTGGGAAACAGATTTTGAAGTTTTAGCCATTGTTATCTAGAAAAAGCTTGAAAAGTATGAAGAAATGTTGAAAGATGAAAAGTCAGGTGCGCTGATTTGGATAACAATTAGGTAAAAACTTGCAACTTACTGAGAAGTCTTGAAGAACGGATATAAAAATATTAGAGTGTGAAGAAGGGTAGTGATATCCTGAAAACTCGAAGGTAGAAGCTTGGCCAAAAGGTAAAAAAATGAACAAAGGAGGAAAGTATTTATAGAGGTTTCGCGCTGTTTCGCATTCACGGATAACCCGCCGATGGCTGACGCGTGTTTGAAATCATAACGACACGGCTGACGGGACGCTTTAGATTCTTTGTCATTTCTGGCACGTCATATTGGAGAAGGGATCAAAGTGCATATGTCGTTTCTCGTCGTTTCAGTAAACTTACTCTCCGAGAAACGAGAGGACTATCTGTATACGGGTGAAACCGAGACCGTTGGACACCTCGGTTCTCGATGGAGTAAATGGAGCAGAGACATGACCGTAAGTAATCGGAATTGGGGCAAGGAGCCCCTCGAGTCGGGGTCCGGGCCACGTCCCCCAGGTCTGTTTCGAATCCCAAAACTTCGGAGAGCATTACCAAATAATCGAGCATGACTAGCAAAAGGGCCATGATATCCGCGCCAGCCGGATGTCACGGCGTGAATCTCGGCACGTATCGGTAGGAAATCTGTGATTAGCAAAACGGAAGGTTTTTAACTTTTATGGAATTGTACTTAGGGTAAAACTCCTCTACTATATAAAAGGGAATCTGACTATTCATTAGACACATTGTAACGCGCATATCAAGGTAATATACTCTTATTTTCTCTGTTATTCAAAGTTTTTACTTTTGTTCATCAGTTCTTCGTTATCGAGAGCCCGGAATCGAAGGCAGGCATTTCATTAAGCTGTTACTGAGTCCGGGGTCATTCCTCTTAATTGGTTTGACAATTTATTACGTTCTTTATCTGTTTAATCTAACGTTTTTTATCATTTGTATAAATTCAATTGTTATCCATTTTTTAGGGTAAACAAACATATAGTAATAATAAAATGCAACAGGAGGAGGACCTAATAATGGTTTGATTAGTGAATCATCAATAAATCATTAATATACCAGTAACGCGAAGTCAACGTCGTGCAGAATGTCCTTTTTCAAAACCGGCAGATTCATAAAACAATGTTACTTCTACCATAATTAAGTGTAATATATTAATTAACTATAATTAAATATAAAAATATATATGAAAATACGTATCAGACACTTTTGGTATACGCATTGGCTAATCTCCTCTTCCTTTAGTTGGTGTAGCAACTGGAATGTGCTGGCAGATGCATGGGGTGAGGAAATTGTCTTACCAGTCTTGACTAATTGATGCTGCCTTCACCTCCCTAAAGTCCTAAACTGATCATATCAGCTGCCACCTAGGGAGGATTGAGGAATGTGTATGTGCACTATTGATTTGGCTAAATTCGGTATACCTAACGACAAATCCAATGTACAGATATATTCCAATTGAAAGCTTCCTCTAAGTTAACAAAATTTTGTGTCAACTAATCAATAAAAGACAAAGAAAATGTCGATTCTATTTTCAACAAGCACCAAAAAAAGCCAATCAAAACCCAAATAACACGAAGAAGAATATAAGGAAGACATAAAAATATATGTATGTGGAGAGAGGGTGTATACAATAAACATATTTTGTACCAGAAAATAAAGCAAGAGATATTCCCAAATCATATGCCACAAGATAAAAGCAAGAGATGGACCCAATTTCAGATTTATCCTTTGTACAACGAGAAATGACTCACATCGGCTCAAGAAGAAGAAGAAATCTAAAATAAAAAATAAAAAATTTAAAAAAAAAAAAGGAGGCTAAAGCTTATGCACAACCAAGAAACGCAAGGCAGCTACGACACTGTCCTTTGCAGAACCTAAAGAACAATAATCTGACAAACAAAAAAAGCCAAAGCATAAAACAAGTACACAATTGTCTTTTAGCTCCAAAATTCTAACACCTCATCCTTATTGAGATGATGAACATAACTCAACACCCAACCACTTAATTCTGACCGTAATATTCCCTTTTCACCGAAATATTACATCTTTCGCTTACCGGATTTGGGTCGTCGGTTAGATTTTTCATTCTTTCCAAAGGCGCTACAGAATCCACATGCAGATACTTTAGGAGACGGCGGCTCTATTGCCGGCGACACCTTACCAGTTCGGAACCCGCGGTTAGATCGGCTCCTTTCAATGGATCCAGCTGTTTCTGATGAAGCCTTATTCACAGACACCGACACCTCCAATTTGGGTTTTGCTCCTCTAATTGGATCTTCTTTTTCTTCTCTGTCAGCTTTAGTACTACTTTCTTCTTTAGGAAAACGGCCCAGCTGAATCAATTCACCTGACGCTGTCAATATTTTGTCGTCCCATACAAGTCCTGATGAACCCTGTCTCCGAAACGACGTCGTGGATCTCTGTAATCCAGCCATCAGAGAATTGAGGGAAAAAGTTAACACCTACCTCAAATATTTTTGCAGAAAGTCTTGTTCTTTTATACTGGGTTGGACTCTAGATCTTTCTCGGGATGAGCACTGTGAAAACAAGTATGGAGGCCCTCGCGATTGTGGTTGGACTTTTTCTCACATGTTTCTGTACCACCACCCGTATTTATAGAATGGAAGAGATAGGAATGGGACCGGTGTTCCCAAAGGACCGTAAAAATCAGCTTTTTTTAAAATCGTGTTTTTTTTCAAAATTATTTTTTCCAAAATGTACTTTCGGCAAGATATAGTAGCTAATTTACTTAAAAAGCACTTATGAGTAGTAATTAGTGTTCTGTCAAACTTTTAAAAATTATTTATAAGTGTATTTTTCTCAAAAGTATTTTACAAAAAAATATTCTTGGAGAGTAATTACTTTTTTCTGCTTCTCTTTAAAAGTATTTTTTTTTTCCCCTAAAAGCTTAGTCAAACACTTCAACTTTAAAAAAAATATTTTTTTTTTGAAAAGAAATACTTTTGGCTAGAAGCTTGGCCAAACAGATTATTAATAACTCCAGAAATTTAGAAAATTCTGGTAGTAAGTCATTCATTTTTAATAAGCCTTATCCAATGCGAATTTAAATGAGTATGTAATTGAAAAAAATGGGAGAGGTAAAATGAGATAAGTAACTTTGTATGCATTGGATTGATGGGTTTTTATTTGTTATATTAGGTTACCCACTTTATCTTTTTAGTTTTTAATATATACTTACTCAAAAATAAAAATTCTGTAATTACGTTTTAAGTGATTTGGGAAGTGTAGATTATTTTTACATACTTATAAAGATTAAACTCTAGTAGTACAGAGTATATAATATAGCTCACGGGTTGGTTAAAGGTAGTCGGCCCTTTAGTCACTCCCTCGTAATGACTCTATTAGGTGTGTAATATTTTATTAAGCATTATTTATTTTCCTAATTAATGATACATAATAAGGCATGCTCTTAGCAACTTTTAACATTCATATTATGAATTCACGCTTGTTTTATTACTTTCTTTCATGTATTCTATTTCTTTCTTAACTCTTTCGTTTCCTTTGACTGTGAGTCTGTGACTATTTCTTTATACATGAATAAAAGAAATCTGACTATAGGAATCTAAAAATGTACCTCTGCGCTTCTGCCAAATTGTCTGTTTCTTCGTTTGTTTGATGATTTTCTCTATTGTCCTTTCTTCTTCGCCTAAAGTATTTTAATACCTTTGATTGTTTCCATCGTCGGCATAGTTTTTGTATTCTATTCTTGCCATTGATTTGTGGTTACTCGTGATTGTTTACTACGTTTTAAATTTATGAATGTTACTTGAATTAAAATCAACAAGTTTTTAAATGTACCCAAGAAACTAATTTCAACCTTTTAGATTTATTCCGCCAATAAGGAAAAGATCCAGTTTTTAGAATGTAGTCGCAGTACGTTTGCTTATTTTAAAATGTCTTTTAAACTGAATCAATATTTATCTTATTTAGCTGCCACATTTTGTTTTATTAACCAACAAATGATTGAAAAATCACAATTTTATTGGAGAGAAAGAAACAGTTAATAATTTTTTTTATTGACCAAAAGCAATTTAATACATTTAATTTGAAACAGAACGAGACCATAAGGTTGGGAAATTAGCTAGGTTAGGCGCTACATATTAATTGTCCGTCCAACCAATCCAATATATGGGTTCTAGCTACTTCGCCATTTATTAGTGTTATTGAAGACAAATTCTTCGAGTCCAATTATATTAATTTTGGTGCCATTCCTCTATCCCCGTAATATACAGTAGACATTTAATGTTTTACTTTTCCCCGTCTATGCTAGTTGTTATGTTTTTAATGTACATGTTCTTCAAATTTAATATTATACATTTTGATTACTGTAGTTATTTACTCTTCAAATTTGGACTTTCTATTGTGCAATGTTTTCTGATTACCTATAAATAAATTATCTTTGCTAGCTGTAGGTAAGGATGTCAAAATGATTTTGCAATTACTATGCGGAACAGTCGTTCCACCTATCTTTTAGGAACAAATCGGTGGACGAATTATTGATTGCTAAATGCTAATTAATCAGTAAACTTTGTCCTATATTACTTCAATCTAAGGTTCAGTTTTACCAGATAACGATCCCATCTTTTATTCTCGCTTCTAAAATTTTCACAGGTCTACATCACTAAGAAAATAAAATTAAGAAAACGCCAATCAAGAGGTGACCTACTGCGTTTGTTGGGAGGAGTATTCAAGTGCATGTGGACTTTTTCATTAAATCACAAGTCACTTAGGCCACAGCCAATTGGGTTTTGTCACCATCAACGCTGCGTAGAAAATTGCGTGTTCCTTTCAAACATGGCAACTTATTTATTTCTTCTCTCATGTTTTTTTTGGGTTGCTCTAATGGTAAGCAACCTCCACTTCCAATCAAGAGGTTGTGAGTTCGAGTCACCCCAAGAGCAAGGTGGGGAGTTCTTGGAGGGAAGGATGTCGAGGGTCTATTGAAAACAATCTTTCTACCTCATGGTAGGTGTAAGGTGTGCGTACGCACTACCCTCCCCAAACACCACTAGTGGAATTATACTGGGTTGTTATTGTTATTGTCTCATGTTTTTTTATTTATTATACAAGTCAATAGCTTGGAAAATTCATGCGCTCCCTCTTTCGGCTCAATTATTAACAAGTTAATTGTGTTTAGTTTTTCTCTTTTCTTAATTGATTTATGATTAACCTTTTGAATTCAAAGTATATAAACACACTCAAAGCACCGCACACATCAATGTCAAACATTATCATCATCAGCATTATATATATCATTAATTAGCCATCTGTTATGAAGATTCAAGTTGCTTTTTGGCTTTTTGCCTGCTCATTGTTGCCCTCAAAGATGACCACGAATGCTAGGTCAACTTGTGGGGATTGAGATTAAATCAACTTTTATCATTATCCTATCACTAATAACCCAGCTCTATTTCATTTATAACCAGGCTAGCTAGTAGTAAGCCTTAATTCTTTACCTTTATCATTATTTTCCCTTCACTTCTATTTCCTGTCAACCATTTCCAATGATTAGTGCAAGTGTGAAACATACGTAAGCATTAATTCCTGTAAAAAAACTGCTATAATCTTACGTTAAGATGCAGCCACTCGTGAAATTACACGGGATTCGTTGTTATTGTAATCTCACATTAAGGTGCAACACGAACGCCTATATGCAAGTAACTGGACATATTCTATACCTATATTTCTTCTTTAGCAAATAAGTTATTATTATTATTATAACAATCCTGAATATAGTGCTTTTCTACCCATCAGGCACTTGCAGAGTCAAAGAGCAAGAGTGGGCTATTCCTGGGTGGGCCTTTTCTTCCGTCGAACAATTAAATAAGGGAATTGGGTTAAGACCTTGTTCGCTTTGAACTTCTTGATAAGGCTCAATTAACATGGGCCATTGAAAGAACTAGGATAGACCTGTCTTGTTCTTTTTGTTTTTTTTTTGAGAAAATGACCCTCTATAGCCCCTCAAAATTTTAATACCTCATTTTTTTTTCATTGACACGAAATGTTCATTTGCCCCAAACATATTACATCTAATATCCCGAAATATTTATTTTGTATATTTTTTGTATAGTGACAATCTATTTTGTATAGTGACAGTCTATTTAGTATATTTTTTGTATAGTGACAGTCTATTGTATATAAATTGTACAGTGATAGTCTATTGTGTATATATTTTATATAGTGACAGTCTATTTAGTATATTTTTTATATAGTGACAGTTTATTGTATATAAATTGTACAGTGACAGTCTATTTTGTATATTTTTTTTATAGTGACAGACTATTGTATATTTTTTATATAGTGACAGTCTATTTTGTATATATTTTGTATAGTGACAGTCTATTATATATAAATTGTATAGTAACAGTTTATTTAGTATATGTTTTGTATAGTGACAGTCTATTTAGTATATGTTTTGTATAGTGACAGTCTATTTTGTATTTATTTCAACGTTATGCATAATGGATATTCAGTGATATTCAGGTTTTTCTTTTTCATCTCCATATACAAGCGCACACTCATTTTTTGTATAGTGACAATCTATTTTATATATATTTTGTATAGTGACAGTCTATTTTAGTATATTTTTTTGTATAGTGACAGCCTATTGTATACAAATAAAATTTGCTCAATTAATTTCAGGAAACAGTTTTTGTTGAATTTGGTATTCTTCAAAGTATTTTAAACAAAACAACAACTACTGTCTACTACGTATCAATCCTCATCTATTTGAGACATTTGTATGACTCCCATTATACATTTCGCTCAAATAATATAATGATTTTCGAAAAACAACAAGTATTTATTAACTTTTGAAAATACATCAGCAAAACCTAAAGTCTGAAGTCACCGATTGGTCACATTGCGCCGTACCTCTTTTTTTTATAATTTTTTTTAAATATTAAAGTTGATCAATTCCTTTTTCCAGTTTGATAAAATATTATTATTTTGGGATATTTGATATCCAAGAACATTCTTGGAGTAATTCATCACATCGGGCAAAAGAAATTAAGTGCTGGGTAAAGAATTGAAAGGCACTTGTGATAATAACGTTATTTCATATCCAACAATTGCAAAAACCACAAGCGGTATTTTGACAATAAGAAAACTGATTTTGTATATCATTGGTGGAAGATTGGAACAGCTCGATTGCAACAAAATCTACCGCATTTGAGTAAATTTAGGCTAGCCATTATAATTTATTTGAGGTTATAAATTGTATGGCTTAATTCATGGCTAGTGAATGATAATTGGCCGGCTACAAATGAAATTTGCTCTTGTTTGTTGCCTTCTTCAATTTTTATTTTTATTTTTGAAAAAAAGAAGAAGATAAGACGTTATAAATACAATCAACTAACGAAATAAGTTAAACCATACGAATTATATACAATGAAGATAAGTAATTAATTAATTAATTTGGTAAAATGAAAAACAAGAGTGGTAATTTAAGATGCTTCAAAAGCATCTGTTTTTGGCTTTCTTTAGTTATTCTTGAAAGTATTATAAAGACAAAGACATAAATAATTTAATAAGTAAAAGATAAAACCAGCTATAATAATAATAAAGCAAAGTGACCAATGTGTCTTTGTAATATGCTTATAAAATGTCCTAAGCATCAAATGCCAAGAAATGTAAAGATTAGCAATTTCTCCGGCCGATTGATGTTATAGCACACCAGCTGAAAAGTCTCGAGATGAGACTTAAGAGTGATCAAGAAATGGACCTTCCCTATTATTATTAACAGTTTTTCTTAATCTTTTGTGCTCAATCCAACTTTAGATGCAAATCAGAACTTTCCTTTGGCATTTAGGAAGTTGAAGTAATAGGGAAACAGGTAGAGAGATGAATTTACACTTCATTGTTTCAGGACACTAGAAGATGCAAGATAGGGATGTAGCAGCAGTCCTTTAATTGGGAAGTTCTGCAATTTCATCCCTTTTATTGAACCACACCCTTCAATCCAATGCCATTCCCACTTATCTTTTTTTGCACATTCCCTCCATACTACCATTCCTGATTCAAGATCTCTATACAAACACATAGCACCAGCAGTATACACACATTTGGTATTAATACTACCCCATCTTCCTTTACCTTCTAACAATCTTGCCCCAAGTTCTTGTGGCACTTTCTCAATCATTCTCCAATTATTACCTTCACAAAGTTCCCATATACATGCTCCAGCATCACACGTTCCGCCAACAAGACTCAACTTCCCATTTCTTGGCACTAATGCTGCAAATTCAAGCCTGTCAGCCATTGGCACACTTAACTCTCTCCATTTATTCTTCCCAATTTCGTATCCCATTATGGTATAAGCGCGAGCAGACGTGATCCAATACAGGACACCGTTACAGTAAACGCTCTCGTTTGGTGTCCAAACTGTTAGCCTTACAGAAAATTCCATTGGCATTGGTCCAATTGTTTTCCAATTATTGTAAACAGAATCGTATACTTCTAAGGTGGGCTCATACGAGGCACCTCCTCCAATGCTGCTAGCCTCTGACATTCCTCCAGCCACATAGACCTTGAAGTTGACTGAATTTGATTCTATTACCCCAACTGCTGGATTAGTCCTTGTGACATTTAGCTTAGGGAGTTGTCTGAATTGCTTAGTGAAGGGGTTGCATATGGCTAATTGAAGGATAGTAGTTGTAGCCTCTCTTAGAAGTATCAGGCCGCCAATTGCAGCAATGGGGCGAATTGGGTTGGGAATGAAGTCAAGAGGCAATAGGTGCCAAGAATCATCAATGGGATTGTGAGCATAGCAAAAGTGCCCCGTGATGCGCGTTGGCAACGCTACGAACCACGGCGGGTGGTGCCGCTGAGGTGAAGCTGAATTCTTGGCACATATATGCCAATTTTTGCAAGCTGATTTCGCCCTGGCTAAGGAATCTGGGGAAAGATAAGAGAAAATGTTGGCCAAGATATCAAAAGGAAGGTTTCTCCACATAGTGTTGGACGTCTCCAAAGGCTATTGTTACAAGGGAGATATGGAAGAATATATATATGGCACAAACTGCAAAGTAATTGTGGCTGAACAATGATTGAAGAGGAGATAAACTACTGGAGGATCTGATTTAGCATAGAGATGCGTGACCCACACGTGAGTGTGTCCAGTTGCTTTAAGTTCTTGTTTTGTTGTACGGCTTTTGTTGTGTTCTGGATGTATTTAATGCTTAAACAGTGGTTCTTGGAAGTGCCTGCGAAAATTCGCCCTAAGTATATTTTGCGTAATACAGCATTAAGGAAAGAGTCGGTCGAGGTTACCCAAAAAGCAGCAAAGTCATTGGCCGAAGTGTCGACATGAGCCATAGCCGAGATATCGACAAGAGCCGTAATCGAGATGTCAACAAGGGTCGAGGTCGAGGTTGAATATTGATGATAGGAGCTATAACGGCTAGTTTGTCAGGATAGGATATTAAAAGGGAATATTCTAGTGGATATTCTCTGCACTTGTACGATTAGGGTTTCTAAGAAAAATGTCCCCCATATATAGAAAGAAGAGACAATGATAGGAGCATGTAATATTCATTTTGATAAGAACACTTCTCAGAAGAAGATTCTTTCTCTCTTGCGAAAATACAAAAATTACCTTTTGATAAAGATTCTTGCTCATGTCGATCCACACTTTTCCACCAGATCCGAGAATTGTTTAAACAAATCTTGAATCTTTCTGTCACTCATCATTGTCGGAGTAACATTCGTCCAATCCATTTATTAATGAGTGAATCATTCTCCCTATTTACTTAAATGTCATTTATTACTATTTATTGTTAGTTACACCTCCATTATTGCTCATGCTTTAAGGATATTTTGCACTTATTGTCATCAATTATTTATGGAATTTGTCCCTATTTTCCACATATTTTCAAGATTTGCATTTAGAGTTATTATCTTTAACTAGATTTAACCCATTATTACATAAATTTAATAGTTTAGCCGAAAGTTATACTTTTTGGTCAAACAATTTGGCGCCGTCTGTGGGGATTTTCTAGCTAAGTCTTTAAGTTTCTTCTAGATCTAAAATCGACACTGGTTACTGACGTAAATAAAAAATAAAACAAGAACCTTTTTCTCTCTGCATGCATAGATCTAATATGGCAGGTAACAGAGAAGAAAGAACGAGAATAATGAGTGACCTTCCAACCAACCTCATGAACATCATACATGAAAGCTCTGAAGTAGTGGACGAGGACACAACGCCCAATGCCTCTCCTAGGCGAGGTGGATCACCCCCTCCCCACTGCAGCATCACAAAACCTCTCGGTAAGACAGCCTCCACATCCGTGGGAGAGGAGACACCACCAGCGATAAAGAAGCTCTTTGAGGCCTGGCTAACTGATACACTGACCAGCGTCCTCCACAAGCCCGTTCAGGATGCGGCCGCAGCAAACGCGAGAACCTGTGCTACACCACCAGTGGACGAGCAACATGATCAACCTCCTCCCCCTCCCACGATGACAGGTACTACTCACAATGTCGTTAACAATGTAGGCGATGACGCTCTCACAGCCATTCTGAAAAGGATGGAGGAAATGGAAAACGGGAACAAGGCACTTCGGGACCAAATGAGAGAACAACAAAAAAGGGTCGATAAGATATCGGGCGCTCCTAAGCTATTGCCGAAGAGAGATGTCTGTCGGTTCGTCGAGCAGCCGTATAGTGATAGCGCTGCCCCACATGCCATACCAAAGACCTTTAAAATGCCGCCCTATCTGAAAATATACGATGGCACAACTGACCCCGAGGATCATGTGACCCATTACGTCACTGCTGTGAAAAGCAATGACCTCGTTAAGGAACAAGTATCCTCAATTCTACTTAAGAAATTCGGCAAAACCCTCACGGGAGGTGAATTAACCTAGTATTCGCAACTGCCTGCACGTTCCATCGAAACCTTTGAGGAAATGGCTGATAAGTTCGTGACGGCCCATGCCGGGGCCTAGAAGGCCGAGGCAAGAGTAAACGACATCTTTGCTATCAAACAGCCTCCGGGAGAGGGGCTGAGGGACTTCTTCGCCCGCTTTAACCGAGTAAGAATGACCTTGCCTAATGTATCAGAAGGAATGGTGGTAGCCGTTTTTCAAAACGGGCTGAGCAGAAATGGTTCAAGGGCGACAAAATAATTATTAAGTCGGCTTATGAAATATCCCCCAACAACTTGGGACGAAATACATAATGCATATTGTGCCAAAGTCCGAGCAGACGAAGACGACCTCAATTGGCTGACCCATCGACTGACCTCGGTTCAAGCAGAATCCAGAAAAGATCAGAGAAATGATATCAGAAGAGATCCCGCGGCCTCACGACCAAACCGGGAATGACATCTCCTATATGTCAGAACTACCGCTGTGTCCTCATCTCGCCATGAAGAAGACCCATCCCGATCAAGAACAGGGACTCACCGGAATGAGAGAGGTATGTCCCCTTTACTATCCGCTCACAATTTTTGCGTGTCACCTACAGAGATCGTCTACGCCTTGAGAAGCTCGGATCGAAGGTAAAGTGGCCACAAAAGATGAGGTCGGACCCGAATACCAAAAAATCAGACGCCCTCTGCGAGTTCCATCAAGAGCAAGGACACAAAACCGAAGATTGCATCGCCCTAAGACAGGAGGTCGTAAACATATTGCGACAGGGACACCTCAATGAATTGTTGAGCGATCGGGGAAGGACCAACTTTGCCAGTGATCGAGGGCAGCGATCGGGGCAGGCCTAGACAGAAACTTTAAGTTATAAACAAAAAGGGGACTTCGTCCCATTTTCTATTTTTGACAAATTGGAGCTTGGGGAGAGGCGATTGTTTAGAGATTTTCAAGGAAAAACATCGGGGTAAGTGATTCTAACTCGGATTTGGTCAATATACACGAATATATCATTATTTTGATCATTTATTTAGTGTTTTTAGATGAAAATGTGGGGAAAATTGTAGAAATTTCATAAAATAAATTTTTGAGATTTCGATGTCGATTCGGAGTCGGATTTGAGTGAAACTAGTATGGTTGGACTCGTAATTGAATGGATTGTCTGATTTTGTGAGTTTCATTGGATTCCGAGACGTGAGCCCCACAGGTAATTTTTGAGTTAAATTCCGGATTTTTATTGGAAAATTAGTATTTTCATATGGAATTAATTCCAATGATTTGTATTGACTAAATTGAATTAATTATGATTAGATTCGAAACTTTTGGAGACCGATTCGCGAGGCAAGGGCCTAGCGGAGTAAGAAATTACACGATTTGAGGTAAGTAATATTTTTAAACTTGGTTCTGAGGGTATGAATCCCCGAATTTAGTGTTATATAAATTGTTTGGAGGTGACGCACATGATAGGTGATGAGCGTGTGGACGTGCACCATAGAAATTGTGATTTGAATAAATCCTGTGAAGTTGTAAAATTAAAGAATCATGTTATTATTTGAACATTTTCCACGTGTTAGAGAAATTGAGCTGAGGCTCTTATTAAAGATCATGTTTAGGTTACGTGCCGATATTTTAGGACCCATAGGGTCGTGTTACGGTTGAATTAATTATTTTAAAAATGTACATTACACACTCAGTCATATTCGTCCATTTTGAGGATATTTCGGGATCGAGCGGTGCGCCGCAGCAGGCCATATTGGCTTAATATATAATATTATTATATGAATCGGGGATTCCCGCCTGCAGCAGGCCTTATAGGCTTTATTACTATACGGATTAGGACTGCCCGCCTACAGTAGGCCATATCGGCTTTATATCATGCTTGGACTAAAGGAGCCCATCCAGAGTCTGTACACACCTAGTGAGCGTAGATGATTATATATTCAGGATGGACTTCCCAAGGTATGAACTTGCCTTACTTATTTATATTGTGATGAATTTCCCTGGACATGGATCTTGTCCGTATCATTTACATTTGGGGATAAATTTCTCAAGGCTGGATTGACCTTATACGGTACCGAGTGACTAACTGTCAGTCGATGTGTATATATATACACGGGATGGAATATCCTTGGGCTGGATTGGCCATATACAGTACTGAGTGACCGAATAAATTATGACCAGTAGTACATGAGGTATTTCCACTGATATGTCATATTCCTTATATCATGCAGTATTGATCTATTTTTGCTTGTACTGAGTTTAACTGTTGAACTTGAAAGCATGCCTACATTTCTGCACCATTATTTATGTACTGAACTGTACCTACAGAGCTCATCACTACTTTCATCCCTAAGGTTAGTCTTGTTACTTATTGAGTTGGTTGTACTCATACTACACTCTACACCTCGTGTGCAGATCCCGGTGCTTCCGGACACGGCAACTGTTAGACCTCAGTGTGTTACCAGTTGGAGACTATCAAGGTAACTTCCGCTGACCTTGTCTCTCTTTCTCTCAGTTTTTGTGTTGTTCTATACTGTCAGACAGTGTTTTTATCAGTCAGACTTTATATTCATATTAGATGCTCATGTACTCAGTGACATCGGGTTTTGGGAGTGTTTATATCTATATTTGTGAGATTTCTTCCGCTGAATTTAAATATTATGTTTTCAAATTTAAAAGATATGGTGTTTAATTGAGATTGTCGGCTTGCCTAGTATTGAGATAAGCGCCATCACGATAGCTGATATTTTGGGTCGTGATAAGTTGGTATCAGAGCTTAGGTTACATAGGTCTCACGAGTCATGAGCAGGTTTAGTAGAGTCTTGCGGATCGGTACGGAGACGTCTGTACTTATCTTCGAGAGGCTGCCGAACCCTTAGGAAAATTTCACTTTCTTATACTCTGTCGTGCGAATTTGTTGATTCCGGGAACTAAATTTATCTTATTCTATTCTCTCACAGATGGTGAGGATACTTACTAACGGATCGGACAGCCAGCCACCTGTTAGGGCCGCAAGAGGCCGGGGCCGTGGTAGAGGTCGAGGTGTAGCTCGTACATCAGTTGGAGCAGCACTTGTATCATCCCAGTTGCTCCAGTTCAGGAGCAAATTCCAGATATAGTTGAGCCGGCGGGACCAGCTCAGGCACCCACTGTGCCTATTGTGATTCCATGAATGAGGTTCGAGGTGAGTATTGTATGTTTTGGTGATGGGCCAGTCTGGAGGACTTGAGGCCAGGGTTAGACCGCAGCTTAAGCTCAGTAGTTTCGGATGTGATAACTTATGCGTTTCGGCTTATACGTCGATAATATCCCTATGAGTGGAATTTGTGGCTCGATGGGAGATTGAATGATTATATGATGAGTATGATGTGAATGTGGAATGTGTTCAGGTGGGTTGAATGAGATGAATAAAGTTTACTTGTGACTCACGAGTCTGCTATTGGGTACTTGATTCATGTTTTGATGTGACGTACAGTCTTGAGTTGTGAGTGCGTTGAGGGATCTGTCATGTTGTTTAATTGTGGAGCGAAGTAGATTTTCATGTCGTGTTGATGAGTTCAAACTCATAAAGATTAAGTGATTTCATATTAATTGTGGCTGCGAAAGGGTATAACGAGATGCCAATTTGAGGCTAAGCATATGGGTTATCCCATGCGGAGTAATCTACGTAGGTGTGTTCCTTATAATGTTGAGTGGCGAGTTTCTTTTCTGCCAGTGGGGCGTAGGTGATGAGATTTGAATTTGAATCTGGTTGAAAAAGTTGACTTGAGTGTCAAGAGAATGAATGCGAGCTTAGCGGATGATTGAGGTATTTTATGGTTTGTGTTACCTGAGCTTGTGAAAAACTTTCGTTGAACTGACTGCAGTATTATGGAATTAATAGAGTATTGATATTGTGAGTTATGGAATGTTTTATTCTATAGCTTTGAGCCAAGTGGGGGAGCCTGCTATTTACGATTTGATTTCATGGTTATGTGTTGTACTGGTTTCGGTTTGAGGCATATATGTGAATCGGTTATGACTTGCAGAGATTGAGATCAAGGATGACTCGAGTAAAGAAATTCCTGAATACAGGTTATATTGCACTTTATGAGTATATGAAAATCATGGAATGATTAAGTTGTTATTTGAAGGATGTAGTGCACACGAAGTATGAATTTGATTGGTAGTTTTAAGGCAGAGTTACTTCTTTGGGTCTTGTTGTGCTAATGGAGCACATGTCTTTTGGCCCGTTTGGGCATTGGAATTTGGATTTGAGCAAAGTGGGTGACTCTCGAGAGGGTTCTAATGGATTCAAAATGTATATGTGGAAATTAAAAAAAAATTGGATTCGTATATCGCTATAATCGGTTATTTACATTGGATGGTGTCGGTACTTGCGGTAATTATGTATGACTATGGATTCTACATTTTAATATAAGAAAGGAAAGAGAAAAAATTTTAAATTCACATAAGGTCCTTCAAAGTGGGTGTCTCGGTTGTGATACTTTGTGGTGCTTAAGAAGAATACAATGGCTTATGGGCCTTAGGGCGGTGTGGTTTTATGTTAGGATGTCTTGTACTAAGCTTTGGGTAAGGATCGTGGAGTTCTGACGAGGGTAATTCAGAAGAAACTCAAAGTAAATAGGACAACTGGGTAGTAGGCTAGACCAGTATGGTAATGGCATGCTCGGTTCTTTTGGGTAATTATGATGTGGAGACTTTACAGATATTTTGGTGGCAATATTCTTGGGTTTGGTGACCTGCGTGGCTTGGTCGAGTTAGAAGAATTCAGTTCTGATAGCTTGGTTATGTGCAAATAGATTCAAAGTGTTCTTGATAGTTTCTACCATGGTTCAAACTAGATATTTTCTACCGGTGTGGGGGACATATTGTGTTTCATGATTTCCTCCTGGATGAGAGCAAATAGAAGGTTTCTAACTAACCGAGTATGTAATTTGTTGGTAACTCAGAGTTGATGATGAAATTCTCGTGCTTTTCACATGATTGCATGATAGATACGGTGTGTTGTGCGGGAATAAAATTTACATTGTACAAGGTGGCAGTTCAGTCTTGAAGGGAAGGTCCCAAATTTTAGACAATATGGTCAGTTTCAGATATTTTGATAAATGTTATAACTGCTTGGTAATTCCTAAGAAGGGTACGCATGTCAGAAGGCGCATTATGTTTTGACTTACGGATGTTTATTGGTATTGCGGTACTCACCTAGTTGATAGACTGCTGATATTCAAATTATTGTTATGTGACACGAAAGAATTATGGAAATATTCCTAGTGGGATGATTGTGCATTAAGGATGTGATAATTATTCGAGTGCTAGAGTTGTGATCAGTTACGATGGTTCATGTGTTCTATGAATTTGGGGGACTGGGAGTTCTCAAAAGCAAATTGTTTCAGGGTTGCAGCCTGTTTGAGGTGAGTATTTTATTTAAAATCAGTGGAGGCACTAATTGCGTTAATTATTTGTGATAGCTGCGCGCTACGAGTGCGTACATATGTGAGGTTTGAGCCATGTTCAAGCATCGAGGCAAGTATTCATACTCGGAAGAATGCTTAGGCAAAGATATGCCTAGAGTTGACTGTTAAGCGTAAAGTTATAACATTTCTCGTATTCGTACCTTTGTCAAGAACTATCTGGGCTACACTTGAGGTTACAAAGAGGCTAATTCCCTGAATAAATTGGGTAGCTACTATTTCTGTGTTAACTTGCCAATTTGAGCGGTGATAGTACACTTTGCACCTGCCTACTCTATGGCGTGTTATTTATACCAGTCCAGGAGTATGAGAATCTTAATTCATTTATCATATACATTGTGTACTTATTTGATTGCTTCTGTATGATATGCTTGGACTGGAGGCCTGTGATCATACCAGGCAGATTATATTATTGGCACGTGAGTTGTCCGTGCGGATCCATATACTGATATTATTGGCACATGAGTTGTCCATGCGGGTCCAGATATTAACACTATAGCACGTGAGTTGTCCGTGCGAGTGATGTTAATGTGAGCTCTAGAAGAGCTGGTTACTGTTATTAAATTTGTGTGTCTTGGTTCTACTATATATAATGAGCTTATAGCATTGCAGTTTGTGGCTTGAGTTATATTGGTGTGGCATGTCTGTGGAATAGTTGTGTTTAATAGTATAAGGTCATTAAACCTAGAAAGGGTACTATCAGGTTTGATTACAGTATATTCGGGAGGATAATATTGAAAGTCGGCTTAGAAGGTGATTATGGTTCTGGTTAGGGTGAGAGAGCTCCATGGCTAGTTGATCTGATGAGTGGTAATGAGTTTTGATTGTTTATTTCATCATTGGTAGTGTACGAAAGTTTTGGAATGCGATTTTGTTGAATGCGGGGTTCTATACTAGTACTCGGTTGGTTTTGAGTAGTTACTGTGATCGGGAATGGTGCTGCGAGTATGCGAGTTGTGTAGTATATTATGTGATTATATCTGGGATTATGTTTATGGCTTGATACATCTTGTTCAGACTTATACGGTGTGTAGATATGAGATTCGGGTCTTGAAAAGAATTCTGGATGTTAGAAATTGGGCTCCAAGATTTTTGGGCTAAGGTTAAATTAATAATTTTTTATGTTATGTTGTCAGGCCTATATAGAATAGGGTGACGTGGGATCACCCCCGGGTATGTGCGTGGTAAGGTGTAATGGAGATTTGAAGGTTAGGAACAACTCTTGGCACGTTCGAGGACGAACGTATGTTTAAGTGAGGGAGAATGTAACGACTTAGCCGGTCGTTTTGAGTATTACAACCCTGTTCCCCCATTTACGGCTCAATTTATGCTTTACAGTTGTTATGTGACTTGTCGGGGTGATTGGTTTGGGTCCGGTGAGGTTTTGGAATGAATTGGAACACTTAGTTCCAAGGTTTAAAGCTTAAGTTAAAATAGTGACCGTATATCGACTTATGTGTAAACGAACCCGAAATAAAGTTTTGATGATTTCAATAGCTACGTATGGTAATTTTGGACTTAGGAGCGTGTCTGGAAAATTATTTGGAGGCCCGTAGCTAAATTAGGCTTGAAATGGCTAAAATAGAAATTTAAGTTTGGAAGTTTGACTGGGGAGTTGACTTTTTAATATCGGAGTCGGAATCCAGTTCTGAAAATTTTCTTAGTTCCGTTATGTCATTTATGACTTATGTGCAAAATTTGAGGTCAATCGGAATTGATTTTGTTTGGTTTCGGCGTCGAAAGTAGAAGTTGGAAATTCTTAAGTTTCAATAAGCTTTAATTGGGTATGATTCGTGGTTTTAGCATTGTTTTATGTGATTTGAGGTTTCGACTAAGTTTGTATGATGTTTTAGAACTTGTTGGTGTATTTGGTTGAGGTCCCGAGGGCCTCGGGTGAGTTTCGTATAGTTAACAGATCGAAATATAGACTTAAATAGTTGCTGGAACTTTTGTGATATCTGTATCTGGTTTCCTTCAATCAAGGGCAGGGATCGGGGGCAGCGATCGGGGGCAGCGTCCGGGGGCAGCAATCGGGGGCAACGATCGGAGGCAGCGTCCGGGGGTAGCGATCGGGGGCAGGCCTGGACAGAAACTTTAAGTTATAAAAAAAGTGGGGGACTTCGCCCCATTTTCCATTTTTGACAAATTGGAGCTTGGGGAGAGGCGATTTTTGAGAGATTTTCAAGGAAAAGCATCGGGATAAGTGATTCTAACTTGGATTTGGTCAATATACACGAAATATATCATTGGTTTCATCATTTATTTAGTGTTTTGAGATGGAAATTTGGGGAAAATTGTAGAAATTTCATAAAACAAAATTTTTGAGATTTCGATGTCGATTCGGAGTCGGATTTGAGTAAAACTAGTATGATTGGACTCGTAATTGAATGGGTTGTCGTATTTTGTAAGTTTCATCAGATTCTGAGATGTGGTCCCCATAGGTAAATTTGATTAAATTTCGGATTTTAGTTGGAAAATTAGTATTTTCATATGGAATTAATTCCAATGATTTGTATTGACTGAATCGAATTAATTATGACTAGATTCAAGGATTTTGGAGACCGATTCGCGAGGCAAGGGCATAGCGAAGTAAGAAATTATAAGGTTTGAGATAAGTAACATTTCTAAACTTGGTTCTGAGGGTATGAATCCCCGAATTTGGTGTTATATAAATTGTTTGAAGGTAACGCACACGATAGGTGAAGAGCGTGTGGATATGCACCATAGAAATTATGATTTGAATAAATCCTATGAAGTTGTAAAATTAAAGAATCATGTTATTATCTGAACATTTTTCACGTGTTAGGGAAATTGAGCTGTGGCTCTTATTAAAGATCATGTTTAGGCTACGTGCCGATATTTTGGGACCCATGGGGTCGTGTTGTTGTTGAATTAATTATTTTTAAAATGTACATTTCACACTCAGTCATATTCGTCCATTGTGATGATAATTATGGGATCGAGTTGCGTGCCGCAGCAGGCCATATTGGCTTTATATATATTATTATTGTTATTATATAGATCGGGGCTGCCCGCCTGCAGCAGGCCTTATAGGATTTATTAGTATATGGATCGAGACTAGCTGCCTGTACTAGGCCATATCGGCTTTATATCACGCTTGGGCTGAAGGAGCCCCTCCGGAGTCTGTACACACCCCCAGTAAGCGTAGATGATTATATATTCGGGATGGACTTCCCAGGGCATGGACTTGCCTTACTTATTCATATTGTGATGAATTTCCCTAGACATGGATCTTGTCCGTATTATTTATATTTGGGGATAAATTTTCCAGGGCTGGATTGGCCTTATACGGTACTGAGTGACTGACTGTCAGTTGATGTGTATATATATACACGGAATAGAATATCTCTGGGCTGGATTATCCATATACAAAACTGAGTGGCCGAATGAATTGTGACTAGTAGTACATGAGGTATTTCCACTTATATGTCATATTCCTCATATCATGCAGTATTGATCTATTTTTGCTTGTACTGAGTTTAACTGTTGAACTTGAAAGCATGCCTACATTTCTGCACCATTATTTATGTACTGAACTGTACCTACAGAGCTCATCACTACTTTCATCCCTAAGGTTAGTCTTGTTACTTATTGAGTTGGTTGTACTCATACTACACTCTACACCTCGTGTGCAGATCCCGGTGCTTCCGGACACGGCAACTGTTAGACCTCAGTGTGTTACCAGTTAGAGACTATCAAGGTAACTTCCGCTGACCTTGTCTCTCTTTCTCTCAGTTTTTGTGTTGTTCTATACTGTCAGACAGTGTTTTTATCAGTCAGACTTTTTATTCATATTAGATGCTCATGTACTCAGTGACATCGGGTTTTGGGAGTGTTTATATCTATATTTGTGAGATTTCTACCACTGAATTTAAATATTATGTCTTCAAATTTAAAAGATATGGTGTTTTATTAAGATTGTCGGCTTGCCTAGCATTGAGATAGGCACCATCACGACAGCTGATATTTTGGGTCATGACACATACTCAGGCAATACGACATGAAACGGAACCCCGAAATATGTGCATTCGGTGTGGCCTCAGGGAAATTCTTGGGTTTCCTAGTGTCTCAACGAGGTATCGAGGTCAATCCTGACCAAATCAAGTCCATCGAAGGGATACCAGATCACTTGACCACCAAAAACTAGGCCCAGAGATTGATTGGCTGTATTGCCGCCCTTTTGTGTTTCATCTCACGATCCTCCAATAGGTTCCATAAGTTCTTCGGCGTACTCAAAAAGGAGAACGACCTCCAATGGACCCCTGAGTGCTTCCAAGCCCTGAAGAAGTTAAAGATGTACTTGTCCTCGCCACCGTTGCTCTCAAAACCAGAACCGGGATAGCCCCTCCTCTTCTATCTCGTCGTGTCCTAAGTAGCTATGAGTGCAGTCTTGGTCCAAGAAAATAAAGGTACGCAATCTCCCATCTATTACATTAGCAAAACACTAGTCGATGCCGAGACAAGATACCCCCATCTTGAAAAACTGGCTCTGGACTTGGTTGTAGCTTCATGAAAGCTTGGACCGTATTTCCAATGCCACCACATCTCGGTCGTCACGACTTTTCCTTTAAGGAGCATTTTACACAAACCCGAGCTATCGGACAGGTTGGCCAAATAGGCCATTGAATTGAGCGAGCATGATATTACATATTGGCCGCGAATGGCGATAAAGTCACAGGTCCTCGTAGACTTCATCGCCGACTTCAGTGCAAAAATAATGCCCGAAATCAAAAAAGAAGCCGTCCACACTTCTCCCCAAACACAAGACCTTTGGGTCCTGTACACCGATGGTGCGTCTAACGCGTCAGGATCCGGGCTGTGACTCGTGCTCGAAGTCCCAACAGGCGAAGTGATTCGCCATTCCATAAGATGCCCGGACATGACTAACAACGAGGCCGAGTATGAGGCCATAATTGCAGGACTGAGACTAGCACTCAAATATGGGGCGCAGCGACTAAGATTGCATTGCGATTCTCAACTCGTGGTCAACCAAGTCACAGGGACTTTCCAAATCAAGGAGCAAAGGTTACAAAAGTACCAGACCGAAATCTGCAAGCTACTACCCGAGTTCGACGAATGTCAACTCGACCAGATCCCCCAAGCACATAACACCGGGGCGGACGACCTTGCCAAATTAGCCGCAGCTACCAAAATTATTACAACCGGAGAAAGAAATATGGTCCACCTCCTCAACTCATCGGTAGATCAAATTGAGGTAAGAACCATAAACCTGACTTGGGACTGGCGCAGCCGTATTATTATATATTGTCACGACCCGAAATTCCCACCTTCGGGACCGTGATGGCACCTAACATTTCACTTGCTAGGCAAGCCAACGTTAGAATAATATTAGCCATTTTAGAATAATGTTTTTTAAAAAAAAAATTAATTAATAACAAAGGAACAAATGCGGAAATAAAGTCTGAAATAAAGTGAATAATCCATAATATTAGCGAGGTCTGAATACCATCCCAAAATTGGTGTCACAAGTGCACGAGCTTCTAGAATAATACAAACAAGGGTCTGAATAAAATAAAGTTGTCTGAAAGAAAGCACACAGCTAAAATAAAGTAGAAGGGGACTTTAGAACTGCGAACGCCATGCAGTTATACCTCAAGTCTTCATTGATAGTTGAATCCGAGCACAATCTACAGTATGCCACTGGGACCAACTCCGGAATCTGCACAAGAAGTGCAGAGTGTAGTATGAGTAAAACCGACCTCATGTACTCTGTAAGTGCTGAGCCTAACCTCGACGAAGTAGTTATGAGGCTAAGGCAGGTCACTTATATTAACTTGTACGCAATAATAGTAATAACAACAATAATAGAAATAAAACAAGTAACTCATTTCAACAGTTGAAGCCAACTCGGCATACATAACCAACTATTATTTCAATCAATTTTCGTTGTGGTGTGCAACCCGCTCCAACAATATAATTCTTTGTTAAATTTTCATTGCGGTGTGCAATCCGCTCCAACAATATAAACTTAAAATATAATCAGTTGTGGCGTGCAACCCGATCCCCCAATATATTACTTTTCATTTTCGTTGCGGCGTGCAACCCGATCCAACCATATAATTTAACAACTCTTAAATATAATAAAGATACTCCAATAAATACCACATTAGGTAAGAAATTATTAGGCAGCAATGCACACAATATTTATAAATTATTTAGGAACAAGTAGTGACAAGTAGTAATTAATTGTGAAAATCAGGGAGAAAATAGGCAAGTTAATTTCTAATATACTAAATGTCAAGTAGCAATTAAGTCAAATAAAGATATAATAATTATAGCATGGATTCAAGGCATAATATTGAGCAAGGAATATGAGAGAAATAATTAATATAATAATTAATTCATGTCTTAAAACAATTTATGATTTCAAATAATTATGCAAACAATTAATTTGACGACGTATAGACATTCGTCACCTCACCTATACGTCGTTCACATGAATTTTATATAACAAATCATTCAAGGGTTCTATTCCCTCAAGTCAAGGTTAACCATGACACTTACCTCGCTTCGCAACCAAATTCAAGATTCCAATAAACTCTTGCCTCGCTAATTAGTGTCTGAAAGCCTCAAATCTAGTCATTAACAATTCAATATACTCAATACAAATCGTAGGAATTAATTCCATATGAATTTACTAATTTTCCGAAGTAAAATTCGGAATTCATTTTAAAAATCGATAGTGGGACTCACATCTCAAATCTCGCAAAAACTCACAAAATCTGAACACCCATTCTGATACGAGTTCAACCATATAAAAATTATCGAATTCTGACATCGGATTGATCTTCAAATCTTCATTTTACATTTTTAGAAGATTTTATAAAAATCTGATTTTTGTTCCATAAATTCATGGATTCATGATGTAAATGAGTATGGAATCATGAAATATAAAGTTTATAGGATAAGGAACACTTACCCCAATATTTTCCCGTAAAAATCGCCCAAAATTCGCCTTACTCGAGCTCAAAATTGTGAATAATGAAAAATGGGGCAAAATCTCATTTCGAAAACTTAAGTTCTGTTGCCCAGTCATTTACCCTATGTGATCGCGACCAAACTCCCGCGATCGCGAAGTACAAAAAATTTCCAGCATTTTTTTTACTCTATGTGATCGCGGCCATTCTCCCGCGATCGCGAAGAACAAATTTTTCCAACAGCCTTCTCCAACTCTTCTGTACAGCCTCTAGTATAATGGTCATTACTTTTTGTACAAAACTCCAAATAACAAATGGTTTATCTTTATGAAAATTATACACCAAGATATACAACTTTCATGTGGTCATCTCCTAATTCCTTATACATTTCAAGATAAACGCTTTCAAAGTCAGCCCGGTGCAACACAAATTTCTCCTTCGCGATTTCCAAATATCTTCCCGAACAGCTTGTAGTATACCAACCATAACTTTTTGTACACAACTCCAAATTATAAATGGTTTGCTTTTTGAAAACTAGACACAAAAGGCTACAACTTTTATTTTTTGATTATCTCCAAATTCCTTATAGATTGCGAGATATAAGCTTCCAAAGTCTGGTTAGTGCAGCAAAAGTTTCATCTATACGATCGCGAAAGGTCATCCGCGATCACGAAGCACTGGTCAATTTCTCCCATTTTACTCATCGCGATCGCGGACAGTTACCCGCTATCGTATAGCACACTGCTGTAGCCAAAAACCAGCAGCTAAAAATGGCTTTGAAATGGTCTGAAACCACCCCGAAACTCACCCGAGCCCCTTAGGACCCCGTTCGAATATTCCAACAAGTCCCAAAACATAATACGGACTTACTCGGGGTTTCAAATCACGTCAAACAACATCGAAATTATAATTCACATCTCGATTCGGACTTATGAGTTTCAATCTTTTCAATTTACAAAACTTGTGCCGAAACATGTTAAATTAATCCGGAATGACTTCAAATTTGGCACACAAGTCATAAATGACATAACGGAGCTATTCCAATTTTTGAAATCTCAATTCGAGTCCAATATCAATAAAGTCAACTTCGCGGTCAAACTTTGGAAATCTTTAGCCTTTATATTTCTAGTTTTGCGTTAAATGGCGATAACTTGAGCTAGGGACCTCCGAATTCATTCCCGGGCATACGCCCAAGTCCCAAATCACGATACGGAGCTACCGGAACTGTCAAAATACTGATCCGGGTTTGTTTTCTCAAAATGTTGACCAAAGTCAACCCAATTGAGTTTAAAGCTCTATTTCACATTTTAATCAATCTTTCACATAAAAACTTTTTGAAAAATTATACGGACTGTGCACGTAAGTCGAGAAATAATGAATAGTGCTATTTGAGGTCTCAGAACACATAAATAATTTATTAAATTTAAAGATGAAATTGGGTCATCACATTCTCTACCTCTAAAACAAACGTTCGTCCTCGAACAGAATTAGAAAATTACCTCAACTGGTGAAAAGGTGTGGATATCTACTCCGCATGTCCGACTCGGACTCCCAGGTAGCTGCCTCAATCGGCTGACCTCTCCATTGCACCCGAACTGAAGGATAATTCTTAGATCTCAATTGTCGAACCTGTCGAGCTAAAATAGTTACCATCTCCTCCTCATAAGTCAAATCTTAGTCCAATTGGACTGTGCTGAAGTCTAGCACATGAAACAGATCACCGTGATACTTCTGGAGCATGAACACATGGAACACCGAATGAACTGCTGATAAACTAGGTGGTAATGCAAGCCTACAGGCTACTTCACCCACCCTTTCAAGAATTTCAAAGGGTCCAATATACCTAGGGCTCAATTTGCCCTTCTTTCCGAATCTCATTCGCCCTTCATAGGTGAAACCCAGAGCAATACTCTTTCTCCTACCATGAATGCAATATCACGAACTTTGCAGTCGGCATAACTCTTTTGCCTAGACTGAGCTGTGCGAAGTCGATCCTGAATAATCTTGACCTTATCCAAGGCATCCTGCACCAAACCGGTACCCAACAACCGAGCCTCTCCCGGTTCAAACCAGCCAATGGGTGAACGACACTGTATCCATATAATGCTTTATATGGAGCCATCTGAATGCTCGACTAATAGCTAATATTATATGCAAACTCCGCAAGTGGAAAGAACTGATCCCAAGAAACTCCAAAGTCTATAACACAAGCGCGAAGCATATCTTCCAATATTTGAATAGTGCACCCTGACTGTCTGTCTGTCTGAGGATGAAATGTTGTACTCAACTCAACCCATGTGCCTAACTCCCGTTGTACAGCCCTCCAGAAGTGCGAAGTGAACTGTGTACCTCGATCTGAAATAATAGACACGGGCACACCGTGAAGGCAGACAATCTCACGAATGTAAATTTCAGCTAACTGCTCTGAAGAATAGGTAACTGCCACTGGAATGAAATGTGTTGACTTGGTCAACCTGTCCATAATGACCCAAACTGCGTCGAATTTTCTCTAAGTCCATGGGAGACCAACAACAAAATCCATAGTGATACGCTCCCACTTCCACTCAGGAATTTCTAACTTTTGAAGAAAACTACCAGGTCTTTGATGCTCGCACTTGACTTGTTGACAATTTAGACACTGAGCTACATATGCCACTATATCCTTTTTCATTCTCCTCCACCAATAATGTTGCCGCAAATCTTGATACATTTTGGCAGCACCTGGATGAATAGAATACTTGGAACTGTGTGCCTCTTCAAGAATTAATTCACGAAGCCCATCCACATTAGGCACACAAATACGACCCTGCATCCGCAGAACTCCATCTTCCCCCACAGCAACCTGTTTGGCGTCACCGTGCCGCATCGTGTCCTTAAGGACAAGCAAATGAGGATCATCATATTGTCGCTCTCTGATATGCTCATATAAAGAAGACCAAGTGACTGTACAAGCTAGAACCTGATTGGGCTCTGAAACATCCAACCTCACAAACTAATTGGCCAAAGTCTGAACATCTGCAGTTAGCAGCCTCTTACCAACTAGAATATAGGTTGCCCATACTCACAGCCTTTCTACTCAAAGCATCGGCCACCATATTGGCCTTTCCAGGGTGATACAAAATGGTGATATCATAGTCTTTCAATAGCTCCAACCATCTTCTCTTCCTTAAATTAAGATCTTTTTATTTGAATAGATACCGTTGACTACGATAATATGTGAATACTTCACATGACATGCCGTAGAGGTAGTGTCTCCAAATCTTCAGCGCATGAATAATGACTGCCAATTCTAAGTCATGAATAGGATAATTCTTCTCATGGACTTTCAACTGCCGCAACGCATAAGCAATCACTCTGCCATCATGAATTAATACTACATCAAGTCCAATACGAGATGCATCACAATACACCGTGTAAGACCCCGAACCTGTAAGTAATACCAATACTGGGGCTGTAGTCCAAGCTGTCTTGAGCTTTTGAAAGCTCTCCTCATACTATTTTGTCCACCTAAACGGAGCACCCTTCTGGGTCAATATGGTCTTAATAGTTGTTTATAATCAATTACATAATGGTCAATTAACTTTATGTTAACAAAAATATCGGTTCAAACCTTCACAATACTGATAACGAGATACGAGGCATGAAGACCTCATAATTATTTATCCGAATTAACGAGTCATATTTAACGCCACCTGGGCGGGCATCTACCTCGTAGGTTAATACTCAATAATTACAACACGAATTTGGCAAGTATGCACAGAGAATTTCATACAAGAATTTTCAAATAAGCCTAACAAGCATGACTCCCTATTACTACTATAGTACAAATTTAATTTCACAAGGGAGAACTTAAACACAAGAATTTTCATCACAAGGATCTCGTCCTTATATAACTTCCACCGCAGCTCATAGCCCGGTTTTAACATATTAATTTATATTAAAATGCGAGGATCTCATCCTCAGTTTTGAATCACAAGTAATATGCACATCGTGATAATCGAAACTTTCCATTTTCTCTTTTTAAATAGTTTTCGTTAAACAAAATCATAACACGTAATGAACCCCACACCGGTAGGGCATATAATTCACAATTTGTAATTAATTATTCGAAAATTACATCAAAACTTAGCGAAATGAGTAACAGAAAGCCACATTTAGCCTCGCAGCTCTTATTAGTGACCAACATAGAATGATAGGCGTAGTTATCTCCATAGAATCTCCCAATAGGAGTAAACACATAAGTAGATTATAGAATTACGAAGCTCACTCACAAGTGGAGCACAATAGGAGGACTCGTCTCGATACTCAGAACCGAATCAAGTTAAGGAAATTATTCCTTTATATTAAATCGAGGTCGTACCTGTAATGACACCATCTAATGTAGCGACCTCAGCCATAACGACACCATCTGATGCAGCGACCTCAGCCATACCATAAAAATAAATATATCAATGGCTAGGCCTCCACCTCTAGGATGCCCTCTACCCGCCCGTCCTCCACCCCTAACTGGTCGTGTAGGTGGTGTAGTAACTGCAATGGGGCACGTAGCCTGAGTGCTTTGATGAAATATGTCTCTCCCAAGTCTGGGACAATTTTCTCATGATGTGCCTAGTATAACCGCATTCATAACAACCCCTTTGCGGGTTTGGCTGCTCATACTGAGTCTGTGCCAGATAACTGAAATAACCATTGTAGTAAACTCATGTCGGTGGTGCATTAAAATAACTTATTGGAGCACACCGAGTAATACGATGTGCAGACTAGGCTGGCCGACTGCCCAAGCCCCCACCTTAATGATTCATACTTGTAGAATAGAATCCACTGAATCCTCTAGAACCTCGAGACCTCTTGGTCTCCTTAGTTTCCCTTTTTCCTCACCCCGAACACGTTCTAATATCCTGGCAATTTCTACCAATAGCGAAAATTAAGTATCAGCCTGTAGCTCCCGAGTCGTACAAAATTTTACAATCATAATTGAGTCCTTTAATGAGTCTGTGGACTCGTTCTCTAGCTGTAGGAACCAAAGTAGGAGTATGACAGGCTAACTTATTGAACCTGATGGCATATTCTGACACTGTCATGGTGACCTGACATAACCATTCAAACCTTATACGCCACGCATTACGGAGAGTCCGGGAAATAAACTCTTTCAAAAGCGTTTCTGAGAACTAAGCCAAGTGGGCGGTGTTGCATTGGCTGGTCTTCCCCCTTTATAGGCTTACCCCTATTTATACACAACGATCACAAAAGTAGAGCTCCATACAGACAAATCTTGGCACGAACCACATAGTCCAGAATCTCGTCAACCATTGTACTTCCTCCGAGGCACCCCAAAATCCGCAACCGTGAAGTCCACGCTAAGTAGACCTTCTGTAAATTTAAAGTTTTTTCTCTAACTTCTTTGGTACTGAAGTATAGGATTATTAAGGAGGCGGACATACCGTAAGTCCCAACCTTATCCTCTACAAAATCTCAGGCCTTAAACATGTATAAATTTTGGGGAACCTTTCAGTACCATATATATACATTTCAGGCCAAAGCTGATATAACATATGACACCGCAATCCATCCATTGATAGTGGACTCCTCCACTCGGCGTGAAGTCATAGGTCAAAACGTCCGATGATCCACAATATTAACCTTCACAGCTCGTATAAATCAACCAGATGCCAAGGTCCGTTGCACCCCCACATGATTCACTAGGTGTCAGTCGGAACCACACGTTGAGGCAATGTTTGAGCATCTCTGGCTCCCTCGTAGTCCATCTGCGGCATCACGAACCGTCGACGCAGAACTGATACCGAGTGCGCAATGTCATACACGAGTGGATAAAAAGGAATATGAGATATATGTTTCAAGCTAAATCAATGCCACACGATAAGGAATGAAATAAATGGAATTATTCCTAAACTCTGTAGCCTCTGGAAGATAAGTACAGACGTCTATGTGCCGATCCTTCAGACTCTACTAAGCTTGCTCGTGACTTGTGAGACCTAGGTAACCTAGAGCTCGGATACCAACTTGTCACGGACCAAAATTCTCACCTTCGGGATTGTGATGGCGCCTAACATTTTACTTGCTAGGCAAGCCAACGTTAGAATAATATTTGCCATTTTAGAACAATTTGTTTTTAAAATTAATTAATAACAAAGGAACAACTACAGAAATAAGGTCTGAAATAAAGTAAATAATTCATAATACTAGCGATGTCTGAATACCATCCCAGAATTGATGTCACAAGTGCACGACCTTCTAGAATAATACAAACAAGGGTGTGAATAAATTAAAGCTGTCAGAAAGAAAACACACAGCTAAAATAAAGTAGAAGGGGACTTCATAACTGCGAACGACGTAAATCTATACCTCAAGTCTCCACTGGTAGCTGAATCCGAGCACAATCTACAGTACGTCGCTAAGACCGACTCCAAAATCTGCACAAAAAGTGTAGAGTGTAGTATGAGTACAACCGACCCCATGTACTATGTAAGTGCTGAGCCTAACCTCGACGAAGTAGTGACGAGGCTAAGGCAGGTCACTTACATTAACCTGTACGTAATAATAGTAATAACAACAATAATAGTAATAAAACAAGTAACTCATTTCAACAGTTGAAGCCAACTCGGCAGCCATAACCAACTATTATTTCAATCAACTTCCATTGCGGCGTGCAACCCGCTCCAATAATATAATTCTTCAATAAATTTCCGTTGCGGCGTGCAAACCGCTCCAACAATATAAACTTAAAATATAATCTGTTGCGGCGTACAACCCGATCCCCCAATATATTGCTTTTCATTTCCGTTACGGCGTGCAACCCGCTCCAACCATATAATTTAACAACTCTTAAATATAATAAAAATACTCCATTAAATACCACATTCAGTAAGATATTATTAGGCAACAATGCACACAATATTTATAAATTATTTAGCAGCAAGAAATGACAAGTAGCAATTAATTGTGGAAATCAGGGAGAAAATAAGCAATTTAATTTCTAATATACTAAATTTCAAGTAGCAATTAAGTCATATAAGTCAAATAAAGATGTAACAATTATAGCATGGATTCAAGGCATAATATTGAGCAAGGAATATGAGAGAAACAATTAATATAATAATTAATTCATGTCTTAAAACAATTTATGATTTCAAATAATTATGCAAACAATTAATTTGACGACGTATAGACACTCTTCACCTCGCCAATACGTCGTTCACATGAATTTCATATAACAAATCATTCAAGGGTTCTATTCCCTCAAGTCAAGTTTAATCACGACACTTAGCTCGCTTCGCAACCAAATTCAAGATTTCAATAAACTCTTGCCTCGTGAATTAGTGTCCGAAAGTCTCAAATCTAGTCATAAATAATTCAATATACTCAATACAAATCGTAGAAATTAATTCAATATGAATTTACTAATTTTTTGGATTAAAATCTAAAATTCATTATAAAAATCGATAGTGGAACCCACATCTCGAATCCCTAAAAAAACTCACAAAATCTGAACACCCGTTCCGATATGAGTTCAACCATACAAAAATTATCGAATTCTGACATCGGATTGACCTTCAAATATTAATTTTACATTTTTAGAAGATTTTATAAAAATCTGATTTTTCTTCCATAAATTCACGGATTCATGATGTAAATGAGTATGGAATCATGACATATAATCAATATAGGATAAGGAACACTTACCCCAATATTTTCACATAAAGATCGCCCAAAACACGCCTTACCCGAGCTCAAAATCGTGAATAATCAAAAAAGGGGCGAAATCCCATTTTCAGAACTTAAATTCGGTTGCCCAGTCATTTACCCTATGCGATCGCAGCCAAACTCCCGTGATTGCGAAGCACAAAAATTTTCCAGCATTTTTTTACTCTATGCGATCGTGGCCATTCTCCCGCGATCTCGAAGAACAAATTTTTCCAACAGCCTTCTCCAATTCTTCCGGACAGCCTCTAGTATAAAGGTCATAACTTTTTTACAAAACTATAAATAACAAATGGTTTATCTTTCTGAAAACTAGACACCAAGATCCACAACTTTCATGTTTTGGTCATCTCCTAATTCCTTATATATTTCAAGATATAAGGTGTCAAAGTCAGCCCTGTGCAACACAAATTTCTTCTTCGCGATTTCCAAACATCTTCCCGGACAGCCTGTAGTGTACCAAATATAACTTTTTGTACACAAATCAAAATTCCAAATGGTTTGCTTTTATGCAAACTAGACACAAAGGGCTACAACTTTTATTTTTAAATTATCTCTAAATTCTTTATAGATTGCGAGATAAAAGCTTCCAAAGTCTGGTTAGTGCAGCAGAAGTTTCCTCTACGCGATCGCGAAAGGTCATCCGCGATCGCGAAGCACAGGTCAATTATTCCTATTCTACTCATCACGATCGCGGGCAGCTACCCGCTATCGCATAGCACACTGCTGTAGCTAAAAACCAGCAGCTAAAAATGGCCTAGAAATGGTCCAAAACCACCCCGAAACTCACCCGAGCCCCTTGGGACCCCGTCCGAATATTCCAACAAGTCCCGAAACATAATACGGACTTACTCGGGGATTCAAATCACGTCAAATAATATCAAAATTACAATTCACATCTCGATTCAGACTTAAGAGTTTCGAACTTTTCAATTTACAAAACTTGTGTCGAAACATGTTAAATAAATCCGGAATGACATCAAATTTGGCACACAAGTCATAAATGACATAACAGAGTTATTCCAATTTTTGGAATCTCAATCCGAGTCTAATATCAATAAAGTCAACTCCGCGGTCAAACTTTGGAAATCTTTAGCTTTTATATTTCTAGTTTTTCGTTAAATGGCGATAATTTGAGCTAGGGACTTCCGAATTCAATTTCGGGCATACTCCCCAAGTCCCAAATCACGATACGAACCTACCGGAACTGTCAAAATATTGATCCGGGTCCGTTTTCTCAAAATGTTGACCAAAGTCAACCCAATTGAGTTTTAAAACTCAATTTCACATTTTAATCAATTTTTCACATAAAAACTTTCCGGAAATTTATACAGACTGCGCACCCAAGTCGAGGAATATTGAATAGTGTTATTTGAGGTCTTAGAACACAGAAATAATTTATTAAATTTAAAGATGACCTATCGGGTCATCACACATATTTGCAGGACGAAATACTCCCCAACGATAAAAAAGAGGCCAAAAAGCTACGAATGCAAGCAGCCAGATACAACATCATCCACAACGACCTGTACAAAAGGACATATAGCGGCCCTCTGGCGAAATGCTTAGGCCCAAATCAAACGCGGCGCATCCGTGAAGAAGTACATGAAGGCCACCGTGGAGCTCACTCCGGCAATCAAGCTCTAGTCAAATGCCTCATACGGGCAGGGTATTACGGCCCGCCATGAAAAAGGAAGCCGCGGACTTTGTGAAAAAATGTGAGCAATGCCAGCAATATGCCCCAATGATCCACCAAGAAGGCGAACACCTACACTCAGTAACTTCCCCTTGGCCGTTCATCAAATGGGGAATAGACATTGTGGGCCTCTCCCGACAGGACGAGGTAACGTATAATTTCTCTTGGTTTTAACTGACTATTTCTCGAAATGGGTAAAAGCAGGAGCGTTCGCCCAAATACGCGAACAGGAAGTGATCATCTTCATATTGAAAAATATCATATGTTGTTTCGAGCTCCCCAAAGAAATCAGCTGCGACAACGGACCCCAATATGCAGGAAAGAAGGTCGCCGACTTTTTTAAAAAACCAAATCAAAAGGATACTGTCAATGCCTTACCACCCCGCGGGCAATGGGCAAGCGGAATGCTCCAACAAGTCAATACTGAACATCATGAAGAAGAAACTCGAAGACGCCAAGGTACTATGGCCGGAAATATTACCAAAAGTACTCTAGGCCTACCGAACAATACCAAAGACGAGTACAAGAGAAACGCCAAACTCGTTAGTCTATGGAACTGATGCAGTAATACCGGTCGAGGTCGGGGAGCCCAGCCTAAGATACTCCTGCGAAAGTGGACCCTAGAACGACGACAGTAGAATGTAGGAACTCGACGAAGTCGAGGAACAAAGAGATATGGCCTACGTGATAATGGTCACCCAAAAGCAACAAGCATAACGTTGTTATAACAAAAAGGCAAAGATCAGACCACTCAAAGTCGGGGACTACGTGCTTAAAGCCAAAACACAAGCCAGCAAAGACCCGCGGGAAGGAAAACTAGGAATAAACTGGGACGACCCCTGCAATATCATGATAGTAGCAAACAAATTATCATTCACACTAGACACAATGGAAGGAAAGCGACTACCAAACAACTGGAATATTACACATCTCAAGTACTTCAACTTTTAAAGGATGAGGTCCCCAAAGTCGCACTCTTTTTCGCTCACTCGAGTTTTGTCCCAATTGGGTTTTCTTGGGAGGTTGTTAACGAGGAGATGATGGGGATACTCCTGGATTGAAGTGCGCACAGACGAAAGCTCCAGACGGCCAGTTCATTGCTTGACCTCTCAACATTTTTCCAGTTCGACCAATGAAGGGACTAGATAGATTGGGACTGAAATGCCAGGCGACGCCCGGAAAATATGTAAATATCTCCAAGTATATGAACAAAGCATAAATACATGAGTTTATTTCTGTTTTCCCCAAGCACAGGTTACATTCTACCTCGTTCGAATTAACGCCTATATCGGCCCTCGGGCATAATTAACGCAGGTTACATTCGACCTCATTTGAATTAAAACCTATATCAACCCTCGGCCATAACTAAGCACAGGTTACATTTGACCTCGTTTGAATTAACGCCTATATCGGCAATCGGCCACAACTAAGCACATGTTACATTCGACCTCATTCGAATTAACGCCTATATCGGCCATAACTAAGCACAAGTTACATTCGACGTCGTTTGAATTAACACCTAGTCGGCCCTTGGCTATAACTAAATACAGGTTATATAAAATCTCGTTCGAATCAACACCTAATCGGCCCTCGACCGTAATTAAATAGGCAGTGTGTTCGACCTCGTTCGAACCAACACCTACTGGCCCTCGGCCATAATCAAACCTAGGTTTTGTTTCAACCTCGTTCAACCTACTCGAACAAAGTAATTATCACTAAGGCAACCTAGCAACAAAATCAAAAAAGCATACAAACCCGAACAAAAGAAAAAGAATCAGGTACGAATAACAGAACTAACATTTCATACTCAGAATAATTTTTACAAAGGCTCGAATACACGCCTACAAAAAATACACACAAGTTTGCGGCTAAACAAAAAAGAAGGAAAAGAAAAACAACTAATCACTGTGTGGCCCAGCAGTACCACCAGCTTGATCGCCCATGCTGTCGCCATCTGCCTCTTCGCCACCGCCATCGCTAATGGGATACTCATCCTCGTACCAAGCATCATGTTCAATTTGATCCACGCCCGCACCCTCCTCATCATCATCGGCCTCCGGTGTAGCGGGATCATAGCCACAAGCAAATCAAGCTCTACGTGCCTTAGCACGAGCATCCTCGAAGTCGGCTTCAAAAATAGGTCCTGCCCCCATCAGATCCCTAAATATATCCAGCTAGGCCTCGGCGTCAATCAGTTCCTCGTACAAATCCCCGCAGAACATCAGGAAAGTAGAAGTATGGGAAGAAGATGACTAGGCCAAAAACTGTGCCTTCTCGGCCTCGAGAGCAGCAACTCGATCACAAAGGCCTGAAGCCTCTTTTTCCAGCTCCTCTATCCGCTCATCAAGCCGCTTCTCTCTAAGCTTGGCTGTCCCTAGAGCACTCTCCTGCTCAGATCGGAGAATGCGGATCATGATCTCCAAAACCTCCGCTTTCCTCGTAGCCGACAACTGGTCTAACTTCGCCTTCTACAAACCCTTTGCCTTCTCAGCGACCTCGCCAATCAGAGCATTCGCTTTGAGTTGACACTCCTCGAGCTCAGCGCGCAATGCAATCACTTGGGCTTGAAGGTCGGCATATTGGGCCTCAACCCCCCTGCTCACCTGTCACGACCCAAAAATCCCACCACGAGTATCGTGATGGAACTTAGTCTCTAAGACTAGGTAAGTCGATTACAATTACATTTCGAGCCATTTTATTTTTGATAAATAAGTTTAATACAAGTGTCAAAACCAAAAGCGGCAACAAATATAACAACCTCCCAAGACTGGTAATACTGAGTCGTGAACTCTAACTGAATACATGTAATGATCTCAAGGATCGTGTCTATAGTTTTGGATTTGGGTGGCACACAAACTTTTTAAGAAATCGAAGACAGTAGTTTGTTTTCCAAGTACTACTGACCTCTCCCGGCTCCTCCATCTGCAGAAATGTACTGTTCACATTGGAAGGTGTGTTTTGAAATACAAGGCACCACCTCTAGAACACTTTCCAACCCTCCCCTAAACCATGGGATAACAGGAAAAAAATGCGTATGCACTCTTATCTGGAATATCCCCTAGTTGATAATGAGTTATGGGGGATGTTTTTCTTGTTGTAACTCTAACATGGGTAGGTATGTAAATTCCAATTTGGGGCAGCTGATCGGCCACTTATAGCCAAGTCAATGAATGTATCAGGTGTAATTTTGTAGATTTAACTTGGAAAGATCTAATGTATTGTTCAAGTGCTTGAGTTTCTTTTTTATATAATGATTTATTTCCTAGTTTACTTAGCTCCACCAGCTAGCAAAATTTATGTGGTTTAAATTCTGTCCTCCGGAACATTGTGTTGTCTCCTTTGGTACAGTAAAGATATGCGATCAAATTGCGTTTGTTAAACAACATTCAATCGGTTTTGCATCTTTTAAGTAGGAGTAAACCGAAAACCAAACCAAATCGACCAAAAAAATTGATACTTTTTTGGTTTGGTTTGGTTTTGGTTTTGAATTTTAAAAATCGATCAAATTTGGTTTGGTTTTGGTTTTAATCAAAAAGTAACCAGAAAAAAAAATCGAATCAAACTGACTATAGAAGTAGCTATTTATAATTTATTATTTCACCTAACTATATGTATATTTTTATACAAAGTTTCTAAAATTTTATGGTACATGTTAATCGTTTGCACTTTTAGTCTACATGTTATATTTTTATACAAGGTTTCTAAAATTTTATGGTTTGACAGTGTTACATTAAAAATGTAGCCGTCGGAATATGTGTTTGGTAATGTATGTCTCGTATATTTAAGAAAATAATATACAATACTGTTTGAATAAGAGTTGACAGTACAATAAAATGGAAAGACTCCAAGGGACTGCGATGACCAAGAAGCTCTACCTTGAATCCTTGCGATCAAAACACTAACTCTGCCCGAGTTCGATATCTCCAATACCTGGCTCTGCACAAAAATGTGCAAAAGTGTAGTATAAGTACACCACAGTCGGTACCCAGTAAGTATCAACACTAACCTCGTTAGAGTAGTAATGAGATACAGTCAAGACATTCATTAGTCAAATAACATGTGCAATACGGTATACAAAGATAATAGAAAACAGATAGCAGTGATAACAACAATAATCAACTGGTGATATAAACAACAAAGCAGCAAGAACACCATAAATATTGCTCACACAAATAATAAAGACAACTGCCACCAATTAAGCAAGCCCTTCAAAATATACATCGTATCTATAAGTTTTCCAAATAAAATTCTTTAGAATGTAATCCTTTCCAATTAAATATATCCCGAATATACTTCCTCTAAATAAATACCTTACGAATACGAATCTTTCAAACAAATATCTCCCAATATAATCCTTTCAAACAAATATTTTCAAATATAATTCTTTTAAATAAAACCCTTCGAATATAATTCTTTTAATAGAAACCTTTCAAATGTAATTCTTTTAAATACAACATTTTGAATATAATTCTTTCAAATAAAATATCTTTTGAATATCATTCCTTCAGATAAATATCTTTCGAATAAAGTTCTTCAAATAAAAGTCACCATGTGATACCTCATTTTAAAATCATAAAAATTACGGGTCTCAATCCACATTCATATTTTCACGGCACCTCGTGCCCATATCTCTATCACAACCGCACGGACAACTCACGTGCCAATATTGTCATCATTTACTCGCGGTACCTCGTGCCCACATTTTATATCACAAATGCACAAATAATTCACAAGGCATGAGATATAACAATATAATGAAATGACTGAGAAGTGAATAATGAGAATTTACAGAAAGATAACAAAATAAAAAATAGAGGTAAGCAACATGGGCGCACCCGAGGTATCGCCTCGTAAACCCAAATGTAAATTCTTAATAGGGGGATCTCCCGAGATACCGCCTCGTAGTCCCAAAATAAATATGCAAGATAGGGGGATCTCCCGAAGTACCGTCTCATAGTCCCAAAGTAAATATGCAAGATAGGGGGATCTTCTGAGGTACCGCCTCGTAGTCCCAAAGTAATTATGCAAGACAGGGGATCTCCCGAGGTACCGCCTCGTATCTCCAAAGTAAATATGCAACACAGAGGGATCTCCCGAGGTAACACCTCGTAGTCCTTAAGTAAATATGCAACCGTAACGATGGAAAAATAACCCAACAAGAACAACCGCTTCTTAAATCCAAATTTTCGATAAATATATTAATGTATCTATTTAAACTTATTTAATAAATTATTTACAGATGGAAAACCCATAATGTAATTATTTCTAGGAGATGTCAACTCAACAAGCACACAGAATTCACATAAAAATTCAAAGTAGCAATCACACTAATTTATCATATAAAACAAATTCGACAACCAGAGAACGAGGCATGACAAATAAGGATTTAATAAGTGCCAGCAATTTCTAATTTAATACTTAAAAATGCCTACGACATTAAACCAATAAAATTTATACATATAAGCCCGAGTACATACTCGTCACCTCGCGTACACGGCTTTCACATTACAAAATGGCACATACAAGTCAATGCCTAAGGGGTGATTCCCCCACTCAAGGTTAGGCAAGATACTTACCTTTTTGAAGTTATGCCGATATTCCAAAACCGCTTTCGTGCTTGAATTGACCTCCAGACAGCTCATATCTAACCAAATTAGTTGTATAACTTCATTAAAATTCATCGAAAATAATTCCGGATAATAAAATGTCAACTTAAAATATTACATTAAAAAGTAAACCAAGAGTCAATGCGGGGCCCGCATATCGGAACCCGATAGAATTTTTCCGAAATCCGAACACACATTCCGTTACGAGTCCAACCATACTAGTTTCACTACAATCCAACTCCGAATCGACATTCAAATCCCAAAAATATATTTTATGAAATTTCTACAATTTTTTCCAAATTTTCATCTCAAAATACGAATTAAATGATGAAAACAATGATATATTCATGTATATTAACCAAATCCGAGTTAGAATCACTTACCCCGATGATTTTCTTGAAAATCCCACGAACAATCGCCACAAACCGAGCTCCAAAAGTCCGAAAATGAAAAATAAGATGAAAACCTTGTTTATATGGTACCACATCTGACTTCCAAAGTGCTGACCGCACACTATTTTCTGCGGTCCGCACGT
The DNA here is from genome assembly GCF_000715075.1 of Nicotiana tabacum. NCBI lineage: Eukaryota > Viridiplantae > Streptophyta > Magnoliopsida > Solanales > Solanaceae > Nicotiana > Nicotiana tabacum. Next base: position 22,850,037 of record NC_134083.1, read on the forward strand.
TTAAGGTCTCTGCGGCCGCAATCCAAATTATGCGCCCCACTTCAGCAGCCACTACACTACCAGGCTTTAGTAAATTGTACATAACCTTTGGTACAAATGTTCAAATGATCATTGGTTTACTTTTCTAGAAACTAGACTCAAAGGGCTACAACTTTTATTTTTGGATCATCTCCAAATTCTTTATAGATCAAATGATATAAGCATCCGAAATCGGACCATCGAATCTGCAAAAATCTCAATTCTGCGGTCGCGAGAGGAATTCTGCGGTCCACACAATTCCTCTACGGTCCGCACTTTTCCTATGCCTCAGCACTCCAAAATGTGCCCCTCGTACTTCCAAAGTTCCAGAACAACATCAGAGTGCCGAAATGGCCAGACTCGCTCAAAACTCACCCCGAAACACACCCGAGCCACTCGGGACCTAAACCAAACATACTAAAAAGTCTTAAAACATAACACGGACCTTCTTGAGGCCTCAAACCACATTAAACAACGTCAAAACTACAAATCGCACCACAAATCAAACTCATAAATTTCCAAATCTTTCAACTTCCAAAACTCATGCCGAAACATATCAAATTAGCCCGGAATGAAGTCAAATTTTGCATGCAAGATCCAAATGACGTAACAAAGCTAATCCAACTCTCGGAATCACATTCCGACCCCGATATCACCAAATTCAAGTCCCGGTCAAACTTTCAAATCTTTCAATTTCAACTTTCGTCATTTCAAGCAAAATCAACTACGAACTTCCAAATAAATATCTGGACATACTCTTAAGTCCAAAATCACCATACGGAGCTATTGGAACCATCGAAATTCAATTTTGGAGTCGTTTGCTCAAAATTTAACTCTCCGGTCAACTCTTTTCTTTTAAGCTTCTTAAATAAGAATTGTTCTTTCGATTTGATCCTGAATCGTCCGAAAACCAAACTCGACCACACACGTAAGCCATAATACACATCACAAAGCTGCTCGTGACCTTAAGTCTCTAAACAAGACGCTAATTCACAAAATGACAAGTCGGGTCGTTACATTCTCCCCCTCTTAAACATACGTTCATCCTCGAACGTGCCAAGAATCTTTCTGAGGACTTTAATTTACTGAGTGTATTTACTATACACATACTCGCATGTGATTCTATGTCACCGCAAATTTAACATGGATCCGACAACGCCATCTCAGTTGAAGATTACTTTTTTCATCCATACTTATAAACTTTAAAATCAAATTTCTTACACTCCAAACATTTTTAAAGGGCCTGATTTTTCACATCAACACACGGTATTAGTCTCAATCGACTATAGCAACTCGTGCGTACGCACACATAATACGTATGCACATAACCACATCTATGGTCATAATAGATGTTCATAATTAATTCTAGCATCATAATTTAACCTCATATTAATCAAACCCTCATTTTAAATTTTCACAACAGTGACAGCAATATGTGAGGCATGAAGATCTCATAATTATTTATCCAACTTAACGAGTCACCTGGGCACCTCGTAGGCTAAAACTCAATAATTACAACACGAATATGACAAATTATGCATCGAGAAACACATATAAGAATTATCAAATAAGCCTAATAGACATGACTCCCTTTCAGTACTATAATACAAATTAAATTTCACAAAGGGAGAATTTAAAATACGTGAATTTAACCACAAGGATCTCATCCTGATATAACTTCCACCGCGGCTTGTAGCCCGGTTTAAACATTTCACATCATATTAAAATGCGAGGATCCCATCCTCAACTCTAAGTCACAAGTAATATGCACATTGTGCAAACTAAAATTTTTCATTTTCTTCTCTTCAATAATTTTCGTTAAACAAAATCAAAATACATAATAAACCCCCATACCGGTAGGGCATTAAATTCATAAGATTGAAATCAATTATCCCGAAATTACATCAAAACTCATTGTATTGAGTAATAGAAAGCCACTTTTGGACTCATAGCCCACAATAGTGTAAAAAACAAGAATAATAGACATGGGCTAACACTATAAAATTTCCCAACATGGATAAACACGGGAGTGGAGTACAAATTCCCAAATCCACCATATAATGAGCATGAATGGAGATTTCACCTCGATAATCGGAATTGAATCAAAATAAGAATAGTGCTCCTTTTATTATAAATTAAATCATACCTGCAACGACACCATCTGGTGTATAAGTCTCAGCCAATTCATAGCAATTATATCAACGGGCTGGGCCTCCCCTCTTGGGCGCCCTCTACCCGCATGTCCTCCACCCCTAACTAGCTGTGCACGTGGAGTATTAACTGGAATAAAGCCTGTATCTTGAGTGTTCTGATGAAATTCACCTCTCCCAAGTCTGGGACAATCTCTCATGATATGCCTAAGATATCACCACACTCATAACAACCCCTCTGAGGTCGCGGCTGCTTGTACTGAGTCTGTACCGAATAACTTGAATAACCACTGTAAAAACCTCATACCGGTGGTGCACAAAAAATACTAGCTGGAGCACTACCAGTATTCTAAATTATGGACTGGGCTGACCGACTGCCCGAGCCTCCGCCATGATGAGTCATAGCTGTAGAGTAGAATCCACTGAAACCTCTAGAGTTCCGAGACCTTTTGGCTTCCTTAGACTCTTTTCCTCACTTCGAACACGTTCTAACATCCTGACAATCTCCTCTACTTGCCGAAATGGAGTATCAGCCCCAGCCAATTCATAACAATAATATCAACGGGCTGGGCCTCCCCCTCTTTGGCGCCCTCTACCCGTATGTCCTCCACCCCTAACTAGCTGTGCACATGAAGTACTAACTCGAATAAAGCCTGTAGCTTGAGTGTTTTGATGAAATTCGCTTTTTCCAAGCTTGGGATAATCTCTCATGATGTGCCTAGTATCACCACACTCATAACAACCCCACTGAGGTCGCGACTGCTCGTACTGAGTCTGTACCGAATAAATTGAATAACCACTGTAAGAACCTCGTGCTGGTGGTGCACTAAAAGTACTAGCTGGAGCACTACGAGTATTCTGAATCGTGGACTGGGCTGACCGACTCCCCGAGCCTCCGCCATGATGAGTCATAGTTGCAGAGTAGAATCCACTGAATCCTCCAGAGTTCCGAGACCTTTTGGCTTCCTTAGACTCCTTTTCCTCACTTCGAACACGTTCTAACATCCTGGCAATCTCCACTACTTGCTGAAATGGAGTACCAGCCCCAGCCAATTCATAGCAATAATATCAACGGGCTGGGCCTCCCCCTCTTGGGCGCCCTCTACCCGCATGTCCTCCACCCCTAACTAGTTGTGCACGTGGAGTATTAACTCAAATAAAGCTTGTAGCTTGAGTGTTTTGATGAAATTTGCCTTTCCCAAGTCTGGGACAATCTCTCATGATGTGCCTAGTATCACCACACTCATAACAACCCCTCTGAGGTCGTGACTGCTCGTACTGAGTCTGTACCGAATAAATTGAATAACCACTGTAAGAACCCTGTGCCGGTGGTACACTAAAAGTACTACCTGGAGCACTACGAGTATTCTGAATTGTGGACTGGGCTGACTGATTGCCAGAGCCTTCGCCATGATGAGTCATAGCTGCAGAGTAGAATCCACTAAATCTTCCAGAGTTCCGAGACCTTTTGGCTTCTTTAGACTCATTTTCCTCACTTCGAACACGTTCTAACATCCCGACAATCTCCACTACTTGCTGAAATGGAGTATCAGACAGCAACTCCCAAGCCATACATATTTTAATTGAGCCCTTCGATGAATCTGCGGACTCGCTCTCTAACTGTAGCAACCAAAGTAGGTGCATGACGGGATAACTCACTTAACCTAATAGCATATTCTGACACCATCATAGTACCCTGATGCAACTGTTCGAACTCTGTACACCACACATCCCGGAGAGTCTAGGGAACAAACACTTTCAAAAAAAACATCTCTGAAAATTGAGCCCAAGTGGTGGTACTGCATCGGCTGGTCTACCCTCTTCATAAACTTGTCACCATTGATACGCTGCTCCTGACAGCTGAAATGTAGTAAAGGCAACTCCACTCACTTCCATAATACCCATGGTTCGGAGAATACGGTGACACTTTTCTAGAAGTCCATGGGCATTCTCAGTAGTTGTTCCACTAAAAGTATGTGGACTATACCTCTTAAATCTCTCAAGTCTCTTTAGTTCTTCTTCTCGCGTCTCTGGCATGACCTCAAGCTCAACCAGAAAAATAGGTTATACCGGCAGGTCCAGCACCACACCCAAAACCTGACCAATGTGAACCTGTTGCTCTGGAGTACGGGCGGTAAGAGTCTGAGCTCCTCCCCTATCTGTAAAATATTTGGTGAAACGGAGATCAATCCCGCCTGAGTTAATGTACCAAACATATTCGGGAACTGTGCTAAAGTCTCCTGAAGTTCGGGGGTAACAATAGGTATTTCTGGTACCTGTCTCCCAAGTCCCAACTGGAGCTACTGGTGGCTCCTCAACTGCTGCTCTGACAGGTGCTCTAACTGCGACACGTACCCTTTCTCAGCCTCTACCTTGGCTTCTACCTTGGCCCCGGCCTCTTGCGGTCCTAGAAGTATACGCGGGTATCTTCTCATCTGACTCTGTAGCACGTGTCCTCACCATTTGTGAGAGAATAGAGCTACAAAGGCTCAAACTCCAAAATCAACAAATTTCGCACGACGGGAATGAAAGAAGTGGAAGTTTCCTAACAATTCTGTAACCTCTCGAAGATAAGTACAGACGTCTCTGTACCAATCCGCAAGACTCTATTAAACTCATTCATGACTCGTAGAACCTATGAACCTAGAGTTCTGATACTAACTTTTCACAACCCAAAAATTCCACCACAGGCGTCGCAATGGAATTTAGTCTCTAAAACTAGGTAAGCCGATTACAATTACATTTCAAGTCATTTTGTTTTTGATAAATAAGTTTAATACAAGTGTCGAAACCAAAAGCGACAACAAATATAACAACCTCCCAAGACTAGTAATATTGAGTCACGCACTTTAACTGAATACATGTAATGATCTCAAGGATAGAATATACAATACTGTTCGAATAAGAGTTGACAGTACAATAAAATAGAAAGACTCCAAGGGACTGCGACGACCAAGCAGCTCTACCTTGAATCCTTGCGATCAACACACTAACTCTTCCCGAGTCCGATATCTCCAATACCTGGCTCTGCACAGAATTGTACAGAAGTGTAGTATGAGTACACCACAGTCGGTACCCAGTAAGTATCAACACTAACCTCGGTGGAGTAGTGACGAGATACAGTCAAGACAATCACTAGTCAAATAACCTGTGCAATACGGCATACAAAGATAATAGAAAACAGATAGTAGTGATAACAACAATAATCAACTGGTGATATAAACAACAAAGCAGCAAGAACATCATAAATATTTCTCACACGAATAATAAAGACAAGTACCACCAATTAACCAATCCCTTCAAAATATATATCTTATCTATAAGTTTTCCAAATAAAAATCTTTAGAATGTAATCATTTCCAATTAAATATATCCCGAATATACTTCCTCCAAATAAATACCTTACGAATACAAATCTTTTAAAAAAATATCTCCCAATATAATCCTTTCAAACAAATATTTTTAAATATAATTCTTTTAAATAAAACAATTCGAATATAATTCTTTTAAATAGAAACCTTTCAAATGTAATTCTTTTAAATACAACATTTCGAATATAATTCTTTCAAATAAAATATCTTTTGAATATCATTCCTTCAGATAAATATCTTTCGAATAAAGTTTTTCAAATAAAAGTCACCATATGACACCTCATTTCAAAATCATAAAAATTACGGGTCTTAGCCCACTTTCATATTTTCAAGGTACCTCGTGCCCATATCTCTATCACAACAGCATGGACAACTCACGTGTCAATATTATCATCATTTACTCGCGGCACCTCGTGCCCACATTTCATATCACAAATGCACGGACAATTCATAAGGCACGAGATATAACAATATAATGAAATGACTGAGAAGTGACAATGAGAATTTACAGAAAGATAACAACACAACAAATAGAGGTAAACAACAGGGGGCGCTCCCGATGTATCGCCTCATAAACCCAAATGTAAATGCTCAACAGGGGGGATCTCCCGAGGTACCGCCTCGTAGTCCCAAAATAAATATGCAAGACAGGGGGATCTCCCGAGGTACCGCCTCGTAGTCCCAAAGTAATTATGCAAGACAGGGGGATCTCCCGAGGTACCGCCTCGTAGCCCCAAAGTAAATATGCAAGACAGGGGGATCTCCCGAGGTACCGCCTCGTAGCCCCAAAGTAAATATGCAACCGCAACGATGGAAAAATAACTCAGCAAGAACAATCGCTTCTTAAATCCAAATTTCCGATAAATATATTAGTGTCTCAATTTAAACTTATTTAATAAATCATTTGCAGATGAAAAACCCATAATGTAATTATTTCTAGGAGATGTCAACTCAACAAGCACACGGAATTCACATAAAAATTCAAAGTAGCAATCACACTAATTTATTGTCACGACCCAAATTAACCCTCCGTAAGGTGTCGTGATGGCACCTAGTCTTTACGACTAGGTAAGCCTAACATTTGCGGAAAATATAAAGAAAACACAACATTTTTAAGATAAACAGTATATTTTAAATAGCCAAGAGTAGTACCACTCGGCATATACAAAATAATTTTCCAAGACCCGGAATATCACTAAGTCACAAGCTGCTATAATCTATGTAGCTCTATACAAAAGTCTGAAGATAATAACGAAAATCTCTAGACGAGGGAGTAGAAGGGGACTCCGAAGATCTGCGGACGCAAGCAGAGGTACCTTGAAGTCTCCTAGAATCATCAGCACGTACTAACCCCGAGGCTGATATCTCGCACCTGGATCTGCACACGAAAATATGTGCAGGGAAGGGCATGAGTACACCACAATGGTACCCAGTAAGTGCCAAGCCTAACCTCGGTCGAGTAGTGACGAGGTCAGGTCAAGGCCCTACCAGAGTAAATATAATAAATTAAACAGTAAAAGATATAAGTAGAATTTACGGTAACACAGTTAAAGAAATTCTCGAAAATTTAACAGTTAAGGGAGCCCTCGGCTCAAAACAAGGTAAACACAGTGAAAAATCTCTCGGGATACCGTCCCGTAGTTTCAAATGAATATGTAGTACAGGGGGATCTCCCAGAATACGTCCGTTGTCCCAAAGTTAATATGCAGTACTGGGGGATCTCCCGGAATACGTCCGTAATCCCAAAATAAATATGCAGTACAGGGGTATATCCTGGAATACGTCTGTAGTCCCAAAGTAAATATACAGTACATGGGGATCTCCCAGAATACGTCTGTTGTCCCAAAGTAAATATGCAGTACAAGGGGATCTCCCGGAATACGTCTGTAGTCCCAATTTAAATATGCAACGCAAGATGAAATGACAGGTATGACATCGAGTTATACAGTTTATACTGGACATAGATAAGGCAAATAAGGACTTAACTAAACATGACGCACAGAATATCAATTAGGCAGTTAAAACACGTAAGCATGCTTTTCTAGTCTAAACTACACAATTAAACATATTAGTACAATTAATAAGAGAAGAAATTTATGATTTAAAAAGGTTAAACATGATTTTTGCAATAATAGCCCGTGTACGTACTCGTCACCTCATGTACACGACGCCTACACACCAAATAATATCAAGATATCTTAAGGGGAAAGTCCCCAACACAAGGTTAGGCAAGCTACTTACCTCGAACCGCTCAAATCAACTTGACATCACATTCTTACCACGAGTATCCGACTCCCAATGTCCCGAATCTATTCAAAACAATACAATACCATCAATACGCGCTAATGGAATGAATCCCATAAGAAAAACTAAAAAATTAGGCCAAAACCCGAAATTGGCTCAAACCCGGTCCCCAGGGCCCACGTCTTGAAACCCGACAAAATTCATGAAACTAGAAAGCTCATTCACTCATGAGTCTAACCATATCAAATTTACTAAAATCCGACACCAAATGGTCCTCCAATCCACAATTCAAACTCCCAAATCCCTAGTCTCCAACTTCCAATTTTTACCTTAAATACACATTAACTAGGTGGGAAAATATATGGCAAGGCAAGATTATTGACCAAAAATAAGCACAAGGAACTTACCTCAAGAAATGCCTCGAAATTGCTCTCAAAAATCGCCCCAACCCGAGTTTTCAAAGCCAAAAATGATAAAAATCGCGAAGCCCTTCGGTTTTAATCACTGCCCAGGTATTTCCGCACCTGCGGGTGCGCTTGTGCAGAAAATGTGCGCATCTGTGCAACTCACTTACCCCCTCTGCCTTCGCACCTGCGACGAAAGGGCCGCATCTGCGCCCTCGCGCCTGCGGAGTCCCTTCCGCTTCTGCGCATGTGCGAACATCCTTGCGCATTTGCGGGCATCGCAGATGCGGAAACTTCCTCGCACCTGCGACCCCAGGCCAACTCTCGATTTATTGCATCTACACTTCCATCTCCGCATGTGCGGCTCGCGCACCTGCGGTCTCTTTTTCGCAGGTGCGAAAACGCCAGAACCAACAAAGTTCAGAAATTCCTCTAAGTCCAAGTTTTCACCCGTTAAGCATCCGAAACACACCCGAGGCCCCCGGGGCCTCAACCAAACATACCAACTAATCCTAAAATACCTTACGAACTTAGTCGAGCCTTTAAACCACGTCGAACAACACCAAAATCATGAATTAATCACGGATTCAAACCTAAGAATTTAAAGTTTCCCAAATTCTACAAACGACGCCGAACCACATCAAATCTAGTCCGGATGACCTCAAATTTTACACACAAATCACATATGACATTACGAACCTACATCCACTTTCGGAATTCCATTCCGAGCTCGATATCAAAATTTCCACTATCGACCGACATCGCCGAAAAACTAGCTTCCGCCAATTCAAGCCTAAATCTACTACAGACCCCCAAAATATATTCCGGACATGCTCCTAAATCCAAAATCACCTAATGGAGCTAACGGAACCGACGGAATTCCATTCCGGAGTCGTCTTCACACAGTTCTGACTACGGTCCAAATCCTAAGGCTTAAGCTCTCATTTAGGGACTAAGTGTCCCAAAACACTCCGAAACTCAAAACCAATCATCCCAGCAAGTCACAATAGTAGAAAAATATTTGGGGGAGACAGTTAATAGGGGATCGGGGCTATTACTCTCAAAACAACCGGTCGGGTCGTTATATTTATCATATAAAACAAATTCGACAACCAGAGAACAAGGCATGACAAATAAGGATTTAATAAGTGCCAGGAATTTCTAATTTAATACTTAAAAATGACTACGACATAAACCAATAAAATTTGCACATATAAGCTCGAGTACGTACTCGTCACCTCGCGTACACGGCTTTCACATTACACAAATGGCACATACAACTCAATACCTAAGGGGTAATTTTCCCCACTCAAGGTTAGGCAAGATACTTACTTTTTTGAAGTTAGGTCGATATTCCAAAATTGCTTTCTTTCTTGAATTGACCTCCAGACAGCTCAAATCTAACCAAATTAGTTGTATAACTTCATTAAAATTCATCGGAAACAATTCCGGATAACAAAATATCAACTTAAAATTTTACATTAAAAATTAACCAAAGGTCAATACGGGGCCCGCATCTCGGAACCTGACAGAATTTTTATGAAATCCTAACACCCATTCCGTTACGAGTCCAACCATACTAGTTTCAGTCAAATCCGACTCCGAATCGACATTCAAATCCCAAAAATTTGTTTTATGAAATTTCTATAATTTTTTCCAAATTTTCATCTCAAAATACTAATTAAATGATGAAAACAATGATATATTCTTGTATATTAACCAAACCCGAGTAAGAATCACTTACCCCGATGATTTTCTTGAAAATCCCACGAACAATCGCCACAAACCGAGCTCCAAAAGTCCGAAAATAAAAAATAAGATAAAAACCTCATTTATATGGTACCACATCTGACTTCTAAAGTGCTGACCGCACATTATTTTGTGCGGTCCGCACATTTAAGGTCTCTGCGGCCGCACTTCAGCAACCACTACACTACCTAGCTTTAGTAAACTAGCCATAACGTTTGGTACATATGTCCAAATGATAATTGGTTTACCTTTCTGAAAACTAGACTCAAAGGGCTACAACTTTCATTTTTAGATCATCTCCAAATTTCTGATAGATCAAAAGATTTAAACTTCCGAAATCGGACCATCTAATCTGCAGAAATCTCAATTCTACGGCCGCGAGAGGAATTCTGCGGTCCACACAATTCTTCTGCAGTATGCACATTTCCTCTGTGGTCCGCACTTTTCCTTTGTGGTCCACATGTTTCCTTTGCCTCAGCATTCCAAAATGTGTCCCCCGCACTTTCAAAGTTCCAGAACAACATCAGAGTGCCGAAATGGCCAGACTCGCTCAAAACTCACTCCGAAACACACCCGAGCCACTCGGGACCTCAACCAAACATACCAACAAGTCCTAAAACGTAACGTGGACCTGCTCGAGGCCTCAAACTACATCAAACAACGTCGAAACCACGAATCACACCACAAATCGAACTCATAAATTTCCACATCTTCCAACTTCCAAAACTCATGCCGAAATATATCAAACTAACCCGGAATGACGTCAAATTTTTCATGAAAGTTCCAAATGAAATAACGAAGCTAATCCAACTCTCGGAATCATATTCCGACCCCTGTATCACCAAAGTCAAGTCCCGATCAAACTTTTAAACCTTCCAATTCCAACTTTCGCCATTTTAAATGAAATTAACTACAGACTTCCAAATAAATATCCTGACACACTCCTAAGTCCAAAATCATCATACGGAGCTATTGGAACCATCGAAATTCTATTTCGGAGCCGTTTGCTCTAAAGTCAACTCTCCAATCAACTCTTTTCTTTTAAGCTTTTTAAATAAGAATCGTTCTTCCAATTTGATCTTAAATCGTCCGAAAACCAAACTCGACCACACACGCAAGTCATAATACACTTCACAAAGCTATTCGGGTCCCCTCCAACCTCACCTCGAGTCGGGTAAGCCCTTCCCCCATCATCCTTACCTCCTCGGCATCCATGTCAAAGCTCGTCTCGTAACCTTCCTCGACTACGCATTTTCCTTTTAAGTCGGCCCTCGAAGAAAGATTCTTGGCCGGTCGCGAGGCTGAGGGCTTGTCCTGCCACAAGTCATCAGGGACTCTCGCCGATGGCCCTTCAAATCTCATCACGATCTCAGGGAGAGGTGCACCCTCTTCAGCTTAAGACGATGGCGGAATCACAAGCGGCAATTCAGTGTTACCTCTAAACTCTTTGGTCGCCGATTCTCAGACGATGAAATCCTCCATCACTGATCTCCTCTTACGGGGAAGCAAGTTACCTCCACTCGGCGACGATTCCTCTTCATCATCCTCGTCTACTAGATGATGCAAAGGGGAAGTCGGGAGTTCTACTGCAGATGTAGTCGACGACCGGCCATACCTAGCCGAGGTAGAAAAAGAAATAGAAGCGGACAATCGGACGGGTCTGGTCGCGGTCATAATGGGAACAGGCCCCGAAGAAGAAGCAGCCTTTCTCTTACGAAATGAAGGAGGAGGGGCCATCAGTCTATTCGAAGGTCCTCGGGCTGAAAAAGAAAGATTAAGAGACTGTCACTTAGTATTCAAAACTATAACGAGCAAGCGACCATGAGGCCAGAACAGTCTAGATATAAAAATTAACAAAAAAAAAAAAAAATAGATGAACTTATCGTTCGCGGAAGACGCGGGCCCGAACCTCTTGAGAAAGGCCGGCCATTCACGAATCCCCACTGTGTGAGGCAGAACCTGACAGACCCAGTCATGAATATCCCCGACCAGAAGAGGGGGCGTAGTATCGGCTGCACAAAGAAGGAACGGAATGTCAGGCTACGACTGAAACAGGCAAACAAACGGGCAAAATCTCAGGGAATCCGCTAGTGTTGGCCACCACGTCCTCGGTTTTGATGAAAAAAGTAGTTGAGCCAGAAATGACGATTTGCCTTATCGTCCATCATCACCACTAGGCACTTAATTCCTCGGTGGCGGAGGTGCAGCATCGTCCCATTATAGAAACTGGGAGCGAAAAGATGCATCAGGTGGCGGAGTGTGACCTCGACCCCAGCCAATTCCGCAAATTTTGTAAGCATGCGGATAAGGGAGAGAGTTGGGCCGGGCAAACACCGTAATAGAGACAAAACTCCTCTGTCAAGGGGAGAAGAGGAAAGGAATAGCCAACGTAGAAAGGATAAGCATAAAACGCGCAATACCCGGGGCGATGTATTTGTACCACATCGGGCTCCGCTGGGATCAGATCGATATTGGCAGGAATTTTGAACTTAGCCCTAAGCTTGGCGAGATCGATCTCCTTCATCGTTGATTCCGGGACCTCAGGGTCATCCTCAGGCATCTTCGAGAAATCGAACCTAATTTTCTCATTACGGGGAATATTTCCTCCACCGTAGGGAAGTTCTCTTCCTCAGCGGCGATAGAGATCCTATCGGCGTGAGGGGGTATCAGCACCGCCAAAGGGGTAGGATCTATTGCCATACTAGGAGCAGAGGATGCCTTAGTCATGTTAATTAAGGGAAGATGTTCGAGTAAGGAAATTTTAAAAGCATCGAGAATCGTTAAAACCAGTAAGAAGTTTCAAACAATGGAGGAAGAAGAAGATGCAGGGTTTGCTGGGTACAAGAAATTTCGTAAATGTTAAAACGTTACCCACACACCCCTATTTATAAGGGTGCAGGCATCGAAACCAAGAAACTAGCCATCATTACATGACACTATAACCGAAGCGGCATGCCCTATCAGGAGGCGCGCGCGAAACGAAGCAACGTCTCGGGAAATTACGCCATAATGACGTCAGCCGCCATGACGTCACCTTGATTCGTGGGATTTGAAACCCCAAAACTTACGATTCACAATGGGACACGTTGCCTACTCACCTTAACCATCACGACTCATTCATCTCGTCTAAACACTTCGATCACGTTACGCAAAGTTCGCTCATCAAGGTCGTCTGGTGTCGGCCTTAATAAGCGGAGGGGCTAACTGTATAGGCCAAAATCCGCCCTAAGGATATTTAGCGTAATATAGCATTAAGAAAAGAATCGGTCGAGGTCACCCAAGTAGCAGCAAAGTCATTGGCCGAAGTGTCGACAAGAGCCATAGTCGAGATGTCGACAAGAACCGTAATCGAGATGTCAACAAGGGTCGAGGTCGAGGTTGAATATTGATGATAGGAGCTGTAACGGCTAGTTTGTCAGGATAGGATATTAAAGAGAATATTCTAGTGGATATTCTCTGCACTTATACTATTATGGTTTCTTAGAAAAATGTCACGTATATATATAAAGAAGAGACAATGCTAGGGGCATGTAATATTCATTTTGATAAGAACACTTTTCAGAAGAAGATTATTTCTCTCTTGCAAAAATACAAAGATTACCTTTTGATAAAGATTTTTACTCATGTCAATCCACACTTTTCCACCAGATCTGAGGATTGTTTAAACAAATCTTGGATCTTTCTGTCACTCATCATTGTCAGAAGTAACATTCGTCTAATCCATTTATTATTGGGTGAATCATTCTCCCTATTTATTTAAATATCATTTATTGCTATTTATTGCTAGTTACACCTCCAGTATTGCTCATACTTTAAGGATATTTTACACTTATTGTCATTAATTATTTATGGGATTTGTCCCCATTTCCCACACGTTTTCAAGATTTGTATTTAGAATTATTATCTTTAACTAGATTTAACTCATTATTACATAAATTTAATAGTTTAGCCGAAAGTTATATTTTTTGGTCAAACACGCAGAGGCGGGATCGTTTAAAAAACGAACTTGCGGCTTATCACTTATGCAATTTGCAGCCATCCTTTTAATTCTTGATAACGAAAGTTGTAGATACTAAAGTGATTTCATCATAGCGTGCCCCAAAAGACTTTACCACCCCGCCCTTAGAATTATATAAAAGTGATTAGTCATTAGAGTACGTAAAGTGGAAATGCAGGCCGAGAGCCTGTTTGAGCTCGGTGCTGCAATAGAAAAAATGCGCAGAAGGAATTACTAGTCAAAATAGGAAAATGGAAATCGGAGGTGCGGTGGGAGAAACCGGCGATGGTCCCGCTTAGACATTTTGGAACCATTTTTATACATTGTTCGATAGACGTTTGGCTATAGCAGGTGTAATTTTGTACAGCAATTCCACTACCATTATTTTAAACCAGATTCAATCTGAGATAACTTATACGGAATAGTGATAGCAAAATGGATTAAAAAAATAGTTATTCATTCATATTTTTCATCAAAAAATGAATTGCATAATGAACTTTTTAAAAAGTGAGTCAAATATATATGAATAAGATTCATATTATCCACTCAAACAAAGATGGATAATCAATGAATGACTAATGAATTTAACTTTTACATTTGCAAAGACTCAAAGTGAAATTTTTCAAGTTTGGAAAACTAGAAATTCTCTCAAAAGTGATATATTCAAGAAACCACGGATATTATCCGCCGGTAAACTCATTTTCTATCTGTATTAAATATTAGTCGGGTTTGATAATTATTTGTTTTTATGTTACTCGTTTTTTATTAATTCATATCTGATCCGGCCCGCCCATTTACCACCTCTATATCAAAATAAGGTTTATGAGAGAAAAATATCTAAAAGACCAAAATAACGTTAATTTCATCTTCCGTCCCGGCCCTGGCAGCAGTAACGACATTCATTAAGTTGGCGTTAATTAAATCGCCAAACACATGTTTGAGATGATCATACATGATTGAGGTCCCAGTCATTTACTTACTAAATTAACCATAGTTAGATCAATCCCGCCTGACTTGCAGGGAAATTATAAAATTATAACTTGCGAATTGTCATAAGGATTAATTCGGAAGTTCTAAAACAAATTATATAAGCCCAGTGTCACGACCCCAATTCACCCTCCGTAGGATGTCGCGATTGCACCTAGTCTCTAAGACTAGGTAAGCCTAACAAATTGCGGAATAACATAATAAGAGTCTGAAACTGAAACCTCAATAGTTGTAATAAATAAAAACTGCAAGTCAAAGAACTACAATCTCCCAAAACCCGATAGAAACAAGTCACAAGCTTCTAAGAGAAATACTAATGTCTCTATACATCAGAGTCTACTAAAACAAGGAAACAACATGATAAGGAGGGGGGGACACTCTGAGGTCTGTGGATGCTGGCAGATATACCTGGAAGGCTGGAAGTCTTCATTTACAGGTAGCTCACTGATATCGGGGCTGGTAAGCGGTACCTGGATCTGCACAAAAAAATATACAGAAGAGTAGCATGAGTACACCACAACGGTACCCAGTAAGTGCCAAGTCTAACCTCGGTAGAGTAGTGACGAGGTCAGGTCAGACCCTACTGGAAATAATAGAAAAATTAAGACAGAGGATATAATAATATAATGAAATAACTGAGGAGTGAACAACACAGCAAATAGAGGTAAGCAATAGGGGGCGCTCCCGAGATACCATCTCGTAGTCCCAAAAGTAAATGCTCAACAAGGGATCTCCCAAGATACCGTCTCGTAGTCCCAAAAGTAAATATGCAAGGGGATCTCCCGAGTTACCGCCTCGTAATCCCAAAATAAATATGCAGTAGAGGAAAATATCCCGAGGAACTGCCTCGTAGTCCCAAAATAAATATGCAGTACAGGGGGATCTCCCGAGGAACCGCCTCGTAGTCCCAAAATAAATATGCAGCAGGTAATCGGAGGAACAATAAATTTTCAGCCAGAGATCTTACAGTTAAAGATTTAAATCAAATCGAGGAAAGCATGTAATTCAACTAAACATATTGCACATATTGCAAGTAAGAGTTAAGGCACGTAGACATATGATACTAGGCTAATCATGATCACTACATATACTAAGGCAACTCAATTAAAGAATTTTAAAGAAGATTACTCAGTAAGAACCAATATTTCCAAATTTAGCCAGTGTACGCGCTCGTCACCTCGCGTAGACGGCGCTCACATATCACAAAATATTACAACAGTATCAAATCCTAGGAAAATTTTCCCCACACAGGGTTAGACAAGCCACTTACCTCGAATCACGCTCAATAAGTCAAGTAGAATGTCTTTCCCTCAATTTTCCGACTCCGACCAGCTCGAATCTAGTCATAATTAATTCGATTCAGCCAATACAAATTATAGGAATAAATTCCATATGAAAATACAAATTTTCCAACAAATATTCGAAATTTAACTCAAAAATCTCCCGTGGGGCCCACGTCTCGGAATCCGACAAAAGTTACAAAATATGAACGCCCATTCAACTACGAGTCCAGCCATACAAAAATTATCCAAATACGATATCAACTCGACCTCCAAATAATCAAATCTTATTTCCAAATCCCTAGGCCCAAATCCCCGATTTATACCTCAAAAACACGTAATCTAGTCGAATTATTCGATGATAATTCAATATTATGGAGTAAAAATAATCACAAGTGACTTACCTCAAGAATTCCCGCGAAAACCTCGTTCAAAATCGCCCATCCCGAGTTTGAAATGCCCAAAAATGAAAAAAAACTCAAAACCCTATGTTTTTGTACTGTCCAGGGGTTTCCGCTTCTGCGAGATTTTTAGCCGCATCTACGGTCTCGCAGATGCTAGAATTCCTTCGCTTTTGCGGCTTCATCGCTTCTGCGGACTCGCTTCTGCGAGAAGCTGTCCGTTTTCGCGAAGCCGCCTGGCCCCCCTCATTTCCGCTTCTGCGATCGAACCTTCGCAGGTGCAACGCCGCCTCTGCGCTTGCCATGCTCGCTTATGTGAGCTCGCACCTGCGAGCCAATTTCCGCAGGTGCGATTGTATCAGATGGCAGAAACTTTCAGATTTTCTTCTAAGCACGAATTCGATCCGTTAACCATCTGAAACTCACCCAAGGCCCCCGGGACCTCAACCAAATACACCAATAAGTCCTAAAATATTATACGAACTTAGTCGAAGCCTCAAATCATAACAAACAACGCTAAAACCACGAATCATGCCCCAATTCAAGCTTAATGAAACTAAGAACTTTCAACTTTTACATTCAACACTGAAACCTATCAAATCAAGTCCGATTGGCCTCCAATTTTGCACACAAGTCGTAAATGACATAACGGACCTATTCAAATTTTCAGAATCGGATTCCGGCCCTAACATCAAAAAAGTCAACTCTCCGGTCAAACTTCCAAACTTAAATTCTTATTTTCGTCATTTCAAGCCTAATTTAGCTACGGGCTTCCAAATAATTTTTCGAACACGCTTCTAAGTCCAAAATCACTATACAGAGCTATTGAAATCTTCAAAACTCTATTTCGGGGGTCGTTTACACATAAGTCGACATCCGATCACTATTTTAACTTAAGCTTTAAACCTTAGAACTAAGTATTCCAATTCATTACAAAACCTCACCGGATCCGAACCAATCACCCCGGCGAGTCACATAACAATTGTAAAGCATAAATAGAGCAGTAAATGGGGGAACAATGTTGTAATACTCAAAACGATCGGTTTGGTCGTTACACCCAACAGCATAAGATTTAAATGAAACATTGAATATTTTAAAGTTTTAAGAACAATGATTATTTAGGACTTATCCTTATTGTAAAAAGAATAAGAAAACGTCTTAGTCCCTTGAAATTTACGTAATTTCCAAGGAAAAAGATTCCGTCCACGCCTAATTCTTTTCAGATTTTGATTATCATTTGAACCTAAAATTCCTTTTTATTTTCAAAAAACAGGAAAAAAATTCCGTGCACGCAGCCTAATTCTTTTGAGGATTTGGTTGTCATTACAACATTGAATTCCTTTTTATTTAAAAAAAATACTTGGAAAATGATGGAAGCGGATGAAAAGAAAAAAAGGAAAAGGTCCAGATTTAGTCATAAAACAAGTAAAAATATAGAGAACGATTAATATTATTATTACTATTCATATATTTAATTTATGATTTACTTTTATTTTATTTGGTATAAAGATAATATGAATTGAGCTTAAATGGAGAAACACAGTCGTGAGTATTCATATAGTCAACCCCTAACTCTTTTAAAATTGAGGCGTAGTTATTGTTATATTATTTAAAGTTGTTCAATTTTATCCTCCGTTAGATTTTTGTTCTATTCCTACCCTTGTTATTAGTAATTTTATCTCATATTCTCATATTTGCTTTTGTGATTAACTGACCTCCAATCTGACCTGTTCAAGTTTTTTTGATAGAGAAGAATCACAACAACAACATCAACCCAGTAGTAATCCCACTAGTGGGGTTTGGGAAGAGTAGAGTGTACGCAGACCTTACTCATACCCGGGGGTAGAGAGGCTATTTCCGGGAGACCCTCGGCTCAGAGACAAAAGATCTGTAACAACACAGAAACCAAATAATAGAATCAGCACCGTAAAAGACAACAAATAAGTGGAAGGGCAATAAGTATGTCAATAATAAAATTGAAAAATAAATTATGGAAATAAAAATCATGTGATGAACAACAACCGCTAGCAGACCTAGACCAAACTCTATCAGACTAGCTGGAAAAATGCTCAACTACCCCCTAACCTACAACCATAATGCTCGACCTCCACACCTCCCTATCCAGGGCCATGTCCTCAGAAATTTGAAGTTGCGTCATATCTTACCTGATCACCTCGCCCCAATACTTCTTAGGTCGCCCTCTACCTCTTCTCATACCTGTCAAAGTCAACCATTCACACCTCCTAACCGGGGCCTCTAAGCTCCTCCTATGCACGTGCCCGAACCATCTAAGTCTCGCTTCCCGTATCTTGACGTCCATAGGAGCCACGCCCACACTCTCCCGAATATCTTCATTCCTAATCTTATCCAACCTAGTGTACCCACACATCCATCTCAACATCCTCATTTTTGCTACTTTCATCTTCTGGATATGAGAATTCTTGACTAGCCAACACTCAGCTCCATACAACATGGCCGGTCTAACCACCGCTCTATAGAACTTACCTTTAAGTTTCAGTGGCATCTTCTTGTCGCACAGGACTCCAAATGCTAACCTCTATTTCATCCACCCCACCCCGATATGGTGCGTGACATCCCTGTCGATCTCCCCGTCTCCCTGGATAATTGACCCTAGATACTTGAAACTCTCTCTCTTAGGGATGACTTGCGAGTCAAGCATCACCTCCACGAATGCTTCCCACGACCCCTCGCTGAATTGACACTCCAAATATTCCGTCTTGGTCTTACTCAACTTGAAACCTTTAGACTCCAGGGCCTGCCTCCATACCTCCAGTCTATCATTCACACTGTCTTTCGTCTCATCAATCAGAACTATATCATCAGCGAACGACATACACCATGGCACCTCCCCTTGAATATGGTGTGTCAGTGCGTCCATCACCAGAGCAAATAAGAATGGGTTGAGCGCAGATCCTTGGTGTAACCCCATAACCACCGGAAAAGGCTCTGAGTCCCCTCCCACAGTCCTTACCCGAGTCTTAGCTCCATCATACAAATACTTTATTGCACTAATATAAGCTACCGGCACACCTTTCACCTCCAGGCATCTCCAAAGAACGTCCCTAGGGACCTTGTCATACGCCTACCGGCACACCTTTCACCTCCAGGCATCTCCAAAGAACGTCCCTAGGGACCTTGTCATATGCCTTCTCTAGATCAATAAATACCATGTGCAAGTCCCTCTAGTCTTGGTGACTCTCGGAGTGCCCTAATTCCCCTAACTTGATGTTTCTGTCTCCCTCTTCATTCAGAAGTCTATGAAAATACGACTGCCATCTCTGCTTAATTTAGGCTTCTTTCATCGATACACGACCTTCCTCGTCTTTGATACACCTCACTTGCTCCAGATCACGAGCCTTCCTCTCTCTCGCTTTGGCCAGCCGAAATAACTTCTTGTCCCCACCTTTACCCCCCAATTCCTCATACAGCCGCCCAAACGCAGTCGTCTTAGCCTCCGTGACTGCTACTTTCGCCTCCCTCCTAGCTTCCTTATACCTTTCTATGTTCGCTCTCATCTGCTCCTCGTCGGTGCTCTCCACTAACTTAAGGTAAGCCGCTTTATTTGCTTCCACTTTACTCTGGACCACGTCATTCCACCACCAGTCGCCTCGGTGCCCACCTGAGTATCCCTTCGAGACCCCTAATACCTCTCTTGTCACCTCCCTTATACAATCCGCCGTCGCCGTCCACTTACCGCTAGCATCTCCACCACTCTTCCAGGCTCCCATCGTCGCCAACTTCCCCTCCAACTCCAGCGCAGTATCCTTAGTCAAGGCTCATCACCTGATCCTTGGTTGACCCCATACAAACCTCTTCTTTCTCTTTATCAAGATACCGATGTCCATCACCAAGAGTCTATGCTGTGTCGCGAGGTTCTCACTCGGGATCACCTTACAATCCCCGCACAACCCCTTATCACACCTCTAGAGGAGAAGATAATCAATCTGAGTCTTAGCCACCATATTCCGGAAAGTAATCAAATACTCCTCCTTCTTTGAAAAAAATAGAGTTCACGATCACCAACTCAAAAGCTCTAGCGAAATCCAACAGTGAAGTGCCTCCTCCGTTCCTAACCCCACAGCCGAAGCCACTGTGTACCTCACCATAGCCACTACCAGACGATCCAATAGAGAAGAACTAAGTTTGTCAATTTCTTACTATGATTTAAAACTCTCTCTCATGTTGAAACTTTATTAGGGGTCAAGGGTAAAAACAAAATAATTTTCTAATGGGATAATACTAGACCAAAAATTTTAATTTTAATTTTAAATAATATAGGAGAAATTGACTATTTTTCCCAACACACACACAAAAAAAAAAAAAAAAAAAAAAGAGAGAGAGAGAGAGAGGAGGAAAATGATGGAGGCAGCGCAAGTGATGGGAGATGGGCCCTTCAGGGTCTTAATGGCCCACAAAAAAGTGGTTTCCCATTTTTCTTTTCTTTTTTCTTTCCTTAGTCGAATAAAGGTTATGGCCCTTTCAGGAACACTTTCTGGCAATTGGCATGGCGTCTGCGTCAAAGAAATGGGCACGGGACGTCTATTTCGTCGCTTCCCGGCTATACTTTCTTCTAATACTGTTCCAAGTCCCACTTTTCAGGTTCTAATAATACCTTCTCATTTGCTTCTGCACCAAATATTTCGTGAGTTAGGGATCGCGATATTTTCCCTTATTGAATCAGTTGTCAATTTGAGCACATGTTACCTTTTCAGATGGACGCCCAATGCCTTTTCTCTTAGATTAATTTGATAAAAGCTCAACAAAAGTTCTTGATTAGGACAAGTATTAAAAGAAGCAAAAACAATATTAATAATGGGGATGCGGTAGATTCGCCTTATTATTTGGTTCTCCCTTCAATAAATGTACGTTAATCATTTTGTGAATTCGAGTCTAAACATTTTGTGAAAAATGCTAGCATGGTTACTCAAGTTCAAGAACAATTTATGACTTTTGATTGTAATGCTTTGCAGATTTCCATGTAGAATTGGTACATGTACCACACCTATTGAGGTGTCCCTATCTCTGTTATATGCAAATGGAATTATTCCTGGAGGTTTGGTAAAAGCCCTGCTTTACCCAGGAGCCGTAGTAAAGGCCATTTATAAGAACAACACCATCCCGAGTTATGACAAGCTTCTGAAAATCTACAAATTCACCAACATGAAGCAATCTCCTGTAACACATGACCTCCAAAACCTAGAGGTTGGTTATCAATTTATGCTGCTTCTTTGGGCAAGGGTGGAGTTAGTTCGGACAAGGGGTTTAATTGAATTTCTTTTATCAGAAAATTATACTGTGCAAATAGGATATATAAACTGTTGAATGAATTACGGGCTCCGAGTTGTTCTTCTTTAATTGTTCTGCTTTATGATACTTGGTTTTGGATGTCACAGGTTATAGTAGGAAGTTATTTGTCAGTGGCAGGAGCATTTTTTGGACTAATGAAATCAGGGAGATTCAGTCTTATTGGGGTCCTTCTCATCACATGGGGGCTTGAGAAGCAAGTCCTTTTTAGGAATTCCAAAAGTGTAGTCATATACCCAACCATGCTAATTGCTTTGCTTTCTGCCTTCTTTTCTATCAGAGCAGATGTCACAAAGCTGATTCGCTTCTCCAAACCTAAGGCCTCTCTCAGAAATGAACAAAAGCAGAGTTAGATTTGCTAGCTGATTTCATCACCTTTTTTTTATTAACGTTGTCATATATTTAGGTTGCAATACATTTTTATAAGCATATTTTTGTTCCCATGCTCTCAAATCTCAATTCCCGTCACCTGGCTTCCAAGAAATGAGATGTTACTTGTGGGGTTTCAACATTATTGTAGCCTGTAGGAGTGACATTGAACAGTTATTTCACAGTAGGATAGAAAAACGTCAAATTTCTTCTTCTTTTACTTCTAATCGTCCATTTCCATATCAGCATTATTGTAGCTTGTCCAAAAACAGTATGAAATAGAACAGCTATACATCATAAAGTTTTTTCTTTAAATATATATATTTTGGAACATTTCTGACGCATCATGCCATCATCCCAGCTTCATACATTTCTTCGTACAATTATTATATCACAGCAATTTTAATGCTGAGTCAGCGGCACTTGTAACAGTCATAGGTGTATTAATTTTCATACCTCAATCATGGTAATTAATATTGTTTCTATAAGATTATCATTGCTCCTTTAACAAAGAAAGAGTGATATTTTCAATAAAGAAACTACTGTGGGACTAGCCTGCACTTTGTGATGAATCATATGGGGGGACCCAGAAAGACAAGCACCAACCTACACTAGGTAACAAGGATTTCTGTCTTTTTGTTTCGTTCCATGGAATAATTATTTGTTCAGCAATAGAAAAGCGTGATAGAGAAAGATAAAACATAAAAAGAGATTCCTTTGAAGTAATTGATTGGTGAATAGTGATTACTGGAGCCGACTCACTTGCATATATTTCCTTCCAACTAGGTATTCTTCTCAATTACAAAGAAAAGTGATTGACTTTTCGTTTCATACCAGGTTTTGCATTTTCTGAATTTCTTTTTGGGAAAAGCTTGTTACTGACTTGGAAAAGTTGGTGCCTTTTAGATTAGATTCTTCTCTGGTACAAAGAATCTCGAACTTAAGAGTTCCATACACCCCAGCCCCCCAACTAGAGGAGTGTGCTACATCCATGGAAGCTGATATTAGCAGAATCATCAGAAGATTTGCATTTGCAGAGGTGTTTTTTTGCTTCTAATGGCTAGCCAGTGTAAATCTAGCTGATGTTGCGTAGTTTCTAAATTTGCTGCAGAAGTCCTCTTCTCTACCTTGAGGGTAAAGGAAGATTTTCTGAGAAATCCAAGATTTCTTTTTCAGGTAAAAGATTGGTAATTTTTACATTGAAATCAGATCTAAGAGGACTACCCCTTCTGCAGTTTTGCTAAGTTAATGTACATTTTGAACCAACAAGAAAGATTTATTCTCTTAGGTCTAACAGAGTTGGCCTGAACTTTGTAGAGAACAATGATGATGTCTTTAAACTCATTGAATTATTCAACATGTACATTGACTCGTATGAGCAGCCACCATAGCCATAACAGAACCAGAAAAGGTTCAGTTCTGGCCACACCACCTTCATCCATAATCTCACAAACTGAAGAAAGCAGCAATTTAGCCCATACAACGGAGAATTCTCCTTTAGGTGCCGCTTTAAAGCGTCCTGATTCTGCTGTTCTGCTCACCCAAGAAAATGCGGTAGGGATCATTGGGGGGTTATCCATTGGAACCACTCTCAATTTTGTGAGAAAACTTGTCACATGGAGTTCCAAAGATGGAGGCAATGGCCTTCCTTTTGTTCTTTGTTCTGATCCAGTTCTTAACAAAGAGCTTTCATTCCATGAAAGGGGACCTAGTTTGTTACTCGTTGGTAGAAATGAGAACTTACAAAAGGATCATGCTTTAGTTGTTAAAAATCTAAGTGACAAAAGGATCTTTCTTGAGAAATCTGGCGCTCGATGCATTGTCATGCCTTGTCACATATCACATTCTTGGTATGATGAGGTTGCAAAAGGTTCTTCAGTTCCTGTCCTTCATATGGGCGAGTGTGTGGCCAAGGAGCTCAAAGAATTAAATTTGCGACCACTAGAAGCTGGGAGTACTCTGCGAATTGGAGTTCTAGCTTCTGATGCAACTTTGAGTGCTGGAGTTTATCAGGAGAAGCTTCAAAATGAGGTATTGATAGTGGTTCTTGGAACTATTTATGTCATACTTTTATGTGATTGTTTCAACAATCTGAAAATGTCTCTCTTGTTTCAGTATGTGACTAGTGTAAGAAACACCCAAGTTTCCCATCGTCTGTGTTACCAACCATTATTTACCCTGTTTTAACAACCATTTAACTTGTGAATTTGTGGTGCTTCAAGAATTTATGTTCGATAATTGGGACTGTTGGGGTCTGGGGGATGGTATGTTATTGGATAAGTTGTCTGTCAGTCCTGTGCTTTGAGTGCCATGAGATAGGAAATATCCATTTAGCATCCCTTGTTATCGATCTGGTTGTGCTGAGATATATCAATTCCACTTGTCAAGATGAGATTCCTGTGATCCTTGTCAAAAAACCATTACAATGAAACTATTCGGCTCAGCATCTTTTACCATTCCGGCACGTAGTCTTATGCGCCTCTTCATGTGATAGTGTATAGGATACCAATATTTCAGCAGTTTCATTTCATTTATTTTCCTTCGGTGCTATAGAGCAGTATTTTGCAAGTTCATAGGATTTTCTAGTCCCTCAGTTTGTAGACTGCCGGCCCTGCATGAATCCAAGTATGTTTAGTGCCATTCAGAAAACAGAACCGAGTAAAAGTTAGTTTTCAGTGACCAACCCGCTCCCCTTTTTCCACTTCAAGTAATCAAAGAAGCAATTGCAGTGAGGAACCTTTCCCTGTTTTCTTGTATTCTTTCTTACTGCCGCTTCTGTTCCATTTTCGAACTTTTCTCCATGGGGTTGCTTCTTTGACATTCAATTGTATAGATCTGTCTAATGTAGGCATGTTGGTTAAGCAAGATTTTGTGTATTGTTGCTATGGACTGAATTCGGGGCATGTCTCAAAGACAAAAAGGAAAGCACACTCTTTTAGGTATCACAATGAAAGATGCTGGGATAGGTTTTTGGAAGACAGTGCTTTAATCTTCTTATCATTTACCTAATTATGAAGCTTTTAAGTTTTGGATATGACACTAATGTGTTAGACGATTTGATTTATTATTTCGAGTTATGACTGATTATCAATATCTGATGCCTCTCTTACTGAGTATAGGGTTTTGAAGTTGTGTTGCCTGATAAGGCGACCATGGAACACACTGTAATCCCTGCAGTGGAAGCCTTAAACAGGAAGGACATTGAAGGGGCACAGAATTTGTTAAGAATCGCGCTACAAGTTCTCCTAGTGAGGGCAGTTAACACTATCATAATTGCCTCAGATGACATGCGTGACCTGTTACCTCCAGACGATCCTCTTCTGAAGAAATGTGTCGACCCAATGGATGCTTTGGCTAGGTCAACTGTGGAATTTGCAAAATCAGTTGAAAGGAATGCATAAAGACACCCAAAACATATTTACGGATTAAATTATATAGAGATGCAAGTATAGTGTGTAGTGATCAAATCATGGTAGCATTTGTAATTCTTTAGTAATTTGGTTTATCCTATTCTGATTAGTGAAGTAATACATTCACTTCACAAGACGATAACAAAGCCATGTTTCTTCGAACTAAAAACTTAAGTGCTTATACATCAAACAAACAGAATCTTAAACTAAGGAGTTACCAAAACTCTCCCCTGCTTACACAAAAGGTCACCTACTAAACACCAGTTCAGGTTCTTCAGTTCTCCACTGCGCGTGAGTGATAACAGGACAAGCTGCACCCTTCCAATCCAGTCAACATAATTCATGAATATGTTTATATTTTTGATAAATCTATAGTGTTAGATTTGATAATTCAGTTTGTACTAATATCTTATATCAAATTAAAAATTTCTGCAACTCTCACACAAGAAAATTGCTGGTACCTCCTCATGATCATCAATGCCTGTGCACACTGTGTGGAACCATACTTGGCAAGCATCACAATTTACCATTCTCTCCCCATCATCATCCCTGGCCCCACAAATGCAATCCACCTTTAACTTTATGGGCCCACCTTCATACCTCAGTTCAGTATCCAAGTCCAGCCCACGCCCTCTAACCCAAACGTGTGCATCTCTGCCCACTGCGCAAGATAGCATCCTTTTATCCTCTATTCCTTTCAAACCACCAATTTGTGTTACTACAAAGTTTTGCATTATGCAATAAGTATCCCTTAATGCAAATTGTGCCACCCCCTTAAGCTCACGTATTGTAATCCAAGGAGGAACAAATACAACCACACCAGGTGACAATGGCCGAGTCAACTCACTCTCTAACTCGTCGAAACTCGGCAAGACTTTACATGTTAATGCCATTATTTGGCTTTCTTGATTCTCAAGCTTCCACTTTTTAACAAATTTCTTGCTGTCCAAGACAACCCGAGTAGCCAAACTCACTGAGTCTGATCCTGGGTAACTCAAAAGCACTGTTTCATACAAGTACTCAAGATCTTGATCAATATTGAAGTCTAACTCAATGTTGTCAACTCTGCTTGCATCAACAATATCTTCAAATGCAAATTCAATTCTTTTAGTAGACGGGTTTTTTGATCGAAAAATGATCTTGTTTCCCAACATGGATTTGTTAATGGATTTCAGCACGTAATCAATCAGCCCGGTGTCACGGATAATTGTCCTAGCTTTGTCACGCAGCTCCTGCCTAGACATTGCACCATCACCATTGTGTGCTCTCAAGATTTTCAAAATGAACTCCGCAGCTTTTTTCACCTTTCTCTCAGTCCACCTGCAATCAGAATCCTTGTCCAACAATTGAAACCTTATTGGTTCTGCTTCCTTATTAGCAGCTTCATGGATGGTGAATTCTAATAACTTAGTATTTGGGTTAATAGATCGACGAATAATTTGGTTTCCCAATTGAAAACATCTGATAGATTTCAGCACAAAATCAATCAAACCAGTGTCACCAATGCATTTTCTTGCCTCATCTCTCAAGTCCTGCCTTGTCATCCCATAATTTCTGTTCACATTTTCTTGATTTTCTTTCAGCAAATTCACAATCACTATTAGCACAAATTCTAGCCTTCTAGCAGGCCATCTACAATCATTGTTAGCCATCAAATTCACAAATGTATCCATACTAATTGGCCTATTTTTCTCTCCTATATCAGGATCACACCAATAATCATCACTATTTTCAAGCTTCTTTTTACTATGAAATGGAGCTTTAGACTTAAAAGCAAGCATGAATTGAAACAAGTCACTGATTGTGATCAATGGAACTTCACTCAATTCTCTGTAGGTACCGATAATCTGCTTGATTTTCAGTCTTTTCGGATTATCCTTTTTGAAATCATTCAAAATCTTATCAAGTCCTAATGAGCTTAGGAATTGAACAGCAATTTCATATTTCTGCTCTGTCACTCCATAGCTTCCACGTCCAAATCTGTAATCCCATTTCCCAAACCAGGATTGTCCATATGCAACACCATGAAGCAACCTCAAATCCATATCTCTCTTCTTTGACACATCATTCACTGAAATTTTCCTGCCAAAATGATAATAACAATAATGATAGAAACGGTTCTTCAATTCCATGTACTAAGGAAAAACACTACAAATAATACTACTGAATGTTTTAGGAATATAGCTTTGTTTACTTCAAATTTTACTAGTATGTATTGTTAGTACAATTTCTCACAGGAAAACTATGAAAAAGGATTAAGATTAATCAGTATGATGTTTGATACCTGGTTTTGAAGATAGTACATAGACGATCCCAGAAATCCATGAAATCAGTTCCAGAGAGCAAATTTGAATCCCCTTTAACAACGCCATTATTAATGGACACCAAATGGCCATAACCATTGCAATGAATCAAACCATGCAAAACGTGAGTACTGATTTCAAAAGAATCGCTTCCCAATGGCTTTTCCCAGTTCTCATTTGCCGGTATTACCAAATGGTACCTTCTATTTGACACATAATGGTGACCCCATCCTTCAACAACCCCCAAAAAAGAAAAAATACAATCAGCAATAATAATAATAATAATAATAATAATAAACAAAAAAAAAGTACAAACAAAATTCATTACATATTTGCAGAAAGAAAATTGAGTGTTCATATTATTTTACCAAAAAATTTGCAGTGATCACAGAAAGGTTGAAGAGAGTGTTGAGTGGTTTCTTCAATGGTGTAGAGTGGGAAAACTGCACCGGTTGAGTTAGAAATCAACCAAGTGGACCAAATTGGAAAACCAGAGACAGTGTAATCTTCAATATTAGAAAATTCTTGGAGGAACATTCGGATATTGTCTTTAAAAGGTCCTGAAAAACCGTCAATGGAGTTTCCTGTTGCGAATGTTTCAAATACAAATGGCTTTCGGTTTCTCTTTCTACTCTTACAGGCTTCAATAATGGTGGATGAAGCCATGGCAGAAACTACACTGAGTCGTTTTGCTGGCCAAATTGTTGAGAATGTCAGTTTGGATTTTGGGAGTGTGTTGAGATTATATGGTTATGTTCTTTTACGTTTTGGCGCTTATATTGATGATGCCACTTCTGAGTTTACATATTTAGCCCTGGGAAAATGCAGAGTGAGGGAAGTTTGGATGTGGGGTTTTGAAGTTTTTTAAAAGGGTACTGTGGTAAATGAGGTTCAACAGGTTTTGAATATTTGATTTTGCTTTCACCTTTTTTTTTTTGGTTCACGTGGTTTGGAACAATGCTTGTTTCGTGTTCGTGAGAGTTTCTCACCTTTCCCAACCGGGTTTTGGGGGGGGGGGGGTTGAAATAGTAACAATGCTTAAGTTTTTCAGACTTTTCAGTTGAAGAAAGAAAAAAGATTTTTTTTGAAGTTGAAGTTAATAAAAAATTGTGGAAATTTTGTTTTTTCTTTATGTGTGCTTTTAACTTAGAGCTAAAGGCTGTCGATTAATGTTTGAAATGCAACAAATTCGCGCACCTACTTTGATGATATAAAACATATAAAAAGAAATGATTAATCATGCATGTGAAATTGTGAAACTTGGGAAGATGATTAATCTGTGTTGGCTTGTTTTGGGATGAGTCATGGTCTTTATCAATGCTCTAGTCTATTACATTCCCATCTTGAGGGCCTATTAACTCCTTGAATGCAGTTGAAAAAGCTTGTAATTGCAATCTTGGACAGCTCTTTCCCAGAAGAAAAAGAAAGAAATGTATTAAGTATTAAGCTTCCAGATTCCAAAAGGACTATGAAAATTTGAGGATGCAATCAAAAAAGATCAATGAGACTAGGAAAAATTGGAAAAATAGAAAACTCCATGGACAGTGCTAAACAACAAGACATCCCACATTCACGAAGTCCTCTTCCGGTAGATGTGTATATCTTTGCTGAACCTATTGTTGTAGAAACTGTACTTTTGACTTGCATCATTCACCATACATTGCTGAACCTATGAGCCAATTCTGATTTGTGACACTATACATTCACTTCACAAGACAAAAACAAGGCAGGTTTCTTCAAATTAAAAACGAAGTGCTATGCATCAAGCAAGCAGCATTTTGAACTTAAAGAGTTATCAAAACTGTCGCCCCTGCATACGTAAAAGGTCACCTAATTAACCACTTCAAAAATTGATCAAAGTTCCACAAGTTCAGGTTCTTCAGTTCTCCACTGTGTGTGATGATAACGGGACAAGCTGTACCCTTTCAATCCAGTCAGCATAGATCTGGCTGATCTTCTGTACGTTAGTCCACTTGAATAAGAATCTACACTCGGATGCTGCATTTTTGGCTGGAGCACAAATGCCAGCGCTTCCCAACGACTCCAGTGTATTGGAAGATCCAAGAGTCTGCAGTTCTGTCAATATTGAGAAGCATCACAAATTAGAAATGGTCTAAGGAAAACAAGATGAATACAATCAAAAAAATAAAGAGAAAAAAAGCATATATAGAAAGAAAAATTGTTGCATGGCTCTACCATCTTATGTTGAAGTGCTGAATTTCACACAATAGCATCTTCAGGAATTCTGAGATATAGGTTTTTGACTGAGGTCTAAACACAGCACATTGCATAATTAACAAACATAAAAACTTGTAACACAAAAACCATTCTAATCCTCTACACCTAAGACCAAAACTTAAGACTCCACCTCCTAATCACACAGCAATTTACAATGTCAGCACCTTATAAATTCTGGCAGCAGAAGTCACAATTCATTTTAGAAATATCCAAGAAAAAACTGCAGCAACATGTGTTAATAACTATTCTCATGAAATTTCCAAAAGAGCAGCTTCACTAGCCATTAAATGCAATAATTGAATCTTCCCCTGCTATAAGGAATCGAGTATTAGCACCAAGTCAACAGCTGAGGCCAGAAACTCGAGACAACTTAATCTGGTGATCTTTTCAGATAAATAGATAGCAGGGCGAAGCCATATAGACAGGACTGTCCATGAAATGATGAAAATAGATTCAGCATATATGTCCATCTTTATAGTTGACATCCAATTAAAAGTATATCTACCGACATTTAGACAGGCAGGTACTTTGGTAATAGAATGTCGGTCACCAATATGTATGGTACAAAAAACATGCCTAACAGAAACGAAAAGAAGAAAATGGTCTGGCAGAAATCAAAGAATAGAACAGACAATTTCTTTTTAGAAATATCCAACAATAAACTGCATCATTATGTGTTGTATTAAATAAGCTCAAGGAATTTCTAGAAGAGAAAGCTTCAATAGCAATTCAATGCAGTATTTGAATCTTCCCCTGCTATATGGGAATCAAGTATCAGCATCAAATCATCAGCTGAGAGCAGAAAGCATATGCAGCTTAGTGTGATCTTTTACATAAATAGATAGCAGGTTAAAGTGATTACTTGGAAGACAGACATGAGTGTCCATGACATGTTTGAACATAGACTCGTAATACATGTCCATCCTTATAGTTGGCATCCAATAAAAGTTCATCAACTGACATATAAACAGGCAGGTACTTTGGCATTAGCATGTTTGTCGCCAAAATGTCTTGTACAAAAACAAATTAAACAGAAATTTAAAGAGAAAAAGGTGCCTGTTAGAGATCGGAAAATAGAAGTTGGAAACCAGGAAATTGCACATTAACCATGTGTCCTAAGCTTCTTATTCAGATCACCAAAATGACTCTTGACAATTTGCTTTATGCATATCATTTTGGAAGTGCCAAAAGGTTTGAGGAAAAAATCCAACACCTAATATACATAATGAAAGAACTTTCACATGTTGTTCGTAATAAATCATTAACTGACATAAAAGTATTTTCAGAAACAGCTTACGGACAAAGACATGGAATATCTACTAACCAACTTGAAAATCAACTCAAGCAACTAATCAAATACTGAACAAAAAAACAGGGGCATAAGCATTCAATAATGAACTAATAGTTGTGGAAAAACCTGCTTTCCCATGAGCAAATTGACACTTTGAACCATATGCACAGGTACCAGTCCTTTCCCAATTGATGCAAAACCTGGTCTTCAGCAACTTGATACGTAAATCCACAGCATCAGAAGAAGTGTTGTTTCTCACTTCACGCCCAATAGTCGCAATGCTTATCGCAGAGCTGATCCTGCAAAAACCTACGCCCCCCTCAGGTTTTTGATTACGTTCATGAAGAAAATGGCATTTATTTCCATAAGGACACTCCTTACCACTACCGAAAAAATGACATGATTTCACTTTACTGAGATTTCTTTGATCCTCAACCCTAATGCCTTTCAAAGGCCCAGTAATATGAGCATAACGACACTCGTCGCCATAACTGCAGCTACCCCACCTTTTGAATTGTAAGCATGGTGGTTGAGGACCAACGGTCATAGCCACATTTGACCTGTTGTCTTCTAGCCCCATTTTTGAATTCATCATTTTGGGTCTCTTAAAAGCTTGATATTCGGCGTTAGAATTAATCCCACATTTTTGGCCACTCGTGATAAACCGAGGCCAATGGTTAGAATAATTCTCCTCATCCTCATGTTTATAGGAAATTCCAAAATTATTAGCAGGCATACTCACCCGGGTTTTGAAAAAATCAGAAAAACTTGCTTGATCGCGTTTGTGGGAGTTTAAAATCGAGTGACCCAGATGGTCGTTGTGCTAAACTGTACTTCTATCTAAAAAGGAATAAAAATTTGAAACATAGAGAATGACTGTTAACATGGGCGAAATGAGGCGATCGGTAGTGGGACTGTGGCAAATCGACTGAACAGGTGTTATTATACTCTTCCCTCTTTCTTAGATGACCAAAACGACGTCGAAGAGGTCTTCTTCATATCATTCTACCATTAACCATTTGCTTTGGAATAATAAAGGGTCTTCTTTGTCAAAACTGAGCAATATTTAATACCAAGAGACTAATAAAATTTCTTAAATCAATCTAAGCAACTAGTATAACTTGAGGCTTAGTATTAGTATTTAATATCACAACTATTATACGTGTAACTTATGGTTTAGCCTTTATTGAATATTAAAAGTGTCATCTTGCTTTTGAATCCGCCGTGACCACATTATCATCAAGAGATTTCCTAACAGGTAAATTTGCAAATTCATAGATCATAATTGTGTTGTTACTTTTATCACTATTATTTTGTCAAAAGCCCTCCATCACTTAATCTAAATCTATTTTTGTTCCCAACTAGTTAACTTGTGATTGAGTTGTACTAGTATAATTAATGTTGTGATTGTTGTGGGGAGGGGGGATCGAAGGAGGAAATATAGCAAGGTTCAAAATAAAAACAAACGTTGCAGGTCAGGTACATCTTTAAACAAATAAATTAACAAGGATATAAATAAAATTAGTAGGTCAATCAACATTTTTCAACTTGACAACGTATTCTTTCAGGGGGGAAAAAATTGAAGCTTATTTTATACCAGGGAATGGAGGATTGAGATTAGAAGAACATGCCTCCTCCAGTCTGCAATCTCCCGTAAAAAAAAAAAGAAGAAGAAAACAAAACAGGGAAGAAAAATTATGAATCGCAATAATCAAAACTATGACAAGAATTCTCGAATGACAGTTTAAATGCCGGTGCTGGGATTGATTGAGTTGGTAGGAAAGTTCAAGCTGCCAGGATAATTTGTATCGCCTGGAACAGTGGTGTTAGCATTTGCATCATTGTAATTGATGGTGCCGGGATGATTGAAATAGTTGGTGTCAGTGGTGTTGTGGGAATCAGGATTGATTCCTAGAGTATTCTTGACTGCATCAGCTGCGCCGTGTGCCATGTTTGCTGCACCAGTTGCAGCTCCTCGAGCCATGTTCACTGCACTTCCTGCTGCTCCTTGAGCCATATCTGCTGCTCCTTGTGCTATGTTCTTCACTTGTGTCCCCGTCTGAAACATTAATAACATCACAACTTAATTATTCTTTCAATTTCCATCTTAATCTCTTAATTAATCAGCAAGAAAATTTAGAAGTCTTAACCTCTTGAAGCAAGTTGGTTGCTTGGCTTTGGTTATGGATGTCAGATGGTTGATTCAACAAGTCTTCCCTTCTCATCTACAATTAATTAAAAAAAAAAAAAAGTTAGTACTAGTATAAAGAATTAAAAGGCAGAGCTTCATATGGGTAAAGGAAGGTTAAGAATTTAAACGAAAACCTGGGCTTGGCCGGGGATTTGGATGCTATGAAGGTTGTCACGTCCTTGGCTTGCCATGTTAATTGGTTTTTGTTGCTTAACTTGTTTATGTTTAGAAGTAGCAGTAGTAATTGTTGATCAAAATGCAAAAACGGAATGGATTTTGAAATGGTTGGATTGGTGAATTTATAAGCTTCAAAAATGCACAATTGGTTACCTCAATGAATGCATATTCTAACACATGGCACAATGCAAGAAGTATTGATCTCTCCTAGCGTGGCGGATGGTTTTGCTCGGACAAGAATGTCTCAAAAGAATTATTCATCCGTTTATTTTGGGGAGAGTTTTGATGAGAAATATAGTTACTGACCAAATGCTTCGGTGAAGAGCCTTATAAAGACTAACAAGCCAATAATTTCTCTTAGCTTCTTTGTACTTTCTCTTTATAGTTTATGTTTTCTTGGTAATTCTCACGTACAACAGTCTGTGCAGAGTCAAAGGATAGCACAAACTTGTTGACTCTCAGTAAAATAAGTTCAATTTCATTTTCGTTTACAACAATATTCACATTGGCCGTTGGTCTATTGTTACGTTGACTGTACATCAAAATTCTCTTTTTATTTCAGTTGAAATGATAAAGAGAGTGTTTTTTTTTTTTTTTTTTTTTGTCATTTTACCATTTCGAAGTAAAAGTTAACGTCATTAGAATTCTTCCCAAAAGTTGTCATCTCGTCGTGAAATAAGAAAGAAAGAAACATGACAGGGAGAGCAATGCCCCGTTGTTTTTTTATTTTGTAGGTAATTTAGCACTGGTAAAGTAGGAGCTAATAAGTCACCCAAAAAAGGGGAAATATAAACGACCAATAAAAAGCAGATCTCAATCCTCAACTAGATAAAACTTGAAAGCAAAATTGGGCACGTCCATGAATCCGTCACGGCAGTCGGTTCCGATATCAAATAAATTAATGTCAAAACCTTTTTTTAACTCAGTTACTAATTATAATCAGTGTTTTAAAAGGCGTGGGCGTAAGGCGAGGCGTTTTATATTTGCCTCATCGAGACGTAAGCCCCATAGGTATTTAATTTTTAATATTTTATTAAATAATATAATTACAGTAAATATTTATAGACAGGTAAAATTGTATAAAATTGAAGAAAACACTATATATATATATATATATATATATTACATTTGCCTCAGCGAGGCGTAAGCCCCATAGGTATTTAATTTTTAATATTTTATAAAATAATATAATTACAGTAAATATTTATAAACAGGTAAAATTGCATAAAAATTGAAGAAAACTATAAATATGTGAAAAATATGTATATAGATGTGTTCCATACTCACAAAAAAACTAGTCTGTGTGTGTGTGTGTGTGTGTGTGTGTGTGTGTGTGTGTGTGTGTAAAAAACTAGTCAAAACAATCTATTATACTCTACTTACAAGTAAAAGTAACTTGAGTCTAAAAGAATAAAATTTTCTACATGGAGGAACAAAAAAGATGACTAACCTGCAATTTGAACTTTGAACTTGCTGCTATGAAGGAGAATGAAGTTCTCTTTGTATTTGTTAAAAAAAAAAAATTGAATATTTGTTCTACATGGAGGAACAAAAAGGATGACTAACCTGCAATTTGAACTTTGAACTTGCTGCTATGAAGGAGAATGAAGTTCTCTTTGTATTTGTTAAAAAAAAATTGAATATTTGTTGCTTTTGGGATATACTAGCAGACTAGCGGACAAGATAAAGAATTGTGAAAGACCATGAATTAGGACTTCAATCTTGACTTTTAAATTTAATACATTTCAGTTCCTTTTTAAAACTTTTGAGTAATTACCAAGCTGACTTTTGAAAATTTGGGTATTATATGAATGACTTATCCAACAAATTTTGTTTTAATTTGAAAAAGTCTCTGGGACTTACGTCTCACTAAAAAAATGCGCCTCAAACGCCGGGCGTACGCCCCGAATTGTTGGGTGTACGCCTCTTGAGACTTTCGCCCCACACCATCGCCTCGGGGCGTTTTTGGTACGCCTCGCCTCAGAGCTCGCCCTGAAAATGCCTTTTAAAACACTGATTATATTAAACTATGTCAGAATTTACCCAAATAACAATCCACTCAACCGCTTAAATTAAAAATAGCCGGTGAAAGTATAATATATACATGACTTATATATTATATGTGTATTATTGTATAATATCAAGGTATAATCTATGTATATAACTAGAAAAAGTAAACAATAAATATGACCGTCTATTTGTGTAAAGGTCCCGTCAAAACCTTTTTTTAACTCAGTTGGTAATTTTTCCAAATAAATTAATGTCAAAACCTAACCACGGAATTGTTATCGACTTCATTATTAAGTCTAAATTACATGAAAACAACGAAGAGAAATTTTTTGCAATGACTATAAGTGGATTTTCATGCTCTACTGTCCGAAGACATTCATCCAATTATTGTCAATTAGAGCGCTTCAATTCATATTCCTCGGAGATTTCTTTCAATGGAAAAGGGTTGTATATGTCTCTCTATTATTAAATATTTGTTCTAATTGATGAGATGCAAAGCGGCGTTAATGATGGTAGGCTATACTTGCATATTTTTTGTCATTAATTGCACTCTAATTTGCTGCACTTTACTAATATTTGAGCCTTAAATGGTATTATTTGGCGTTGAGTGTGTGTTTTATGCCTTGTAGGAGCGATTCCGAGTTACGATGAGGTCGTGGAGCTAATTCGAGCTATTTTGGAACTTTGAAGTCTGAGTAAAAGCCGAAGGATTAAGTTGGGATCGTGTTCGGGGATCAACGGACAATAGTGCACTTAGCGAGAGAAACGAAGAATTGAGCAGGAGGCTCACCCAGGTGTGCGACCGCGCATGAGACCCCTCCAGCGCACAAGTAAAGCAGTATACTGCCAGAGGTGCGCGACCATATGCGCGGTCACACCTCCAAGTGCGCGGCCGCGCACGTCCAGTTTCGGAAACTTTTCCCAAGCCTATTTTCGTGATTTCGGAGGCGACTCCTTTTGACCTATATGAAGCCTAGCTCGTCTAAAAATACGGTATCTGGGATTTTTAGAGGAACTTTTGGGAGAAAAGAAGG
The DNA here is from genome assembly GCF_000715075.1 of Nicotiana tabacum. Taxonomy (NCBI): domain Eukaryota; kingdom Viridiplantae; phylum Streptophyta; class Magnoliopsida; order Solanales; family Solanaceae; genus Nicotiana; species Nicotiana tabacum. The sequence goes on from NC_134083.1 coordinate 22,886,986, forward strand.
CAAGGAAACACGGAGACTCATAATACTCCATCCAATTCATTCAATACGGAAGTTTGCCTGATTTTGGGGAATTGTAATGTCTTCTTGTTCTTCTAATACTCCTGTGATGAATAACTTCTCCACTATGGTGTAATATTTCTTAGGGTTATTGACGGATATTGTGATTTGACTATTGTTTTGGGTTTTACTCTCTGTTAATTTCTCAAATTCATTGAATGAGTTATTAACTGAATTGCAAGGCTAATTGTGGTTCTACTTTAATCGAAAGAGAAGTGTTGCTGCAATTCACATTGTGCCATATTGTTTGGGTTGATTTTACACATCTCATAGGTAATCGAAAGAGCTTAGAGAGTTATCAATTAACCCAGTTTAGACGAATAGTCGAGAGGCTTTCTTCGAAAGATCATTCATTCACTGTATTTGTGCATATGTTCATAGGACCTGTTATTAGGTTGATTAAGGGAACTCTCATTCATTCGGAAGAAGAATTTGAATCTATAAGGTAGCCTAATCATCTGTTAAAATCGAAGGAGTCAATAGAATTTAAGAGTGAACTTAACACAGAGTTACCCGGAATAATAGTTGATCACATATCTTGTCACAGCCCTTACTTCTCACCTTGATATTCAATCGTTGCTACTTAGTCATTAGATTGCCATTAGTTTCTTACAATCAATAATCTTAGTGTTATTAGTGGTCGATAATAACATAAATCAAAGATTTATTATCCTAGATAGTGTTGAGGTGAAGATTTATTAGAATATTATTTAAATCAATCCATGTGGAGACGATTTAATACTATACTATCTTTGCCTAGCGAGCCTAAGTTTTATACACCAGTTTCGCGCTCGTCAAATTTTGGTGTCATTGCCGGAGATTGGCGATTAATAGTGTTTAAATTAATTTTTGGTGCTAATTCAGGAGCAATTTTATTTTATTTTCTTTTTTTACGCTCCTCTTATCTGTGTGCAGGCAACGGGTTAAGTTTAGCAGTGTATGACTCAATCTTTTTCCAAGGAATTGGTGCCATACGATCCAGAATTAGACAAGCACCTACGGTAGTTGAGAAGGGAGAAAGGATCGAGCGGATTACTGTTGGGTCAGCCTTCAACTCAGAATACAATAGTGAACAACGAAGAGGAGGTGAACCTAGCTGCGAGAGAGACAGCTCAGTGGCAGGAAGCACGGTTAGCAGCTGAAGCAGCCCGTAGAGTTGCGAATAAAACAATCGACGAGGATAGAAGGTTCAATCTCAACCGAACCATGATCGAAGATGAATTTGAAAATGCAACCCCTAGGCCTGGGAGGTCTATAGGAAATTATGCCAGACCGGTGTACAACCAACAACAGTCTAGCATGAGGCCCCCGCCCATTGATGCCAATAATTTTGAACTCAAACAGGGAGTCATACAGACCATTCAGAATAATTGCATATTCAGAGGGAAACCCAATGAAGATCCCAACAACCATCCGATGGACTTCGACGAAATTATGAACACATTCCGCTACAATGGAGCATCACATGATGCCATCTACCTCAGAGCATTTCCGTTCTCATTTAAGGATGATGCAAAGCAGTAGTTGAGAAGACTGCCTACAGGATCAATCCGTACGTGGGAAGACATGACTTCCAAGTTCTTAGATAAATATTTCTCTGCGACTAAGACTGGACGGATGAGGAAAGAGATTCACAATTTCAGCCAAGGTGAAGGGGAGACAGTGTTCGAGGCATGGGAAAGATTTAAGGAGTTATTGTGGAGGTGCCCTCATAACGGAATGGAGCAATGGATGCAACTCCAGTACTTCTGGGACGGGTTAAACCCGTCATCAAAGAGATTGTTGAATAGTGCGGCTGCAGGTCCTTTGATGAAGAAAACTCCCAAAGAGATTGTAATTCTTCTGAATGAACTATCTGAAGACGCAGAACAATGGTCCACTGACCAAGGGGATCGAAGAAGATCAGCAGGGGTGCACTAAGTAGAATCGTCGGTAGCAATGCAGGCTCAAATTGCAGCTATTGTTAAGCTACAGCTGAGAAAGTCAACGCTGTGGGGAACCAAGTAGAATCGTCGGTGGGATATGACATTTGTGGATTGGGACACCCTACACATGAGTGTCAAGCTACAGCTGAGAAAGTCAATGATGTGGGGAACTTTAATAGAGGAAACTACCAAGGTGGGAACAACTATAATGCTATGGATCAAAGACATCCAGATTTTTCGTGGAGTTCACCTAATGGGAGCATGAACTCATGGCAGCAAAACAATCTCAGACCCCAGGGTCATGGACCACTAGGTTTTCCGAACCACCAGAAGCAGCAATACCATCCACCACAGCAAATTCATTCAAGTATGGAAGATCTCATGAAGGCATTCATCAACAAAACAAATGAAAATTTTGAGAATCAGGGCACGACTATCCGGAATTTAGAAAGACAAATGGGACAGATTGTGAATTTGTTATCTGAGAGGACTCCCGATACTCTTCCCTCTGACACTGAAAAAAATCCAAAGGAAACAATCAAAGTTGTATCTCTGAGAAGTGGCAAAGCATTGACTGACCCAGAGGTGAAAGCTAGACCTGAGGTGGTTAGCAAGCAGATTGAAACACAGCAGAGAAAGAGAGTGAAGAGCAAAAGAGCCAGAGTAGCGGGATACAAAAGGAGATTGAAGAAAGTAGACATATGCCAACTCTACCATTCCCTCAAAAGATAAAGCGGGAGAAACTTGACAAATGTTTTGGGCGATTCCTGGAGATGCTCAAGCAACTTTATATGAACATTACTTTCACAGAGGTACTCACTCAGATATCTGCTTATGCCAAGTTCTTAAAGGAAATTCTGTCTAGCAAGAGAAAATTAGAGGAAATAACAGTGGTCAAGCTAAACGCCCACTACAGTGCCATCTCGCAAAATAAAATTCCCCAAAAGTGTGGGGACCCAGGAAGCTTCACTATACCATGCTCGTTGGGGAGTGAAACATTCGATAAGGCCCTCTGTGATTCTGGTGCGTCTATAAATCTAATGCCTCTGTTTGTATTTAGGAAACTGGAAGGTGAGTTTGGAGTGATCAAATCAATACCAGTCTCCCTACAACTGGCTGAACAAACCATCATTCTACCTGAGAGAATCATTGAAGATATTTTAGTGAGGGTGGAAAAGTTTGTGTTCCCCGTAGATTTTATTGTGGTGGATATGGAGGTGAACATGGAGGCGCCTCTAATTCTAGGGAGGCCATTCTTATGTACAGTCAAAGCTATCCTTGATATCTATGAAGGGCAGTTTATGCTTAAAGTGCGCAACGAAAAAGTGGTATTTCAGATGAAGAGGATGATGAAATACCCCAGTGATGAGGCGTCCGTCTACTCGTGTTTCAAGCTGGACGTTGTTGGAAAATTGGATAAAAAATACAAGTTCAACAAGCTTGTGGGGGATACTATAGAGAGGTGTATTACTCAGTCTAGCACAGTGGAGAATGAAGATCCTGAAATAAAGAAAAAGGCAGAAGCTCTTGAGACTGAGGATCAAGTGGTTGATGAGGAGGAAACTAAAAGAGGAAGCTGCTAAGCCTAATGTGGAATTGAAAGTCCTCCCCACTCACTTAAAATATATTTTTTCTTGAAACTAACAATTTTCCTGTGATTATTTCTGCGGACTTGATAGGTACACAAGAGTGAAAGCTGGTGGAGCTGCTGAAAAAGCACAGAAAGGTCGTGCGATAGAGTATAGCTGATATTTAAAGAATCAGTCCGGCCATTTGCATGCACAAAATTCTGTTGGAAGAAAATAGCAAGCCAGTGGTGCAGAGCCAACAAAAGTTGAACAAAAAATTAGAGGAGGTAGTTCACAAGGAGATCATCAAATTGCTAGATACTGGAGTGATTTTTTCTATCTTTGATAGCTAGTGGATTAGTCCAGTACAAGTTGTACCTAAGAAGGAGGGCATGACAGTAGTGTAAAAATGCTCGAGAAAGTGGCTGGATATGGATGTTACTGCTTTTTGGATGGGTACTCAGGCTACAATCAGATACACATTGCTCCGTGAAAATATTGAGAAGACCACATTTACTTGCACGTCAGGTATTTTTGCTTACAGGAGGATGTCGTTTGGGTTGTGTAATGCACCTTCAACTTTTCAGAGGTGCATGATGTCTATATTCTCTGATTTAAACGGAAAGTATATAGAAGCATTCATGGATGATTTCACTCTCTTTGGTGATGACTTTGAGGACTGCCTAAAGAATTTGGAGCTCGTGCTTGAACGTTGTGAAGCCACGCACTTGGTCCTTAACTCGGAGAAGTTTCACTTCATGGTAAAGGAGAGAATTTTCTTAGGCCACAAAGTAACTGCACAAGGAATTGAAGTTGATAGAGCGAAGGTTGATGTGATTTCTAGGCTCCCTCCACCGACTTCTGTGAAGAGCATAAGGAGTTTCTTGGGACATGCTCGGTTCTATAGGAGGTTCATCAAAAACTTTTTCAACATTACCAACCCATTGACTGCATTGCTAGCAAAAGATGTCAAGGTTGTTTTCAATGTGGAGTGCTTAAGAGCTTTCGAATTGATAAAGGAAAAGCTTGTAAGTGTTCCTATTATGATGACACCTAATTGGAGCCAGCCATTTGAGATAATGTGTGATGCCAGTGATATAGCTGTGGGGCAGTTCTGGGGCAAAGAAAAGATAAAATTTTTAGGCCCATCTACTATGCAAGCAGGACGTTGAATGATGCTCAAGTCAACTATACCACTACTGAAAAAGAGTTCTTTGTTGTGGTCTTTGCTTTTGACAAGTTTAGATCATACCTGGTGGGGAGTAAAGTTATTGTACACACGGATCACTCAGCCTTGAAATATCTGTTGAGTAAGAAGGAGTCCAAGTCGCGTCCGATGCGGTGCGTGTTGTTGCTCCAAGAGTTTAACTTGGAGATTAAATATAGGAAAGGCACAGAAAATCAAGTCGTGGATCATCTATCTCGATTTGAGAGACCTCCGGTTGAAACAGTTGAAATAAAGGAAGAATTCCCTGATGAGCAGATTTTCTCCATTGTTGCGGTCTCCGAAAGGCCACCTTGGTATGCTGATGTAGCCAACTTTTTGGCTGGTGGATGGTTACCTCGTGACCTCTCTCGTGATCAAAGAAGGAAGCTTCAAGGTGAGATAAAAAGTTATTTTTGGAATAACCCTTTATTGTTTAAATTGTGTGCAGATGGTGTAATTCGAAGATGTGTGCCTGAAGGAGAGATGGCAAGCGTTCTGTCTCATTGCCATGATGGATCAGTTGGAGGACACTATGGTGGAAATCGCACTGCAGCAAAAGTCATGGAAGCCGGTTTTTTTTGGCCTACTTTGTACAAAGACGCAAGAGTGTATGTAGCTGCATGTGACAAATGTCAAAGGGTAGGTAATATTAGCAAGAGGGACAAAATGCCTCTCAACTCCATTATGGTATGTGAAATTTTTGATGTGTGGGGCATTGACTTCATAGGTCCGTTCCCATCATCACATTCTTATGAGTATATCCTAGTAGCCGTTGACTATGTCTCTAAGTGGGTCGAAGCAATCCCTACTAGGACCAATGATGCTCGGGTGGTGTGTGAGTTCTTAAGGAAGAAAATCTTTACCCGCTTTGGGATACCTCGAGTGATTATCAGTGACAATGGGTCACACTTTGTGAACAAGCAGTTTGTTGCACTGCTGTCTAAGTATGGGGTCACACACAAAACAGGAACCCCGTACCATGCCCAAACTAGTGTGCAAGTTGAAGTGTCTAACCGTGAACTTAAATGAATCTGGAAAAGATGGTTAGTGCTTCTCGTAAGGATTGGTTTGTAAAGTTGGAAGAAGCTCTATGGGCGTACAGAACTGCATTCAAAACAACCATAGGGACTTCACTATTCAAACTAGTGTATGAAAAATTGTGCCACCTACCTGTTGAGATAGAACATAAAGCTTATTGGGAAATTAAGATGCTTAATCTTGATCTTAGTCTTGCAGGTGAATATAGGTTGGCACAGATGAATGTATTGGAGGAGTTTAGACTGGATGCATATGAAAATGTGCGGATTTTCAAGGAAAAGACTAAAAGGTGGCATGATCATCTGATTAAGTCAAAGGAGTTTCATGAAGGGGACAGAGTCTTACTGTACAATAGTAGACTCAGATTGTTCCCCGAAAAATTTAAGTCTAGATGGACGGTACCGTATGTGGTGAAACATGTATCACCATATGGGGCAACTGAGATTCAGAACATTGACGGAACACAGAGCTTCAAAGTGAGTGGGCACAGGCTAAAACCGTATCTTGCTGGAGGATTTGCTTAGCAATCCTCGAGCATCAAAATCAGTTGAGGATGCCCGGTTGAGTCAAGCTAACGAGTATAACTCAGAACTACCTCTAACTCTTCTACTAGTTAGATTTTTCACTTTTGTTTATAGCGTAGAATAGATAGAAATTAGTGTATATATTACTACGTGGTAGGTGCAGTAAGGTACATGTTGCGGACGGTTGGAACTGAGGTATTTAAAAGGCCCCTTTTGAATGTATCTGTGCGCGACCGTGCACCTGGTGGGGCACCTCACACATATGGTCGCACAAAAGATAATGTCAGCCGATGCGGCATGTGCACGGTCGCGCACCTGAAGGGTTGACCTCGCACATGACCGCGCACATTCACTAGTATACTACCAAACATTCGCGGCCGCGCACGGGATGACCCGACCGCGCACAAGTAAGTTTTCTGTTTTCCTTCTAATTTCGGACCCCCCTCAAAACCCCAAATTCTAAATTTTTCCTTTTCCTCCCCCTACACTAAACGAACCCTAACTCCACCCTCCTTCTCTCATCTCCCCTCTGTAAAATCAATACCAAAACACCCCCTACTCTTCTCCCTTCACCTATCCTCACAAGCTTTCTTCCTCAGAGACACCTCAGGTTAGTGAGATGTTTTCTCTCTCTTTTATTATTTTTATTTTGTTTTATTTTGCTTGTGTGTAGCAATTTATTTTTGATTCTTTATTTTTGTTCTCCTTCTCATGTGGGTGAAGGTTGAGTTACAGCATGGAAACATACCAGATAGTTACTAGGAGTGAAAGCGAGGTATCCTTATATAGTCCAGCTAGAGCTAAAATTGCTTTGTGGGAGGTTAGGACCAGCTGTGCATGTTAAGTGTTTGTGTAAATGCCACAATGAGATTGAGGGTGTGATTTTGGTGATCAACTGTGAAGGTGAAGTCTGAGTAGCCTCTCTTGGTTCGCCAAGTGATTCATTAGTTGATAGTTGGAGGCTTGTTACGGGTACTATGGCGCCCTACAAGAAAAGAAAAACTGCAGGTGCCTCCACAAGTAGTCAAGCGGGCATGTCCCGGTCGCGAGATTCTGCATCCGCTCGCCCGTATGATCAAAACAAATTTGTCTCATAGGAAGCCCAAGAACGATTTAAAAACAAGGCAAGCAAAAAGCCCATACCGGAAAGGGAAATTGATATTGGGTCTCTCCAAAATGACTGTCCCACAGTGTATAATGAATTGGTCAGGCGAGGCTTGGGTGTATTCTTTGAAAAACCTGATGAGGCAAACTTAATGGTTGTTCGGGAGTTTTATGCAAACTGCCCGGCACATAAAGACCATGTTTGCACAGTCTCGAGAAAGAGAGTGGACTTCTCCAAGGAGGCCATCCGAAGGGCGTATCATTTGTCGGAGTACGTGGAAGACCCTTATACAGGTGACTACTACTCCACATACAGCAGAAAACCATACATGTGGTGCATGTTCTTTGCAACCATTTGTGTACCTGACAAGGAGGTAGTGTGGCAAAAAGAGGGGCACAAATTTCACTCGGCTTCACTTACCTTTGAAGGGAAGTGCTGGCTCTACATAGTTAATAATAGCTTGCTGCCTTCAGGCAACACCACTGAGGTGAATGGTCCCCGGGCTGCTCTGATTTGGTGCTTCATCAATGACCACGATTTTGATGTGGCTTAGGTCATTCAAAATGAGATGACCATTCGTTGTCCTGTGCAGAGGTATGGGTTCTTCTTCCCCTCATTAGTCACTCGGTTATGCCATGAGGCACGAGTGCCGGAAAACAGGGCCACGGATGGGAAAGTCAAACGCGAACAGAAATTTCAGGCTGATAAAGTGGTAATTGAGAAGGAACATGCTGGGCCTGCTGAGGCGGATAGTGAGGAATTTGATGCGCCTGACGAGGGAAATGAGGTGCACGGTGAGGATGTCGCTGCTTCTCCACCGCATGAGCAGGGTGTCGGGAACCTTCAGGCGGCAAATGGGAAACGAGAATGAGCATTTTAGAGCAAGAGATGGCGGGGGTGCGTACTTCCATCACTGATTTTGGAGCTCAAGTGGACGCCCTTGCTACATAGAATGCCAAATCCGAGAAGAAGATCATGGCATGGCAGCGTGCACTTAGCCGGGCTTGTCATCTGGACCCCGACACTAAGGTGGGGAGAGGTGATTAGGCAGGACATGGCGTGGCTTCAGATTTCTGAGAACATGGCCCTTGATAGGAAGGTGTGGTGGTCGAGCATTAGGGTGGTAGGTTAGGAGGTAGCTGATAAAGTTCGTCCGGGTGGGAGGCTAGTCTGATAAGGTTTTGTCCTAGGCTGCTAGTGATTATTATTGTGTCCACACTATTCTTTCGTTTTTCATAGTACCGGGCCTTATTCACTGGTTTTTGTTATTCTTTTTCATCTATTTTCTGGTTCTTATGATGTTGCTATTATTCATATAGTTTTGTTGATGGTACTGATATATTGTCTCTTTTGTCCTCTTGAGCCGACGGTCTTTCGAAAACAGCCACTCTACTCTCTGGGGTAGGGGTAAGGTCTGCGTACACTCTGCCCTTATCAGACCCCACTGTGTGAATTTATTGGGTTGTTGTTGTTGTTGTACTATTAAATATTAATTATATATACCCCTCATTATACTATTTGATACTTTCTACCCCTGTCGTCACCCATTTAAATATATTTATCTCTCAATCTAACAGAACCCTAGACCACAGCCTTCATGTTATACGTGGCTTTATCTTAAGCTCCTAATCCTTTTTTTATTTTTTATTTTGTAAAGCCCCATCTTAATATTTATTACCCAAATTAATACCTCTTAATAACCCACCCCAAAGACCCCAGTAATTGAATCTCCAGAGTAGCTCCAGTACTTGAGGTTCAAATTAGCTCCAGTCTTAAATTTTAAAGGCCTTGATCGTATTCCTCCACTCCGTTCATTTATACTCAATACTCAACAGAGAAAAATATATAATGCACATAATATGCTTTCTTTTTTCACTAAATATGGTAGCTTCTCAATTGATCTTCTCTTCCTCCTTGGTGCTTTATTTAGCTACTTGCCTACTTGATTTTTCATATTCAAAACAAAGTTATTTAAATCGTACAAATGTTCAAAGTTCTATATACGCCAAACTCTATTTTCTTTCCTTTTCTATAATACCTCTTTGGTGAATACAAAAAATAATTGTATTAATGGAGACACAGATTCATCGTGGAGAATTTGAAGAATCTTAAGATTTTGATTTGATCACTTCGGTATGGGTTTATTTCGGAACGAAATGAGTGCGATTATAATTTGTTTAGTAGTTGTAGATATTCTGTGTTTTCTAAGAAGTTGGAATTAGAGTATAGAAATCAAATTTTCCGATGATAGTCCATGTTGAAGGTGATGAGAGGTCTTAAGTTTCATCGCGGGAGAGCAAGAAGGTTGTTGGAGGGATGAAAATAGAAGAGATAGGAAAGAGAGAAATTTCATTGCGGAGATGTTGGCGGTCATTGAGGCGGTGGCGTCGGCAAGTGTTTAATAACCTTTAGGATGGATCTTGGGGTGGGTTATTAAGAGGTATTAATTTGGGTAATAAATATTAAGATGGGGCTTTATAAAATCGAAAATAAAAAAAGGGGTGGGGGCTTAAGATGAAACCACGTGTAATAGGAAGGCTGGGTCCATAGGTCTGTTAGATTGAGGGGTAAATATATTTAAATGGGTAGCAATAGGGATAAAAAGTGTCGAATAGTATAACGTAGGATGTTAGCCGTAATAGTATGGAACAACTTTAGTATATTTTCAATAAAATCTCCAATTTTTCAACCAAAAAAACCTTGCCTAATTAGTGGGCGTTTGGACATAAGAATTGTAAAATTTCGAAAAAGGTAAAAGTGAAAAAAATTTTTAAGTGAAAATGATATTTGAAAATTAGAGTTGTGTTTGGACATGAATATAATTTTGGGTTGTTTTTTAAGTTTTATGAGTAATGTGAGTAAAAATTTTAAAAAATAACTTTTTGGAGTTTTTTAAAATTTTAAAAAATTCTAAAATGTATCTTCAAGTGAAAATTAAAAATTTTATAAACAAACGCTGATTTCGAAAAAAAGCGTTCGGAAAAAAAAAAAAAAATTTCTTATGTCCAAATGGACTCTTAATGTCTGAAAAAGTGAATATAGAAGTCTAGAGAAGAATTTCCATCATAATCCTACTTCCTAAGTTATCGTTGCTTTTCAACTATAAATATTTCCTTTATATTTTTGACAAGCTGCTTTTAATTAAAACACAACGAATATTTTTTTAAAAAAGTTTTTTTAATAACATAAGTCTTACACCTATAAGTTGGAACAAAAATCAACTTTTTTTCCTGCAAATTTGTAAATTCAGTGTGTATTAATTCAAAATATACTGCGTATACAAAGATTTTAACGTACGTACGTTAATAAAAGACAATCAATTGTAGTAAATTAATTTAACAACTTCAAAAATATAGGAATAGTAAATAATTTAAACTATCAATTCCCACTTTTTTAGCAATAGACCAAACGTAAAAGGATGTCAACCTTCTAATGCATGGAAACAGGCAGGAAGTTATCCGTAATCATTTTCGTCATTGGTATTGATCCTCATGGAATGAACCGAAGCTAACTAAACGGTGACACGTGCCTTACACGCGTCAGTTAACAGGATACGTGTCAACAATGTAACAATCGACCATGTCCTTATAAACCATGCAAAACTATTGCTCCAATCTCACTTCAACCAATATTCATTGATCTTTCTATTTCTATCTACTTTTGTGCACTTACATCCATATCAATTTACTTTTGTAACTTTAAGAATGGCTTCCCACGAACAGAGCTACAGAGCTGGTGAAACCAAGGGCCGAACTCAGGTATCTCTCCCTTTAGTTTCTATAATAATATATATTTGATTCAGAAGAACTTAAACAACCATTTTATATCCATGTAATTCTATCTAGTTATCGTTATAGATTTTTGACGAATTATGAAGTTTTTGGTGGTTCTTAATATTTTTGTTTTGAGTGCAGGAGAAGGTTGGTCAAACAATGGAAAGCATGAAGGACAAGGCGCAAGCAGCAAAGGACAAGACTTCTGAGACGGCGCATTCGGCCAAAGGAACGGCTCACGATAAGACAGGCACCGCCAAATATAAGGCAGCAGATGCAGCTCAGGAAACCGACGAGAAGGCTCGCGGAGCAGTTCAGGCAACCAAGGAAAAGGCCAGTGGAGCAGCTCAGGCAACCAAAGAGAAGGCCAGCGGAGCAGCTAAGGCTACAAAAGAGAAGGCCTCAGAAATGATGGAGTCTGCAAAAGAAACTGCACAAGCTGGGCAAGAGAAAACTGGGGGAATCCTTCAAAAGACTGGAGAACAAGTGAAGAGCATGGCTCAGGGTGCTGCTGATGCAGTGAAGCATACCTTTGGCATGGCCGATACTGATGAAGATCCTACTGCTACAAAAAGCAGAGAACTTTAGACTTGGATCTCTTTCTTTCTTGAGGGATTCCTGTACTCTTTGTGTTTAGCTTGTTTTTTGCTTTGTAGTTTGCTTCCCTGTGAGGAGGTAAAGGTTTATGTAATAATAAAAAGGTTTTAGCTTTTGTAGTCTGAACTGTGACCTCGACATCAAGCTGCTAAAAATGTAATCCATGTGATGTGGTCTGTATAATCGATACCGTGGAATTTCGAGTTAAGACATCTTGATATCCCTTCAATTTGCTTTTCTTAATTTATTATTTTCCGGAAAGTGTTTAGATTATATTATTTTTCATGCAGTAAATGGGGACGTCAAATTCACCTTAGTAAATTACCTCGGAGTAGGTTGTACAAGATTGTTGAACTGCTACGTATATGCAGTCGATCAGCGTTGCGTGGCGGAGCCACCAATTTGCACGGCAAATTTCGGGTATGTCATTAGTTGTTACCAGTTCTGTTTGCTAAATATATCGTCATTGTGATCGTCTACTACGTACCAAATCGGCAGTGCAGATTCCACGAGGACTTGTCGTTGGTTCTCTTGTTTCATTTCAAATTATCCAGGGTTGAAGGAAAAAAAAGTAGATATAAATTTGGTTAATTTCGTTTCCCATCCAAAATTTGAACCAAGAGATGGTGTAAATCGTAATTTGAGCTATATATTGAGCTAATTGAAAGTCATATCCAGGGTCACTTTCATGCAAATACAGAATACTGCTGAGCGACTCGAAGTAAATGAGCTTTATCAGCCCTCACAATAAAAATTCTCATTAATTATGTTCTAACGTGTCAGAGCTTTTTACTTATTGATGCAATTAAAAACTCCAATTTAAATTCCAAACTACTAACGAAGTTCGATTCACAGCACAATTATTAATTTAATTGCTAGTTTATCTTTTTGGTTTTGAAAATTTCATTCATGTTGATGTTGTATGTTTACACTAACCACAATGTGTTATTGGCTTTAATTTAAACTAATAAACATATAGCTCAGTTGCATCTGATTTCAATTCTCAAATTAAACTATCGATTCTCACAAACGTAAAAAAACAGACTTGAGGCTCCACCGACTTGACCTCGGCTCAATTACACTTAGGCCATTTGGTTAAACACAGCTCAAGCTCGACACTGAAGTTGTTCAGTTGACTAGCTCAAACTCGGCTCTACTGGATACTGTGACAATCTCCATTTGGACTTGATGCCCAGAATAATGCACGACAAATAAACAAAAAAGGAACGCTTTCGCACCGATTTCCTATCTCTGCTAAAATAAAGTACAAAGTTGCTTAAAGAAGAGGGAAACAAAGAATACAACTTTAATTTCATCTACGCCTGTACATGGCGGGTAGATAACTACCAAAAGCCCTCTCTGAAGCCTTAAAGTCAGATGATATTCTCTAGTATAATTTATAAAAACAAAATTTTCAGGTTACAGATCTCCTGTCTGGTCCCCTATCACCTCGTTCTTGATCTCACTCAAAACTTCCCATCTGGATCTGCTGCCCATTTTCTCGGATTGCACATTTGTCCAGAAATTGCGTTCTCATAAAACGGCTGAATTCTAGGTCAGAACTCACTCGCTCATGCCATCACTCAATCCGTGATCACTAATGTCACTAAAAGCCTCTGGTTCCTCAACATCTGGGTTGCTTTCCGTTTCCATAGCAACTTCAGAACCCTCCTCGTCACTTTCATCTTCATAGATGATAGGCTGTATGGCACCATCTTCCTCATCACCATCATCAATAGTCTGCGAAAAATATAAATAAATTAGTCAAGATTCCATGGAAAAGAGGTTTGAGAGGGGCAACATTTTCACATGTTACCCTTACCCCTGCATAAAGCAATTCTAAGGAGCTTGATAGCTGAAGAGCTTGGTGGAGAGTTGAAAGTCTGGCATCAATAAGCTGCACAACGACCAACAAAGGAATTTTTAATACATTCTAACAGTCGCTACAGGTGCTATCAACACATGAAGAGTTACTCCCTGACCTGATATAAAGAGTTGAGTACAAGCAAAGAGGATTCTTGAGACATTATTCCACTAGCGTGTTGAAGAAGTAAACTTTGCAACCAGGGAAGGGCACAAGCCAATACAGCGCCCCTGTCAAGAAAAAGTACCATAATAAACATTAACTTGACCAATCTATGACAATGGAGGCTTAAGAGAGAAGCCAACTGCACTTTGCAAATGTTAATGGCAAAAAGGTTTCGTTATGTTAATAGAATTGGTGGAACAATATTGGCTGACAATTGGAACGAGGTAATCCCTGTCATGATTAGCATTCATTCTTTTGGTGCAATCTAACTCGATATCTTAAGTGTGTGGTCAAATGCACAATTTAGACAAAACACTGTATATAGGATCAACCAGATTAATGAAATTCACAATCTCCATTACCTTGACTGGATAATTGACAAGAGTGACTGTAAAAGCTTGAGAACATCTGATGGATTTAAAAGAGATACTGAATTTGCAATGACCTGCATAGCCAAGATACATCCTACCCATTAGGAAATAACATATCAATTCAGATGCTAGAACCTTAGAAATATTTCAGTACAAACATAACCTTCTCATCTTGTCTGTATAAGCAATCTATCAAAAGTGCTCGATCATCAGCATGAAGGGCTTGCTTGAGCAGAACATGAACTGAATCAGCACTTGGAGGCTTTGTTTGAGGAGGAGATTCTAGATCCTCATTGCTTTTATCTTCATTGTTGTCTGCCAAATGGAGCCTCGCGAGTTTCTCACCCATGGTCGGCTCGTTTAGATCATCAATCTGAACTCCATCTATAGGTTCACCATTACCTACACATCATCAAAAAGGTTATCCTCTAGGTAGCAAAATGTTATTCATACCAAATTTCTGAATCAAGTCTCAAATATCAAATGACCCCACATCCTAATGCTCAACAGACAGAAACAGCAGAAAGATGATGCAAAAAGGCACTGCCCGCTAAAGACAAAAAAAAGGATCCCTTTTAAAGGGAATGAACAGGTTTTCTACTGAACACTCGAAGGACTAACCAGGTTTCAAACAACTCCACAAGTCTATTATAGTGGAAGCAGTTAACTTGTGCATAATATCCTGCATAACACAACGTCCATCTACGAAGCCATAGAATGTTTATATACAATTGCATGTTTGAAAAAGAGAATACTACTTGTGTTTTGATTTTTAATACGGTCACTACCTTAACATTTCAACTTCCAAATTCAATAAATATCAGGGTCAAATACATTGACCACCCCCTAGATATTCTCATAATACAACCGACCTTCCTGTACCCCTGATATATGACACCCCGACTTCAATTCTTCCTTTTGCTAGTCAACACTAGGATTGACTATTAAGTTTCTGAAGCAATATCAAGTAAATGGACGGATACAGTTTTGTTTTTTAGAGAGACCGGTATAGATTATCTATCCACTGAATTTTCCTTTAACATTCTTAGCCATTCTCCAAGATATAAATATTAGTCATCTGTAGTGGAGCAACAGCTCCAGGGAGCATCTAACATATGTTGAATTTCTATGTGAGCAATACAGAATCATGCAAGTATGTCATACCATCATCTGTGATTGTCACTGGTGGAGTGACATCCAGATCAGATGCTGGTCGTTTATTCGTCACTTTGCTTTTCTGGATTAATTTAACACCTTCGTTTTCCATATCTGCACCTGAAACAGAGGGAGGGGCAATCGGAAAGACAGATTATAAGGATAATTCTGTTCTGGGAACTGTTCTCGGCATAAATCAAAAATGTCAATTTATCATAGACAAAATGTATCAGTGTTGTGATGCAAGAAAGTTTAAAAATCTTTGATAAAACTAACAGAGTGATGGCCTCGTTTGCAGAAGAGTTGGTCAATTTACAAATTAATTGATCTCTCTAACAGTGACTGTATCACATCATCTAAAACACCAAGACAAGAATTCGAGTTTCAAAAAAATGCAGCTCAGCACTGCTTGGCCGAGTCAGTAGTACAAATGGGATAGGGAAGGGGAATGACAGTACCACAGACTTCTGTAACGAGTCCTGATTTTTCCACAAGGAGACAAGAAAATGTAAACCACTATTAACAACACCTTTTCTGGCATGACCATTTTCTTGAACTGCAGCAAGCACTTTCTCGGCCTGGTCTACTGCTGCTATGACGATATCCTCCCCTGGACTTGAAATGTCTACTGATGTAAACTCTGGGGATTCCACAGAGCCATATGCAATCAAGGCCCTCAAATGAGCATCTCTGTCCAAAACATGCAACCTGGCAGCAATTATGGGCGCAATGTTCTTTTTTGCTCTTCCAGTTTTCTTTTCTGTTTCCCCTTTGCTAGCTTTTACAGTGATCTTAATTGGCTTTACAACTTCATCAGTGACAGACTCAAAGTTCCAAACATAACAAACACCCTTCTCTGATATTGCAAGGACAACCATACCGTCTTCTCCCTTGCAATTTTTCCTGCACTCAACAATTATAGGAGGATGTTTCATGGAAAGAACCTGCCCATAATCTGCAGCCCTTTCACCAAAATCAAGTTTCCACACTTGAAGTTGCCTCTCGCCAAGCCCAGCAGTAACAGCAAATTGGGCATCATCAGATAGCCATAAACGCTGTGCAACAGCCTGTTATAGCAGCTTTTGATGTTTATGGATCTTTTCAGACTTTAAAAGAACATCACATGATGAAGACAAAAACTTAAGACAGCTTACCGAGGCAGGAGACAACTTCAGCAACTCTTTCCCACTTTCTAAACTTAGAAATCGTAACTTATCACTGGCTGCAGCTATAATTTTCTCGTCTTCACATTGAGAATAAAGAAGTCAAATAGAAGTACTTAAAGTAAAACAGAAAGTGTAGACATAAGTTGGATACAAACCAGTTGAATGAGCCACTGAGGAAAAGGGCTTCTTTGACACTTTGAACTCTTTGATGACTTCTCCAGTGTCAGAGTTCATCTCAAATACTAAACCATTCGCAGCAACAGCATGAATCTTACGGGCTTTGTCCACAAAAAACAGACCAGCAGCTCCACTGCATTTCAAAAGCAACAGATTTCTTATTTACGCTTTTCTTAACTGTCTTTGGTGATAACTAAGATAGACATCATTCATGGTAGTCCATTAAATAGTTTGAACACTTCATCCATTTGTGATCACAATAAACCCAGCTAAGAATTATAAGACCAGCTAAATCTATTGAAGTTGAACAGCCCTCCCAAGATTTAATAAATGACAGGCTACAAGTGCCCAGAACATTTGCAAGTAAGTGATCAACTGCCCGAGACAAAATTGTATTGCTATGTGTCAACCACTTAAAAGATGAAGTCGTCCAATGACTTTTTACCAGCCCTGGTTCTCAAACCAATGCAGTTTGTGTTTTGATTTCAGAAATCAAAGAAGGTTGGATATAAATTACATCTCAGATACTTTTGGAATTTTAGATAATTTCTCGACCTCTATATGAACCTTCCCCCAATTATCCTGATGCGTCAGAGGATTCCTGATTGGGATTCCGTCCTCAAACTTGTTGGAATTTTCTGAAGATTGATGATATAAGAATCCATTGTAGTGGAAATTTCCCATAACAAAATATCTTTACAGAAACTTCTGAATCACGTGGCTATTTGGAAACTCTTGACCAAGATCACTTGATGAATAGAATAACATAGACACGGGATTTCTGGAAGTAATAGACGGCTTTAATGGAAAAAACTCATGGTTGATTTTTCAAGTAAATACCACAGAATATCCCAGATCCCACCTATAGAGCTAGAGAGAGAGAGAGAGAGAGAGAGAGAGACTATAAGACAATATCCCAGATCCCACCTATAGAGCTAGAGAGAGAGAGAGAGAGAGAGAGAGAGAGAGAGAGAGAGAGAGAGACTATAAGACAAACTTCTAAAAAAGGTTCAAGATTTACGAGTTATCAAGTATACTAGCAACAACTTTCAAAATGTCTCTATAAAGCATACCATTAGACATAGAGGAAAGGGGCCCTATGGATCTTTGTTTTGACAAGGAAGGGGCTCTACAGATCTACTCATAGGGTAAACAAAATGTGGAGAAGTATCTCATTCCTGCCATTAGAACAATGCAAAAGCAGCAAGGAAAATTGAACTTTTAAACTTGCAGAATATGATGATACTTTACATGACATGCAATTAGTAAGTCATAACTTTGCCTGTCTTAAATGATGTGTTATAACTTACAAGTATGTCTTAAATTTTAATCCCACATCTGACACTCAAGTAAGGGTATTCATTACTGTCTAAGTGTTTCCTGACAAGTACTTCTACATCCTACATAAGAGCAAAAGTACATTCCATCAAAAGAATAACATACCTGGAAAGGGCTCCAGCTTTTCTCCACCTCATTAATTCAGCAGAGATATCAACTGCTAAAACAGTTCCATCATCTGCGCCAAGGGCTATTAATAAACGTTGTTCTTTTCTGCGCTAAAAATTCAAAACAAAAAGATGCCACATAGTAATTAGATAAAAATAACCTAAGAAAGTGGTCATAATTATCAAAAGTGTTACAAATATACAAGTAGTGGTGGCTAAATATGAAAATCTTAAATTCTTCACAATTAGGGGTGGAGAGATCAGTTTTTTCTTTTTGGGATGAGTTGGTGGAGAGATCAGACGTTCTTCAAAAAACTTTGGCTGGTCTTTTTACCACTCCATCATCACAATAATCAGAAGCGGGTTTTCCCAGTTTCCTTATCTTACCTTCTTTCCAACAAAACCGCAAGCCATGTAAGAAAAACTGTCTCCAGAATTCTCCGGTTTCCACTGAGCAAATAGGCTTCCACTACTTGTGTTCCAAACCTGAAGAATAGGCAACAATTAGTCATCTAGAATGCAATAAGTAAAGCAAAAGAATACAACACAGGGTAATAGCAAAGCAGAGTGGGAATAATTATGTAAAAACGCAAGTGCCGGCACAGCAACTAGCTGGTCACTGGTTCTTTTCATTAACTTTGACCCCGAAGTCTAGAAATGAAATATGAAATAAATGAGAATATATGTGTATATATACACACACACACGCACACACGTATATATATATAGATATATATATACACACACACACACACACATACACATACAATTGAATAATGGAATCAAAAGTGTGCCTTATCTAATCTCGATGATTGTTGAACTTCTTTACTTCCTACTTCCCGTAGCTAATTTACAATTTTAGGCTGTCCCGCTTCAAGAAGAACTTGCAATACACAGTAGCTTTAAATATCAAAGTTACGTTTTGCAGAAAACTCCAATAAGAGGATACAGTATATCTTCTTAACTATTTTCTTGATAAATAATGAGAGAAAACAATATTGACATGGTAGAAGAACCGGATCATGACCTGCTGCCACAAGGATACATTTAATGCTTTACAGGCATAACATATTTGTAGAGATTTCCCTATATCATATTCTTGTCTATCTATATTTTAACAGAGAGAATACAACACCCAATATAAGTGATCTTCTGAGATGTAACTATTTCCATGAAGACTAATACACATCCTTTATAAGGTTCCATGTAGACTATAACACTTCAGTTGATTAAATGTCCAGAAAAAATCACATTATCTTGTGTTGTACTTACATGATAACCTATGTAAAGATTAAGGAGCACAAGCTTGTAACTAATATTTATAAGATGGTTGTTATCTCGTCTTTCATCAGCAGTGAGTTGTTCATTTCACCATTTTAAATGTTTATTATCTTTCCTGCTTCCCAGCTTCTTACAATATTCTGCTGAATAAAGTACTTTTCGCATCAAATAAAGAATGAGTAGGCTGCAAAGCCGTGTTAGGGTGAACCAGCAACCAAATATCTACGCCCAAGTCATGTAATATATCTGCTTATCGGTTTCAACATCACTTAGCCAACCAATCCGTAGAAAGCCATGCACCTAGTATTTCCAGCCAAGTAAAGCAAATATTCTCCTAGAGTTGACAAAAGCTTTTCAGGTAGTATATAAATTGAGGTCTATCCCGTATCAACTGGACATTATAATCTTTTTGCTTTTTGTGACAAGTAGATTGCAAAAATATCTAAGTTGCAAAAAGAGGACGACTGATATTAGGCAACTGTTGCAAGAAACAATACGATGGATTTGCCTATACTGTCATCAAACAATGTAAATAAACATGACCACGTTATAGTGTAAGACTACAGAGTGGAATCTTTTTTTATATTGTCACAGAGGGGTCTAGAGGGAACCCTCCATCAGATACCTATGTCGAGGAGATTCAATAGTATATATATGCAAAGAATTTTGCTTTAACCCTTTTGGACAGTGTAATATTTTCTGAAGATAGATACGCCCATGCCCTGCATAATGCGGTGCTATGGATCCATAAACACTAAAATTCAACTACTCGGCTTCTTTTTTTTTATAACTAAGAAATCCAAGGGATTCAAAACTCGGTGGACAACGGTCCACATCTCTACTCTTCTCCACTTAGATACCAGACTTTTTTACTGCGGTGGGGTTCGAAGTTGTGGCTTCATCTAAGAATAAATCATCTCTCCAACCCAAAGATATTCTAACAGTAAAATATCAGCAAACTCACAAATCATTTACATCAAGTAAAAATCCAACCAACGTAAGGCAAAAAGTCACTAATACAAATCTTCCATTCTCTATCAAAGTTATTATTTTTCAATTTTATTGGTCAATTAGGTTAAGGAATAGTTAAAAGAAATACATGGGAACAACCTTTCCTTGAAAACCCTATACAAAATTGAAATATGGCGAAATGTAAATTTTTCTAATTTCTCAGTTAACTTAGTTCCCAGAGTAATTAGCCCAAAACTACATTGTCCGAGAGGCAGTTTGAAACCAGCGGCAAAATAGTACCCCCCAGCATACCAAAAGGGCAGCCCGGTGCACTAAGCTCACGCTATGTTTGGGATCCGGGAAGTGTCGGACCACATGTGTCTATAGTATGTAGACATGGCATGCATTTCTGCAAGAGAATATTTCCACAGTTTGAATATGTGACCAACTAGTCACATGGTGTCAACTTTACCCGTTACGCCAAGGCTCCCCTTCACCCCAAGTAAACCGGTATGCGAAAAAGAGCGCCGTAACTAAATCGGAAAACAAAAAAGTGAACTCAACACTATTAGTAACAAAAATAAACTGAGTGTTCCACAAGTGGAAAAAACTCAGCTGGCTGGTTCAGGTATAGAGTAACAGAGCTTACTCTAACGGTTCCATCTGGAGACAATATGGCGAGATATTCACCGCCCGCAGTAAATGACGTAACTAGCGATTTTAGCTTCTCCTTTCCCATGAGAAATCAAAGATAACAAACTCTGAGTATAATAGGAAAGAACCGGCGACTCCGACACAAAGGCAGAGGACCGAGAGAGAAAACCACAACTAATAATTTGATTTTGTCGGAGAAAAGCGTCGGCAGGAAGGAGCAAACCAGTGGAGAGGGTTTTGGCGAAGGTTTAACGCAGAAAGTCATTTATATTTGGGCTTCAAGGGAGTTGGGCTTGTAACAATGTCTTCCTTTATAACTGGCCCAAATACTCTTTTTATGAAAACGGATATAATAGGGATTTCACATAAAAAGTGGAATGAATTCACCGTTTACTTTTGTCTAACAGTTATACATAGATTATATAATAACTATACATAATTATTTATATATTTTATATGGATTATATGCATATTTTATATCCATCAATTATTTTTAGTTTAACCGGTTGGGCGAGCGGCTATTTAGGTTAATTCTTCAATTTAAAATGAGTTTATAGCTAATATTAATTGTCAGTCCAGTTAATTATTCTTATTATATTAGTACTAAAAGATAAGTGATCTCATATTTAGAATTGTATTTTTATAAACAATAAACAAATTCGACATAAAGGTTAACAAAAGACTCTTTTAGTCTATTATTTAATTCTATTATAAATGATTTAAATATAAAAAATAGAGTTTTCCTTCTAATACTTGGCTTATTGATTTTAATCCTAATACGTCTCTGAAAACAAGGTGAGCAGTACTAAAGAATTTTGATTTATTACTGATACTAATTGTAATTACTAGGTAGGTGGACAAAATGATAATCATATTGACAAATTTTAAGGTTTACCTTTTTATTTCAAGTTGTTTATAAATAAGAAAAATTTCTTTTGTTTTCAATTTTTACTTTTAAACTACACAAAATATACTTTTATACTAGTTTTATTCAAGTTCCAACTATTTCGTTATCTTTATTGCTATGGCAGCCTAAAAATAAAATCGAGTATATGACCCTATTGAGCTGCCCAAATTTCTTCTAGAAATGACATCAGGTAGCCATTTTAAAAGGCTGCTATTTAGGAATTAACCAGTTTGTCATAAATTTTAGTCTTTTAGTTCAAATTTTCAGGAAATTTTTGTTTTTGGTTGTCCTGAAATTAAGATCTTTAGTTTAAAATTTCAGGACAAAATAAGTACTAGCTAATCTCTAAATAGCATCCCTGAGAATGGTTATATGTGCACTTGCCCCAAATTCCTCTTACTGCGTCAGCCCAGTTTTGGCCCAAGTAAAAGTTCACTTCCTAGCAAAATGCAAATCATGGTTACAGGTTACTTGCCATCTCTCTGTCCCATTGTAGTTATTTGAAGTTTCGACAAAGGAATAGCAAAGAACTATAACTTTTAACTAGGAGGGTATTTTTGAACTGTAATTATGATCTTAGAAATGCACGATAACAATTGCCAATGGCTATTTTGCAAGAATTGAGAATTTGAAAAACTAACCGGCTATTCTTAGCCCTTTGAAAAACTATAAATATACCCCCCATCTTCTTCATTTCTTCATTCATCTCTCAATTCTCAAACCCAAATTCTTAATTGTCATTCTCTCTCTAACGACCCGGCTGGTCATTTGAAGTATTTCAGCCCCGTTTTTCCCATTTACTGCTCAATTTATGATTTACAGTTGTTATGTGACCTGTTGGGGTGATTGGGTTCGGGTCCGATGAGGTTTTGGAATGAATTGGAACACCTAGTTCCAAGGTTTAAAGCTTAGGTTAAAAATAGTGACTGGATGTCGACTTATGTGTAAACGGCTCCGGAATAGAGTTTTGATGATTCCAATAGCTCCGTATGGTGATTTTGGACTTAGGAGCGTGTCCGAAAAATTATTTGAAAGTCCGTAGCTAAATTAGGCTTGAAATGGCTAAAATAGAAATTTAAGCTTGGAAGTTTGACTGAGGAGTTGACATTTTGATATTGGTGCCGGAATCCGATTCTGAAAATTGAAATATCTCCATTATGTCGTTTATGACTTGTGTGCAAAATTTGAGGACAATCGGACTTGATTTGATAGGTTTCGACATTAAAGGTAGAAGTTGAAAATTGTTAGTTTTTCATTAGGCTTGAATTTGAGGACAATCGGACTTGTCTGATGTGATTTGAGGGCTCGACTAAGTTCGTATCATATTTTAGGATTTGTTGGTACATTCGGACGGGGTCCTGAGTGGCTCGAATGAGTTCCGGGGTGAGTTTTGAGCGAATCCGGGCATTTCGGCGCTCTGGTGTTGTTCTGGAACTTTTGGAAGTGCGGCGGCACATTTTTTAGTGCTGAGGCACAAGAAAAGTGCTGACCACACAATTCTTCGCGTGGTCGCACTTCAGGAGGTTTTGCAGGTTCGATGGTCCGACTTCGGAGGCTTATATCGTTTAATATACAACGAATTTTGAGATGATTCAAAACCAAAAGTTGTAGCCTTTTGAATCTAGTTTCCATAAAGGTATAGCATTAATCATTTGGATATTTGTACAGAAAGTTATGGGTATTTTACTGAAGTCTGATAGTGCAGAGTTGCTAAAGTGCGGCCGTACAATTTGGAGTACAACCGCAGCTCCTGGGATGTGTGACTGCACAAGAAAATATGCGGTCAGCACATTGGGAGATGAGACTTGGTACTATATAGCCGAGGGTTAGGGTATTATTTTATATTTGGATTTTGGGAGCTCGATTTGTGGTGATTTTTCTTGGAATTTTCAAGAAATTCATCGGGGTAAGTGATTCTAACTCGGATTTGGTTAACATATATGAATATATCATTGTTTTCATCATTTTGAGATGGAAATTTGGAAAAAATTGTATAATTTCATAAAAACGAATTTTTGGGATTTGAATACCGATTCGGAGTCGGATTTGAGTGAAATTAGTATAGCTAAACTCGTAATTGAATGGGTTATCGAATTTTGTAAGTTTCATCGGATTTCGAGATGTGGGCCCCCTGTCAATATTTCGAGCGGAGTTAGAAATTTTTATAAATTATTAATTTGTAAGTATTGGAGTAAATTATGATTTATTTGCACGTTATTTGAATAGATACAGATCGTTTGGCTTGAATTGAGAAGATAGGAAGGTGTGTGGAGGTTGATACGCGCAGAATAGAATTTCGGAGTATTGTTTATCTTGCTCGGCATTGGATTCGGCTTGTTCGAGGTAAGCAACTCTTCTAATCTTAGAGCTAAGGGTATGAACCCCGATTATACGTGATATGTGTTTGGTGTTGAGGTGACACACATACTAGGTGACTGACGTGTGGGCCTGCACCGTTTGAACCGTGACCCCGTTATTCCTGTGGTACTGTGTAGTTACCTGAACTTATCTGTAATCATGAAATCTCTACATACTAGAGTTATCGAGTTGTGACACATGTCAGAAATAATAGGCAAATGTTGGTATTATTGGGGACCCACGGAGGTCATTTCTATTGTCGATTTATTTGTTTAAATTGTAAATTCATACTTAGTCATGTTCATTCATTTCATATCATCTCTCAGTCTCTGTTGCTATTTATTGATTCCTCATATCATCATTTTGGTCTAGTTTCATGACATTGTGAGCATGAGAGACTGGAGGGATTGATGACTGAGTGAGGCCGAGGGCCTGATTGTGAGGATAATTATGGGATCGGGCTGCACGCCGTAGCATGCCATATTAGCTTTATATACTTTATTATTATGGGATCGGGTTGCACGCCGCAGCAGGCCAGATTGGCTTATTATAGCACTTGAGTTGTCCGTGCGAATATATATATTGATACTATAGCACGTGAGTTATCCGTACAGATTATAGTGCTTGGGCTGAAGGAGCCCCTCCGGAGTCTGTACACACCCCTAGTGAGCGCAGGTACCTACTGAATGCGAGTGTCGAGTGCCGAGCGATTGGGAGGACTGAGTGATTGTAAAGGGTGCGTGACTGTGAGGACTGAGTGATTGGGAGGACTAAGTGACTGGGAGGACTGAATGAAATGATAATCTAAGAGTATGCATATGGTTTTATCATTGAGTTGCATCGCAATGATATGAACATTTGACATATAGACATAGAGATGCATTTTTCTCATGTTGTACGGTATCACGTCATTCATGACTTCTCACACATATTAGCATATGGGCATAGTGATGCATTTTCCACTGATTATCTAGAAAGAAAATGAAACATCTTATTTATTGTTGAAAGGAATTTTGTGAAAATTACTATATTCAAATTTACTCATATTTTTAGAAATTTCGGTAAAAGACTTGAGTTTTCACTTATACACTTGAGAGGCAGAACTCTTTTCAGAAATCATGATTAAGCTGAGCATTTAACTATAAGTTACTTCTTTTATTACTTGCTTTACGTTGTTATGGACTGTTGTTGGCTATTGGTGTTGGACTCGACCTGTATTCTAGCTCGTCACTACTTTCAACCTAAGGTTAGGTGTGTTACTTATTGAGTACATGGGGTCGGTCGTGCTCATACAACACTTTTGCACCTTGTGTGCAGATATTGGATGCCGATGTTGATGGGATTGACGTGAGTTGGATTTGGAGACGTACCTGTATTCCGGTCGCAGCTGCCACTTGTTCATGGTAGCCTTAGATTTATAAAAATCTATTTATGTACATTTCGAACAGATGATGTATTTATTTCATACCAACTTTATAAATTATAATCTTAGAAGCTCATGATTTGTACTACTAGTCCTTGAGAAAGTTTTGTATAAAAGCGGTGATTATCATTTCTTATCTTAATAAATCTCATTAAGTTGGACAGTGGTTAATTGGCTTACTTGACGGATTAGGTTAGGTGCCATCACGACTAGGTGGATTTTGGGTCGTGACACTCTCATTCTTCACCTAAATTGCAATCAACTATTTGGCTCTTATTTTTTTGGAAATTTTATTTATGGTATTATTTGAAGTTTGAACTTTAAACAATTGAAGTTTCTTCATGGCAATATCGGAGTTGGGAAATTCAATTTCAAGACTTCAAATATCATCAAGTGATCAATTTATTGCGGAATTTGGTGCACTCCTTCCAACTTTTTCTCTTATTTAATCTTTTATTTGCATATTTAATTTTTATTAGTAGTTAAATTTTTACAATATGTTTAATGCTACAAAAAAAGTTTGTAATAAGGTTGCTAATTGGGGTAATCGGGGAAATAGAAAAAGAGGTAGTGCTTCAACTTCTAGTAGTAATTTAAATGACTTTACACATGTTTCTGAAACATCACCTGATAATAATATAGATTATGAACAATTACAGAAAAATTTCGGTATAGAAGATAATGAATTAGAAATTGAAGATGAGACACTACTTATACCTAGTAGTGTTAGAGTTTGTAGCAGGGGTGGTAGTCGTGGCACTAGTAGTAGACCACCTATGGCCCCGACTACTGATCGGAGAAAAAGAAGTAAAGTTTGAAAATATTTTGACGAAATAGAGAATTCTGATAGAGTTAGATGCAAACTTTGTAAAGATAATTTTAAACATAAGACTGGAGGAAGTTTAAGGGGACTGGAACACGGAGGACTGGGATACTTAGTAGACATATGTGAATTATTCATCCTATAGAATGGGGCTCTAATTTAGATGAAAAATAAGGAACTCTAAACCCTAGTATTTGAGAACTTATGAAATATGATAAAATGAAGGATCGTGAGGAGTTAGCAAAAATGATTGCTTTGGGTTGTCAACCTTTTTCTTTTGCTTCTTCATCATATATTATTATGTATATTCAAAGGATTTATAATCCTTTATTTAAATGTATCCCTAGAAGTACTTGTAGATCTGATATCTTTAAACTCCATGGACAATATCAGACATACATACGTTATTTGTTTAACCACCTTCCTTGTAGAGTTTCTTTAACTTTGATATGGCCATGTTGTTAATGAAAATGATTATTTGATAATTACATGTCATTGGATAGATGATAATTATTGTATGCAAAAACGTATTATCGCTTTTAAATATGATGAAGATCAAAGTCATACTGGTATTTTTATAAGTACTACTATTTGCTAAGTTGTTGCATTTTACAATCTTAATAAAAAAAATATTGTGTATGTCTTTTGATAATGCTTCTAACAATAATGTCGTTATTTCAATATTAAGACTGCATTTGAAGCCACCACTTGACGAAATTTATCATGTTAGGTGTGCATGTCATATTTATAATTTAATTGTTAAAAGTGGCCTTGATTTATTTTCGACTAAGATTACTCATGTTAGAAGAGCAGTTGGTGTCATTTAAGGAAATAATAGACAATCTAGAATTAGCGAATTTAAGACTAAGTGTACCGAACATAATCTTTACCCCAGATTCATGCCAGATAAAATTATTACTAGATGAAATTATACATACTTATTTTTAAAATATTGCTACAAATATAGATTGCCGATATCTGAAGTTGCTAATGTGCACTGTACTGATCCAAACCGTATGTTAACAACTAATACTTAGGAGACCATTAATGGTGTTATTAAATTTTTACATAAATTTTATACAGCTACTGTTGAGTTTTCTGGAGCATATTACCCTATTGTTATTATGGCTTTAGTACATATAGCTGAAATTTTTTTTCTACTCTCTAAATTTAAGAAGAAAGAAAAATATAAATATGTTGTTGAAAAAATGCAAGCAAAATTAAAAAAAATATTTCTTTCCAATTCCTCTTATTTACTTAATTGATGATATTTTAAATCCTTCTATTAAGATGTCTAATTGTCACCAATTAATCAATGCTTTATTTACTTATAAGGAGATTGACCAACTGAAACCCCAGATATATATAGTTGTATGAACAAGCTACATAATTATTTATAATAATTATATAATTATTATGCAAATATAATTGATGATGTTGTTATTAATGTAGGCAATGTTAATCCCACTATGCATTGTACTACTTTTACTGCATCTACTACTATGGATGAAGATAAAGGCCTTGATGGTTATAATATTTGGTCTATATTTTCTTCCACTCAAACCAGTAGCAGAAATATTGATAAACTTCAATTCTACTTGCAAAAGTAAACAGAGCCTCGCACAAAGAATTTTTCACCATTAGGATGGTGGCATGAGAATGAAAAGTAATTTTCTGTTCTTTCCGCTATGGCTCGGGACGTGCTAAATATGTCAATTTCAACTGTTGCATCAGAAAGTGCATTTATGCAGGCAAGACAATAACTAAGAGACACCCATCACTCATTGGGAAGCAATGCTTTGGAAGTTTTAGTATGTTTCAGATATTGGATTAGACCGGAACGAAGAAATTATGGATGTGAAGATGTTGATAAACCAGAAGACGAGAAACTTGGAGATATATTAAAACATGGTAACCCATCTGAATTTAACACTCCAGAAGATGGCCAAGAAGTTCATATTGATTATGAAGAACTTACTAAGGCAATGCAAAACTTTTGAAGTTCTTGATTTATATTTAATAATTCAAATTTGAATTCACTATTTTTTTTTTTAATTTAGTTGTGGTAAAATGTAAACTTTAATTTGCAAGTTTGAATTAAAAAAAGAACTTGCAAATTATAAGTTAATTTTTTTCCATCTTCATTGTATTATCTTAAATTCTTAATGAAATATTCAAATATAAGGCTTTTAAAGCCTTTGAAATTTATTCAAACACTCTTTTTATAAGATTATTTTTATGTTTTACATTTTTACTTTATCTTAATAGAAATTACGATAGTTATACAAAAATCAAAATACAAAAAAAAAAATAGCCTGACCCAACCAATTAGGCCCAGAACCGTTCCAGTTCAAATTTTCATCGGCCAGGCATGGTCCCGGTAAAACCGGTATTTAAAATCGGTAACCGGCCCGGCACGAAGACTGACCGATCTCCTTTTCCAATAATTCGACACGGAGACCGGCCGGTCTCCTTTTCCAATAACCCGGCCCGGCCCCTTGACACCCTTAAGTTCATCCAATAGAGATAATGGACTGAAATGTTTGAGTGAACATAAGTCTTTCATATCTTTTCTCCCCAACCTGCAAAAAGTATATTCAATTTTTCTTGATTTATGAAATATATCACAAGATGGAGATATTTATACATATATATTTATAAAACTAATCTAACATGATAAATTAAAGATAAGTGTCAACTCCCTTAATTAAATATGACTCCTTAGTTTACCATCCACAAATACTATATTAGAGCCATTATATTTTACTCAAATTATAGTCAAATACATATAACATAATGGAAAATGAGTAAAAGTTAAGGTTTTGAGAAGAGTTTTATTATATATTTGGAATATGTATATCTCAATAGGTTCTTTTCCTACGACTTTCATCCTTGTATTTTATGAAGGGGAGGGGAATGATGAGCAATGTATAAAAGTTGATAAAGTACAAAATAAAGATTCAACAACTTGATATATTTACTTGGTTTGGGATTTGAGACTGAGGAGAGGCGGGCAAGTACTAAGAGCGAACAAAAATGTTTTGGCAAGATTTGGACGGAAAGTGCTTTATACTTGGGCTCTAATTTTTGTTTATAATCTGGGCTGCTACATTTGTGCGTAGAATAAGGTCTTTTTTTTCCAGCTAGCCCAAATTACTAATATATATAGAAATGTCAATTACAGTGTACGAACACTGCAACAAATTATTGTACAAAAAGTAGTGTAGATTATACTTTATACTTTAGACATATATCATTGGTTGCTCTTGAATTGCAGTTCTTCATTACTACTATAGGGATATACATGTTTGTCTATTCATGTTCTATCTCCAATTCACCTTTTTCCCTTTCTTCAATTTTTCCTATTTCTCCTCCTATCTCTCTCACTTACATCTTCACATCTTCTTTGTTGATTGTTTTCTCTGCAAAAAAGTTGATGCATGCTATTTGTCCCAAATTAGTCTGCCTTATGGATCGTACCTCCAAGCTTTTGGATAACTCTGGTGAGTATTGGTTGGACTTTTTATGGTCTATCTTGTTATTGATAATCACAATTTGGTACGTATATGTTAGTTTATAATTCTTTTACACGTAATTTCTTCTTAGAATTGTTAGTACATATTAGTAATCATACCTGATTTGCAGATGCATTATTTCTTTGATGAATTTTGTCTTTGTTATCAACTAACTAGTGTAAAATTAAATTGTGGTATCAGAAATCAAAGATAGCAAAATTGACTGAATATTTTGAAGTAGACTATGCACCCAGGGTATTTGATGATATGCCTGAGTCATCTTATTTGGAGTATTCTATTATTTTTATTCTTTTTTGGTTGTAGCAGCAATATCTCTATGAATGACTAAGAAAAGACACTTCTAGAAGAAAGTTAATTTATCTTAGCTTGATGATTCAAGGACCACTATCAAGATTTGGGTCTCCATGTTGGCTATTATCATCTAAAAATGTAAGGTTTGATTATTAATTACTTATTATTGATATTCTTTTTGCTTTGTTTTGGTCAAAAATAAAAGAGAAAATACAAAAAGACCTCATTCAACTTGTCTTGAAAAATTATTTACACACCTAAACTTTACGGGTGTCCTAACACCCCACTATTATTAAAATAATTGTATTTACTTACTTCCTCCTAAACTCTGGCCAACCGCGTGTCATAGACAACGGAATTGAGCGCGTCTTTGCTCTCTTTTAATCGTTAAAAACACCGAAAAAAGAAAAAAAATTAAATTTTTAACTTCAATATAACCCCCAACCAACGGTAAAATCCATTCTTCTCCCATATTTTACCAAATCCAATTGAAGAACCCTAATTTCTTCTTCATCTAAATTCTGCCGAAATTGCATCAAATTGCCCTTTGAAAGCAAAGGTTAATCTTTCTCCTTCTCAAGAACCCTATTTTCTTTCTTTTATTATTGTTATGTCTTTCTCCTAAAATCAAATTTCTCTCGGTTAAACATTGTAATGTGGCTTATATTTCTAATTTTTTCGTCAGCAAATTATCTGACTTTGGTATTGTCTGTTTGTGTTGTAATTGTTGCAATACCTTCCAAAGGCTTGAATTTGATAAGGCTTTGCACAAAAGAGGAAGAAAATGAGTCAAGTGGAGAAATTCGATGCAACCATGGCTATGTGTTGCCTTTGTTAACAACTTGGACCCCTCGAAACCCAAGAAGAAGATATTGGATTTGTCCATACTATGGGGTAAATGATAGTAAAAATTCTTTCAATAATTGATTTGTGAAAAATTATCATTGATTAATTTTCTTTTGTTATTCATCTTAGGGTCCACAGTCTTGTGATTTTTGGGTTTGGAAGGATTCCAAAATTGATCCTAGGTCCAAATTTGTTATTCCAAAAATGCTTGACAAAATGGGTGAACTTGAGACTGCATTAGAAGGCTTTGAAAATCTTGCCAAGCCGAGGGAAACTTTAAAGGTTGAAAACACCATAGAAGGGGAGAATATGAAGAAGGTTGAGACTCAATTGGTGAAATTGAAAGTTGATATGGAGAAGATGAAAGAGAAGGAAAAGAAGCGGAAGAGCAAATTGGTTAAGTCCAAGGCTAGGAAAAATGTACTTTGGCTCATTATATTGGGGATGTGTATTATACTTGTTGCTTGTAGGTATCCAGGAATGTCATTGAAAGAAGATGCAATGAGGTTGCCATTTTGAATTTAATTTTGTCATCTCAATATGTATGTAGTTATTTTTTGTAGGTATTATTTTGTATGTTTGTAATGGACATTTCATTTGAATGTAATGAACCTTTCAACGGAATGTAATTAAGTGTTGTAGGTGTGTTCTTGTTGTTTCTTTGTATGCCCAGAACATGGCAATCAATCAAGCGTGTATCTTTATATATCTATTTTTAGTGTTTAATATTAACAATAGACACACAAAAGACTTAATATGGCAGCTGCATGAACTGTATTAAGACATATATTTGGTCTCATTGATCTAAAAGAAACAGACCTAATAAACAGTCATAAAATGAGATAACACAACATCTATTTGTTCTCATTGTGGCAGCAGCAAAACATACACCATAAGATAACAAAATGCGAAATGAAGTCTATAGCTGCCTAAAAATCCTTGTCATAATACAGAATTGCAATCTATAGCTGCCTAAAATTTTATCATAATGCAATCTATACTCTATTGCAATACAATCATCCACAAAACAGTATTTTGATCAATTGGGTGGTTTTGCAGTGGTGCTTTCCTGGCTCAACTTAGCAGCGACCTTGTTTGAATAAGCTTCTTGCCTCTCAATTGTTGAAGCTGCCTTGATGTCATAGCTTCTTTGCCTTTCCATTTACTACCTCGTGTTGGTTGATAGCCTAGATCTCCAGTTATTTCTGCTGAAGATATCACATTCTTAAAGTTTGTAGAGGATATTCCAGGATGCCAAAATCCAACAGAAAATCAGACAATGAATTCACCTAAGTATGAGAGGTTGTGTTAGAAATTACATTTTGAATTTTGAAGCCACTTTGAGTGTGTAAAACTTCCATCCCAATCTTCTTTGGCCTGTTATATTGTGTTCTTACATCACTGCTAGTACCAACATCCTACATCAACCAATTAAAAGTAAGAATTTGTTAATATTTAAAAAAGAGAAAGAAGAGACTAAAGGGAAGAACTTCACTTTTTCTTTAGAACCTTTTGGCCTAACCCTTCCTATTCTAGTACTTTGCTTTGATGGCTTTGAACTACCAACACTTGCAGACACAAAACTTACTGATGTAGCAGCAATATTACTTCCAATAGCTTTATGACACCCTCTCTTGTTATGATCCTTATTATTACAGTTGCTACATGTCATTTTCACTCCACTTTTGGTCAATTTTCCTGTCTTATTTTCACCTGGCTCTTTTCTTCTAGCCTTTTTTGGCTTGCCTGTCATCTTCTTGACATGAGGTGGTATAACAATTGGGTTTTGTGACTCTAGCCACATATTCATACTCAAAACATGCTGAAGAAAGTAACTGTGTATTTTCATATAAGTGGCATTATTGTACCAATGAGAAATATAGTCCAAAGGCTACGGATTTTTATAATGCAGGGCAGCAACTGCATAAGCACATGGTATGCCTTTTAACATCCAAGCTCTGCAGGTGCATGCTTGCATGTTGATATCCACCAGATACTTCACTTCACTTGTACCTGATCCTTGCTTTACTTCAAATCTAAACTCACCATTCTAGGAAATGTTACATTTCATTGACCTTTTTGTGTTCTCTTCCAATACTTTCATGGCCATTGATAAAAAATCAGTAATCCAAGTGTTTCCAAACTGCCTGAGTTGACCTATTTTGTTCATCATCTTCACCCTTATCTCTTCAAGCATTATCACTATAGTCTTCTGCCTTGTTGCCAAAATCCAAGCATTGAAACATTCTGCCATATTATTGTCAACATTGTCATACTTGTAGAATGTGTTGAAATACACCTTGCTCCATCTTTCTATGTTATAGTACAACAGTTCATCAACTATCTTATTACCCAATTTCTTCATTTCATCCAGATTTTTCTTCTCAACTCCCACTGATAGGTAGACCTTGCACATAAGTTTCTTCTCTCTATGCCCCTCCATTTCTTAGACCGGTTAGCTAGGATGTGCCTTGCACACATCCTATGCTTAGAATTTGAAAGTAGATCTGTTATAGCATTCTCAAGCCCCTGCAAAATGAACAATGATAATTAGTTTTAAGTTAAATAACAGTAGAAAAATAACAATAAATTACAAGTGCTTACCTTTTGCATGTCTGCTATAATGGTCATATTTGTACCATCTCCAAGATGAAGATCAATCATCCTTTAAAAGGTTGACAAATCACCTCCAAGTGTGCATATTTTCAATCTCAACAACAACCCAAACAAGTGGAGGCATCTGATTATTTCCATCTTTGCAAACTGCTACAAGTAGTTGGCCTCTACATACCCTTTTTAAAAAAATTCATCCAACCCAATGCATGGCCTATAACCAGCCAAGTATGACTTCTTTATTGCATCAAAACAAATAAAGAACCCAACAAACATTTTCTTCCCACCTTCAAAAGTTTTATCACTAACCTTCACTACACATGTACTCCCTGGATTAGATCTAAGCAACTCATCCCTGTAATCTAATATTCTGCCATACTCCAGTTTATGATCACCCATTATCTCATTCAACACAATATTTCTTGCCCTCCTATAAACTGTCCTCCCAACATACAATCCCAATTTCTTTCTAATCGACTCCTGAAACTTGAATATTCTAATGTTAGGTTGTTCTTTTATCATCTGAATAGTAATAAGGCTCATCACCACCTATCTTACTTTTTAAACTCTTCTTCTTCCTAGATTCATATTCATTATACCCCACATCTGGCCCTTTCTTACCTAATTTAACATGTTCTTGTTCATGAGCACTTTCTTTCTTCTTCCTTCTCTCTACAGTCCTTTTTTCTGCCCTAAATGCCCTATACTCCTCATGTATATCACTGACATAATCAGCTTCTCTTTTTTCAAACAATTCCTCATGCTCTGAATCTGAGCTATTATCAGTGCTGCTGCTAGATTCAGATGAGTTTGATTCAGATGAGGAGTTTAAACTATCATCAGTAGTAACAGTTGTAGGCACACTTTTATTGGCACTATTTTCAGCAGCATTGGATGCCTTTTCAGAAGTTCCTAAACCCTCACAACCCCCCAAATCTTGACCAGATTCTTTCTCAAAAGTAACATTACTATCACCCCCACTTGGTTGACATATCTAATAGAGGGGGACCACTAAAGCATCATCAACCATGTGATCTACATATACCTCCAAAATATCCCTATTTTTAACTCTTCACAAATATCCATAAGGTCCCTATCAACCTTAATTATTACTAAACCAGGACAATTAGGTGGTCTAACATAAATAACAACAGAAAAACTTTTGTACCCAAACTCTTTCATATAACCTAGAAACTCAAAATATGAGAACATATCAACATCGACATCAGCACAATCAGTAATCATCCCACTAACATAATCCTCCATTGAAAAGGAATGTAACTTATCTCAGTCCACCAACATAATAATCATCCCAACATGGAAAAATCTCAGTGTAACAAGTACAAAAAACATTGAAATACCTGAATATAGTAAAAAATAAACTAATTAAGGATTAATAGTTACTATTAGACCCCGGTATAATAAGTGACAACACATGCAACAAGAAAAAACTGAAATTTGGTTATTATTACACCTTAAAAATTGTATTTCTGTTACTCGATTTTACATTGAAAAAGTTACAGTGAAGAAATTTGAAGCAAGTTCAAACCCCTAGTTACGGATGATATTAAACAAACTAAAACAGAGATAATGTTTAGGGTTGATGATATAAAAGGCTAGGGTTGATGGATTTACCTCCAAACTAAAACAGAGATAACGTTTGAACTTGATTCTTCAAAGACCTTCAGCTTCGAATGCGTTTTACACCAACTCGTCAAATGAAACAATAACAACAAACAGAACCATAAAATATAATGAAATCAAAGGATTTTGCAACATGTCCCTTCAATTTTGGTGAGGCAAATCGAATCTTTGAAGTTGGGCATTAGGGTTTTTTAATTTGAGAATTTTTAACTAACGGGGAGAATGAAAGTGTTAGTAAATAGTGGAAGACTATTATTTTTATTTACTGAACATTTTAATTACGTGGCTTCATAATAAAAGTGCGTGTTTCCCACTCAAGTTATTATAGTTGGGCCAGGGCTTAAGTGGGAGTAAATAAATAAAATTATTTTAACAATAGTGGGGTGTTAGGACACTTATAAAGTTTAAGTGTGTAAATGATTTTTCAGGATAAGTTAAATGAGGTCCTTATGCATTTTCTCAAAATAAAATCTTTGGTATTGTTCAATAATACTGAATATTTGCGAAGTAGTAAAACTGCAAGAATCATCCAATGTAATTAAGCTGATTTTCCGCATTTAATAAAACTATAGTATTAACTCAGTTTTGTCCATTATAATTGTTTGATCCCCTTTATTATTCTTTAAACTTAAAGATCTGAGAAATCTACGGAATGTATGCATACTGAAATATTAAATTATGAATGATATAAAAGACTCTCTTCATCCTTTTTGTTCGATTGCTCATATTACGAATGATATGCAATTATTTTTTCCTTTCCATTCTTTCCTTTGGAATCGGAAGGCTACAAGCTTCAACTTCTTTTGAATTTTTATGTATTGCATGTCAGAAATAATTATTTGTTTCATAAAAATTTCTCTGCTTATTTTCATTTAAAGTCGTTTATTGTAATCAATGATTTATTGTATGCTTTTATCGTTAATATGTTCTTAATATGTAAGTAAGTGATTCATTTGCTTTATTTTGCTTCTTCCACACCGATGTTCCAAGCCAAAAAAATAGAAATTTGCTTCCTGCTGGTTAAGAGTTGACGATGAATGTTGTTCCATCAAATTCTTTCAAAAGTTTCTTAAATTGAGAGGTTTCTTCCATGCTATTATATTTAACACTTGACATGTATTCATTACAGAGAATGAACTTCTGAATAGGGTGGTAACAGCACAAAGAGAAGCTTAATTGACCTAGCTGGTGATTATATAAGATATGACCATTCAGTGTCAGCGTCTGTTCGCCTTGTATGTTCTAAATTGCACTTTTCTCCTTAATGTCTGTGATCTTGAGCTTAAATTTTCTCGTGTTCATATCCGAAGGATGTAGTTGAGGTTTCTTAGAATAGTTCTCAGGATTTTTTCTTTTCTACATTCAGGACAAGAAGTTATGGCAATTGTTCCTGTCTTCTATGTTTTCAAATGAAATCGAACTCTCTACTTTGTGCGGATAGGAATTGAGACTTTCAATGGTCCGCTCTTCTCTCCTCGTGATCGAAGTCTTTTCTATAGTAAAAAATAAGTTATATCCATTGAGTGGACAAATAAAAAAAATGACCTTTTCTCCTGTAGTATAAGTAACATGTATTTTGCATGTATTTCTACCATGCAATGAACAACAGAAGAACTGATTGACAAATTCCAATTCAGAAATAAATGTAAGTAAAAAAATGAAATTGCTTTTACCTATAATATTATTGACAAACAATTGACCCTCTGACTGATAACAATTACCCTATGTAACAACATGAGGGAACTCACACAGGCATGGCATAATAGTCTAGCATCATATTGCAGAAGTCAATAAGTTGAAATACCGAGCTATTCCCTTGTCTCTATTGTTCTATTGGTACAAAGTTCAGATGGATTATAAGTGTGTAAGTTCTTGAACACAATAAGTAGGTGGTTGTTTCTCCTCTATTGAGCAATATCAATTATTCCGTTCCTCAATAAGATCAAAACCCACGAGGAGGAATGTTACATATAGGAAAAGTAGGAAGTGAAAGTGGAGTTCGTGACTGTCAAACATCTTGCAAGATGTAATATTTATATATCCATGTGTTTGGTAGGATACAAGAACTACATATTCCTATAATTCAAATTTAGTAGTTTTTTGTAAAAGCTATGCTGAGTGATATTTTTTAGATCATGATGATTCTATAAGAACTCTCTTTGTGTGTGCTGCTTGATATTAAGTTTGTACATGTTCTTGCTATCAGCCAATTCCCTTTTCTGATTCATATTGCATCTTTTATGGGAAGAATTTCTTATTTGCATCAACCATATTGCCTACTCAAGTATTTGACAATTTATCCATTTTGAGATGTAGGAATTAACATTAATCTATGAATACGAACGTGCATTGCCATGTTAGTGAAGTTGCTCTTAGGTGATTCAAAGTTTTTTGAACTTCAAAAGAATAGTATGTCTCCTGTATAGTGGGTATTGAAGTATATTAGCTTGCTTAGAATTACATTTCTGATATTATTGCTTTTGCAGCACAATGAGAAGTTATTTTTCATTGAAGATAATCATGTGCTATTACACAGAGTATGCTACTTGCTTATCTTTTGTTCCTTAGTTTCAAGTCATATCAATGAAAAGATCAAAGTGAACTCTGTAGAGATGCGTCAACTGTCTCTGATTTGATGTTTATTTTATTAATATAGTAAATGAAGTATACCTTCCTTCCATCCATTCTACATCCTGAAGATTAATTTGTATAAAGGTTAATGGCTTATGCAGATCAATCTATTCCATTATTGATATCAAATCATTTTTTGAAAGGACAATCACTTAAGAATATTAGTCATCTCGCTTTGCTTCCATCTAAACCATGTATTGTAGGACCGGCCACCACCAAGTCTTCGGGCAAAAGAAAAGAGTGGTCTAGATATTACTGAGTGTAGCAGAGTATGCAGTACCGACCTACAACAAGACATGGCTATGTAATAACAAGGTAGTCCTGCTTTGAGCAACAACAAGTGTGGAAGGGCACTGATCTTATGTCATTTTTTTACACTCACTGTAAAAGAAGAGCCATATTATACTCATGTTGGTTTATTTTGGATTTCAGTACCAAACTGTATAATTACTGTCACCACAACTGAAAAAAAATAATATGTTGGGCCTGTGCATAGCACGGACATCATCCTTCTAGTACTTAATTTATTGTAAAAATAGAAATATATTAACTAGAAGTGTTAGTTACCTTTGGGACGATATTCAAAGTTTGATTGCCATTTGAAATATAATTTAGAAATCTTCGCTTTTCACCTTTGTGTTGGAGTTCGAAAACTCCCTGTATGCCAAGATGAAGTTTCAAACTTTTATGTGAAAAAATCAAAATTATCATTTGGAATTTTGATTGTCAAAGGATCTCATATAAACATATCTATAAAATGAGGAGTAGCAATAAAAATTATTAATTATAAAATTGCATGCGAGTTAAAAAATATCAACTCATTAACTTAGTTTTGTTCTATCGAATATTAACTTAAAATCATGTGCAAAAACCAAGTGAGTAATCACGTCACAAATTCGCTCATTCGAGACATCAAAGAGTATGTTAAGCCATTCATATTATACCTACAAGGCTACAACCAAGGGCGGATTCACAGCCCAAAGTATGGTACACGTGAACCATGTTCGCAACTTGGCTTGCTTCACTAAAACCGTGCTTCAGAGTAATATTTTCTTGATCCTTTACTTTTTTTTAATTCTTCTACCTTTTCCATAATTCTCTAGGGAAATCTTATTAATCCCATTCGCATTGTGTTTCATTTCTTAGTTGCTCATGTATGACTTGTGACACTAGATCTGAGGTTAGTTGTATTAAATTTTACGTTTTTACTTCACTATTTATAAGTCAATCTTCTGATCTTTCCGTCAAACTAGATATTTTATGTATATATATTTTTAGGGTTGATCTAATATTATCTACTGGCTCCATGCTCCAAAAAGGTTAAATAATACATTTGGTTGAATGTTGAGTTATTTACGTAAAGGAATATAGATTGATACCCACTTAATACTTTTTTTAATCCTTTTTTAGTAGTGGTGCACCCATAGTTCCATTTCCGCCAAACCTAATAGTTTTAAATCTCGAGCCTATAAGCTTCAAATCATGATTCGCTTCTGCCTACAACTTTGTTTAATAATATGGTGAGACAAAACTAAACAAGACGTATATTTCATTCTCACCTAATTGAAATTTATTTCTCTTGGTATGTCCCTTGCTCTACTTATTTAATTTCAGTAGAAAATGAAATTTTAACGTAGTCTCCCTGGCTGAATACATAGTGACTTTTATCAATTGGGACCCACCCAACTTAAGAAAATGGCCAATTGGCAATGGTAGAAAACCAAACACGAAAGTGACGAAAAAGCTTCCACTCTTGCAGTCCGCTCTCTCTCACGCTCTTCTTTCTATTTTAATAAATAAAAAAAAAGCAAACGATTCTTTTCCCCAATCCCTAACCATCTTTTTTTTTTTTTAAAAATAATCCATTAATGATAATTATAAAAAAAAAACTAGATAAACATAAAATATTATTTCCTCGAGGAAAGAATTGAATTCCCTCGCTTGCTTGTATTTAATTAATGGAGTAATTAATTAGTCGCTTACTATGTCTATATGGGTTAGGCTAACAAATTCCAAATGAATAAAACGGAACGGCTATATTAAAAGGGTAATTTGAAATACAAAATTCCTTGCTTTACGCACTCTCTCTCTCTCTTCTTCTCATTCCATATATGTGACTTGCTTTGTTTCTTTTCTATATATAAATAAAAGTCTTATTAGGGGAATTGTTGGATTGAAAGAAGGGAGGATGGCGAATATAGGGATAATGGATAGTGCATATTTTGTTGGGAGGAATGAATTGTTGTCTTGGATCAATGCCAGGCTTCACCTTAATCTCACTCGCATTGAAGAGGTACGTACGGTACCCCCCATTTCTCATTATCTTTCTTGTTTTGCATTATCAAATGTGTTTTGAGTGATTTTCCAGTTTTTTTGGGTATGCACTTTTTTGTTAATCTGTTCTAGGTTGTAATATTATTTGGATTTTCTTTAGAATTCTGGGTAATGAAATAATAATGTCTCACGTTCACCTCTTGAGAAATTGTGCTTTTCCTCAAACTTTCCTTCAGTTTTGGAATTATCCCTCAATTGTGCATGAGAGTTGGGTGATACGATCCAAATAGAGCGAATTGGATATTTGATATTCATATAGCGACTCAGCTGGTTAAATTGAGGCATAGTTGTTGATGCATTTTGGGGAAATTAGATTTAAATATGGTCATATGAGAAAAGTGTCCAATCAAATTGAAATGGTCAAGGAAATAGATTAAATTGTTAATTGGTGTTCACATTCTCCTTTCAAATTGATGGTACTAGATAAGCACAAATGCCTATATGATTTATTTGTGAAGTGGGGCTGAGCTAGTATTACAGTAGCTTTAAAAGTTCTAGATTGAATTTTTTAATGAGTGGAAAAGATTAGCCAACATTTTAGCAACTTTCGTATGTCCAGTTACTTAACTTGTAAGCATTACAGGGGATACGGTATAGTTAGCACAATTGATAATTACCTTTAAGAATGTTGATGATTCTGTTTCTCCTCTAATGCTTTAATTACATATTTGAATTACAAAATTATTATGCTAGGCTGCATCTGGGGCTGTGCAGTGTCAAATGATGGACATGACCTATCCTGGAGCTGTTCCAATGCATAAGGTGATTACTGCCATGCGATGTTCTGGTGGTCCTATTTTGAACATGTTTGATTTGTTGTGGCATCTCTGATGGAGCATATTTTGTTACAGGTCAACTTTGATGCAAAGACTGAATATGACATGATCCAGAATTACAAAGTGTTGCAAGATGTTTTCAACAAGCTCAAAATTGACAAGGTAACTTCTTACAAATCACATTTCAAGTTTTATGTGGACTTCTTTAGTGAAACAGTTTTGATCCCTTCTTTCCATGTACAAACCTCTCGGAGCAGAGGGGGATTGTTCTTTTGAATTTTATCATTGTCGTAGTGCAGTTTAATCTTTCAACATAATTTTCTCACCTAGCTTTCACTTTTCTGTATTTAGCACTTTGGATCGTGCTGACGCTTTTCTTATCTCTGAATTACAAATAAATAAAATAGATCCAAGGGTAATAAAGAAACTTTTGAGGACATGATTCCTTTTATATTTTCCCTTCTGTATTACCTGCACAGCTTCCTTTTTAATGAAGTATTCAGCAGTCAAGAGAAAGCCTTCATAAAACAAAATAACCTGCTGTTGAGACCTGAGTGGAACTACATGGTTTTCTTTTTGGTCATATTTATAGTTGGTTTCCAATTTGCTTGCAGCATATTGAAGTTAACAGGCTTGTTAAGGGCCGTCCTTTGGATAACTTGGAGTTTCTGCAGTGGCTGAAACGTTACTGCGAGTCTGTAAATGGTGGCATTATGAATGAGTATGTGCTTCTTCTCAAATACTCAAGTGTTTTGTTGCTTCTAGAAGTTAGATGCCAAATTCTCCTTTAATTATCTCTCCTTTCTTGTACGTTTGCAGGAATTATAATGCTCTGGAACGCAGAAGCAAGGGTGGGAAGGAACGAAATGTGAAGGGTTCTCAGAGATATGCAAAGTCACTGCAAACAAACAACTGTCATAACCCTGGATTAGGGGAAGGCATTACTAAGATTACAGGTTAGCGACAGTGATATTTTCCTTATTATATGCAGGGTAAGGCTGCGTACTATAGATCCTTGTGGTACGGCCCTTCCCCGGACCCTGCGCATAGCGGGAGCTTTGTGCACCGGACTGCCCTTTTTTTATTCTCTGTAGTGATGCTTTTCTTAAACTATGTTTTTTTTTCTAGGAATAAAACAAGGAAGGTCAAGTCCAGTAATGGGTGGGGTTAATTCTTCAGCAGAGATTCAAGCTTTGTCAAAGGAGGTAAGTCTTATACTTGTGTGAAGTTGGATGGTGTAAAACCTATTGCTTATGGTTCAGCAGATTGATTGAGTGAATGAATAATTGCCTGTTCCAACGTCCAGGCATTATTAAGCTTGATTGAAGCCAGCTTAAATTCAATCACAGTACATGCTTCTGGATGGTCAAAGATACTCCTATTTAAAAGGATCTTGCAGAACTGTTCTGAACTACATCCGAAGCTAAGGATATGGTTTGCTTAAGTATTAGGGGATCATGTCTGCTGCTGTTGGTTTTACTTTTTTTCTTTCTTTCTTTTTGACATTAGGTTCGGTGTTTGTCAAAAGTCTGTTATGTTTGGTTTAGAGATTATATGACAGTGTAAGGATATGTCAAGATTTAAAGAATTCCCAGTTTAATAGAATCTCTAATTTGTCCTAAAAGATAAGTAATTGAGTAGTGGAAAGAAACAACCCGAAATGGAGTGGAATGGATATTGCTGATTCTCAACCAATCCCAACTATACCAGGATTGTGGTATTGTCACGACCCAATTTCCCCTCCGTATGACGTCGTGACGGCACCTAGTCTCTACGACTAGGTAAGCCTAACATTTGCGGAATAATGAAATGAAAACATAAATTTAACAACTAACTGTAGCAGTAACAACATAACTGGGTACCATGTCGCCTGGCATGTATAATAACCAACTATTCAAAATACACATAAATCCCAAAACCCAAAACATCGTGAATTACAAACTACAGAAGGAAAGTCTAGTGTCTCTATACATCA
Organism: Nicotiana tabacum; assembly: GCF_000715075.1. Taxonomy (NCBI): domain Eukaryota; kingdom Viridiplantae; phylum Streptophyta; class Magnoliopsida; order Solanales; family Solanaceae; genus Nicotiana; species Nicotiana tabacum. The sequence continues at coordinate 22,930,166 of NC_134083.1, forward strand.
GAGTCTAACAAAGGAAAAATACAGAAGATAATGGACATGGGAAAGAGTAGAAGGGGACTCCGAGGTCTGCGGACGCGACAGATATAACTTGAAGTCTCCAAAGCTGTCCCGGCTCACTAATAGCATGGCTGATAAGGAGCACCTGGATCTGCACACGAAAAACATGTGCAGAGAGTAGCATGAGTACACCATAATCGGTACCCAGTAAGTGTCAAGCCTAACCTCGGTCGGGTAGTGACGAGGTCAGGTCAGGGCCCTATTGGTATATATATATATATAATAAAAACAAGGTAGAATGAAATACCCCAGTAAAATAAAGACTGAAATTTAACAGGAATGAAATCATAGAAGACAACAACTCAGTACACAGAGATAACAACAGGGGATCTCCCGAGATACCGTCTCGTAGTCCCAAACGTAAATGTGTAGTACAGGGGGATCTCCCGGAATACCTTTCCGTAGTTCCAAAGTAAATATGCAGTACATGGGGATCTCCCGGAATACCGTTCCGGAGTCCCAAAGTAAATATGCAGTACATGGGGATCTCCCGGAATACCGTTCCGTAGTCCCAAAGTAAATATGCAGTACAGAGGATCTCCCGGAATACCGTTCTGTAGTCCCAAAAGTAAATATGCAGCTCAAACAATAGAATTAACAGCTACAACACGAAATCCTACAGTTTAGACAAAGTACAAGTCAAGGAAAAGCAGGAATTTCACTAAACATGTTGCACGGAGTTCAGATAAGCAATTAAGGCAAGTAGATATGCTATTCTAAGCTAACAGGATACTACACATGCTGATGTAACTCAAATAAGAAGGAAACATGTTATTACTTAGCAGAAATCGGGTTTTTACAACAATTAGCCCGTGTACGTACTCGTCACCTCACGTACACGGCGCTCACATATTAAAGCAGTACCAAATCCTAAGGGGATTTCCCCCACACAAAGTTAGGCAAGCCACTTACCTCGAACCAAGCTCAATCAATCGGTCACAATGCCTTTCCCACGAATATCCGGCTCCGAATGGCCCAAATCTAGCCAAAAGTAATTACATATCATAAATACAACCATAATAGACTTATTTAACTAATGAAATCAGTACTTTAACAAAAATTACGAAATTCGCCCTAAAAAGTCGACCCGGGCTCACGTCTCGGAATCAGGCAAAAATTACAAAATCTGAAAGCCCATTCACTCACGAGTCCAACCATACCAAATTTATCAAAATCCGACCTCAAATGGCCACTCAAAACCCCAAATCAAATTCTTCAAATCTCTAGCCTCCAACTCCCAATTTCCACCTTAAATACACACTAATTAGGTGGGAAAATAAATGGGGAAGCAAGATTATTGATCAAAAATAAGCACAAGGGACTTACCTCAAGAAGCCCCTCAAAATGCTCCCAAGAAATTGCCAAACCCGAGTTCAAAATGTTGAAAATGAGCAAAAATCGCGAACCTTTGTATTTAAGTGTTCTGTCCAGAAATCTCGCACCTGCGTACTCTCTGTCGCATCTGCGACGCCGCACCTGCGACGCCGCACCTGCGGAAATGCCATCGCAGGTGCGGATTCCACTTAGAATCCCAGGTTCCGCTCCTGCGGCTATGCGACAGCATCTGCGACTATCGCAAGTGCGGAAATGCATCGCACCTGCGGTTCCTGCCCAGCTCCTTCTTGGCCGCATCTGCGTCTCCTCCTTCGCACATGCGATCCCGCACCTGCGGTCTCCCCTCTGCAGGTGCGAAAACACCAGAAATCAGAAAATCTTCAGCAACTAGCCTAAATCCAAATTCAATCCGTTAAGCATCCGAAACACACCCGAGGCCCCCGGGACCTCAACCAAACATACCAACAAGTCCTAAAACACCATACAAACTTAGTCGCGCCCTCAAATCACATCAAACAACCCTAAAAACACGAATCACCCTCCGATTCAAACTTAATGAACTTGAAACTTTAAACTTCTACAACCGATGTCGAAACCTATCAAATCACGTCCGATTGACCCCAAATTTTGTACACAAGTCGTATTCAACATTACGGACCTACTCCAACTTCCGGAATCGGAATCCGACCCCAGTATCAAAAAGTCGACTACCGGTCAAAATCTTCAAAAATTCGACTTTCGCCAGTTCAAGCCTAAATGAGCTACAGACCTCCAAAACACAATCCGGACACGCCCCTAAGTCCAAAATCACCCAACGGAGCTAACAGAACCGACGAAACTCCATTCTGGAGTCGTCTTCACACAGTTCCGACTACGGTCAAAATCCTAATACTTAAGCTTCCTTTTTAGGGACTAAGTGTCCCAAAACACTCCGAAACCAAAAAACAAAACCTCCCGACAAGTCACATAAGCATAAAAAGATACGGGGGGAAACAGTAAATAGGGAATCGGGGCTATTACTCTCAAAACGACCGGCCGGGTCGTCACAGGTATAGTTGTTATTACTGTTTTTTTTTTCTCTTTCTGTGATAAGTATATACTCCTGTGATTATATTATATAACTCTCAATTGCTACTTTTCCTGCTGTCAACTCACTGTTTTAGTTGCCTGGTGGTACTTCGACTGCTTGCTACTCATATTTTAACCATCCAGGTTACAGATCTCAAGCTCTCTGTTGACCACTTGGAAAAAGAAAGAGATTTTTATTTCGCAAAGTTACGAGATATTGAGATACTCTGTCAGACTCCAGAATTAGATAATGTCCCGGTAAGCTCTTCTCTCCCACATCTCTACCAAAAGAATGCTCATGATGTAGCTACCCAGCTACCCTTCTTGTTGATTCATCTATACTTGTGCATGTTTTACGAGTCATCTAATCAATGTGCTGGGGCTTATGACATTTCACAGATGGCTGCCGCAGTAAAAAAGATATTATATGCTGCTGATGCAAGAGAATCAGCATTGGCAGAAGCTCAAGAATTTCTAAGTGAATCTGTGGATGGAAGTGAAGGCTGAACTGGAAGTGGAAGATAAGTAAGAATTGCTTGCAGTAGTTTCTTAAATGTAGTGGGTTGCCATCGTTTGGTGAAAAGTTGCCAGTCTTCTGCTTTATACGTCCATGTTTTTTTTTGGGTGCCATATGAACAATCTGTCTCCAGTGTTTAGTTGATGGAGATATCTCCAGTGAAGCGAAATTTGTATTTGGATGTCTAGTGATCATAATTAGTCAACTTTAATTGAAAGATACATATCTTCCACAAAATAAATACAGTCAGCGATTTGGAAATGGGAGAGGAAGAAAAGGAAAAAAGAAAGAAAGAGAAGTACAAGATCTTTTTCCTTTGTTTGATTAATTTCAAAAGGAACAGAAAAAGAAGCTGGAGAACGGGGCAAATCCAAATTTACTTCTATTTTCCCTCGTCTTTTCCCCTCCGATTTTCTCCTCCCTTTCTTTTGTTAGTTTTCAAATTTCAAGAGCAGGGGGTTTTCTTAACTTTTCCCTTTTTGGGGGAGGTCTAGGGAGATGAAGGGAAATAAAAGCTCGATCGAGCTTTAAAAGGGGAAGTCTAGCAGATGAAAAAAATTGATGAAAATCGAACCTTAATTTTTCTGGACAAGCTAAGAGCTTTAATACTGAACTGCAATGACCTTTACGGTGACATATTTCTTTTTCTTTCATTTTTTTAAATATTATATTGTGTAAGTTATTAGAGATATTATAACGATCTAAAAATAAGATAATCTTATCATTTTGCATCTTTATAGTATTTTATTTCATTAATTTCCCCATAGACCTCTCTATCTAAAGAAATACATAAATACACTAGACAATGATTACCACAGTGCCCTTTCCTAGAACTAGAATATACATCCATAATAATACAGTAGGTAGTTGTAAATTCATACATTGTCAGTTTGTCACTTATATATGTAGAGAAAGAATTTATGCAGTTGAATTACTTGTGTTGCAGTAGAGATAGATTACACCAATCTTCTGACCGTTAGCCAAAACTATATAAGTTTTGCTAGTTGAACTGTGATGTCTTCAGCAAGAAAAAAACTTGCCAATGTAAAGAAGTTGGAAATGGGCATAAAGCAGAAAACAAGATGCACTCATTGTCATTACGCTGATGCCTGATGCCTGATGCTTGTTATCATGTGATTCCACATGAAATTCTGACAGTCCCATAGGAATTAGGATAAAAAATATTCCAAAGATAAAAGTGGACATATTAGCACAATGACAACATTAATTGAAGAAGACTTCACCTTACCATTATGCTCCAATAAAAAAGCTAGGCCTCGTGAGGTGCGGCATTCTTCATGAGCCCGCACAAATATATCATCCTCCATGGCCATGCGCCCATGCCAGTTACGGAACAAGTTTGAAAGGTGAACCTAATGATTTAAAAGAAGCAAATGAGTGGACCAGTAAAATTACTAATGAGGTTAAAAGGATTTGATCGAGAATGCAGTCAAAAAAACAACGAATATCTTTGAAGAGTATGGTAAACTTCGCATCTAACAAAATAGAAAAACACAAATGTGAATCCGCTTCACTTCTTCTGCATATAACAAAATTAAGAATGCAGTCTACATATATTCCTACTTGATTCATGTAGGTACTTGAAAGAATGAACGCAGGTTGCTCTCAGAATTTATAAATCCAAAACTTCTGGCCTATAAGTGCTGTGTACCTTTAGTTTTTCAAAACACAATTATAAGGCCCTTTTTCTCTCTTTTTTTCTTTTTGCATAATGGTATAAGTAATATTTACATCACTAATTGGTATTATGAGTAGCCATCTATTGATTTGGTAAAAACTTATCATACATAAAAAGCAGTTCGAATTTCTCTTATATACTAATTCTTCAATTTTTATAAAAGCATTCGAAGCCACCACAATACCACATATTCATTTTATTTAACACCGCTCTTTCTGATTAGCGAGATGTGAAAAGTACAACCATTTTAAGCTGGGAACTAGACTCGGAGATGCTGACGGCTAAATGAAGCGCACGGGTAAACAACACGATAAACAGTGAAATCTACTGGATTAAATTCTTTTCATACATTTGATCAAAATACTCGTTAGTGTTGAAATATCCTCGTACTTTTTTTACAAAACTGGGAGGAGAATGGCATGAAGGAGCGGGAGGTGGGAAACAAGAGATAGCTGGATGTATTCAAACGAGGAAGTACGTATCAGACTGTTTGATTACTATCGCGATTTTCATTTTCCTTTCACTTATTCATAGAAACAGCAGCAGTCCGTTCATCCTAATGTGTACGAAGGATATGAGTTTCACTCTATATGCAAAATTGAATGTACACTTTCTGATAGAGAGATAGCTTCTTTAGGATCACATTAGTTGTACGGGTAATAAGACTCCTTCCTTGAATCAGTGGCGTGCATCTCATATTTTCACGGCTGATACGCTTTCCGAGACATTGATGATATTTACAGCTGCACATACACAGAGATGCATATAACATCCATACCCGAAGCAAACTCCATCCAGATTATAACCAACCACTTTTTTTAAGCATAACTGACCACTCACTGATACAGAAGTTAAATCAGTAGATAATTCATCTTGAAACCTACCATAAATCTTCAGTGGTCTGCAGATAACTGCAAAAAGAATAGGAGTGATGAAATCCTAGCTGGTTGCTTTACTCCTTCCAGAAACAAGGTTCAAGGCATTGTAGGTGTCATCAGTGAGATCAGATGTTCTGCAGAAGCATCCCGAGGTGCTTTTGCAGTGGTGCCCTTTACCTAGCAGAGGATCCAGAAAAAAAGAAGACAATAATAAGAATGCTTCAATGAATAGTAGTTATGACCGAAAATAAGGATAGTGACCTATAAGGGGGATGAAAGTTGTCCCAAGTGTAAACTAAGTCCTCTGTGGAATGAATAAAAGCAGGAGCTATCCACAATCTGCTCATGAATTTTGGAGAGAATAATTCCAGATGCAGGGCTTAAGAGGGTGTTTTCCAAAGTCCACGAGCACACAGGCATGTAATGCATCATTTAAAGGATCATGCAAGTGTATCTTATGTTCCTCTTACATATCTCCATTATCTGCAGTTTGTAACCACAACCTATTTTGTGAAGTTTCTTGAGATAAAATCATTATGGGGCAAGCTGCAACGACTAGATTTCCACTCTAAGAACATAACATTAGAAAATAGGGAAAATATAGCTTCGCTAGAGTAACTGAACTGGAATATAATCTAGTAGCTTTGTTATCAGTTCTAATAGCTGCGATTATTATTTCTCTTGGGCACTTATTTGCCTTCGCATTTCATTACTATCAATACCACATATCTCTTACATAGATCTTTTTGTTTCTCCTTTCTTCTTTCTCCCTGCTAAAGTTAAATGCTAAAACTATTTATCAGGTACTTAATTTGAGTTGTTTTCTCACAAGGCTTTTGTGTTCAGACTTTGGACACATAAAAGATGCGGCTGGATGTATTGATAAACAACTAAAAACTGAATGCTGATTTCTTTGTAAACAGAGAATTTTAACAGGATATTTCGGATTCAGATCTGATTGATAATTAGTACACTTTAATGGATAATATAAACATTTTCAATTAACTGCAGAACGTAACTAAAGATGTAATGGAATATATAGGACAACGAATATGTACCTGCATCATTAGAGTTTTGATGACTTCCTTTGCAGCATTGTTTTTCTCTGTTTCGGTTCTAGCTTGTTCAGTTTTCTCTTGAAGTTGCCTTGATTTCTTCTCAAGCTCAGCCTCTAAGAAAACAGATCTCTGGGTGAGAATCTCTACCTGCATGGGTTATATCTCAGGTCCAATAGAGCACGCACAGATCAACTTATACTACAGATTTCTTTGTTTGAAAGGAGAAGTAACACTGCATACGATGTAGTTAGTTTAAGCTGGCTGCTGTTTCTAATCAGTTGGTCGTTGGACTATTTCAAGAAAACCCTTTGCAAGACAAATACCAGAATCTAGTGCAATAGGTAGAGCTATGCTATAATAGAAACCACAGCAACACAATCTTTCTCAGCGGAATGTAGGATATTGTGCATGAAAAACTATTTTGGACCAATCAGGACTACTAAAACAAAGTTTTTTCTTGAGATAATATTGTTTTCATCTGTTATCCTGTTGTTCCAACTATTGTAAAATTGTTTCCACAAATAGAAGGCTCGTCCAAAAAAGACGTCACTTTGAAGTCACTTATCCAAAAAGCTATTTACGCATCTATTTGACATTCTCTTAGGAGTTAATGATATATACCTGCAGTTTGATTATAAAAATACAAGAAGAGTTGGATTAGTAGTTAATTGGTATAGAACTCTAGAGACTCAGTATTTTGACAATTCAAAGGTAATTTCAATCAAATCAGAATAAAGGATTAAGTCGCTGATCCAATTAGTGACTTCTATCTAACGTGACTCCTTTTCAAAATCTCTTTTGGAACACTTTGAGAACAGCTCAAATTATGGAATTATGGGTGAAAACAGTATTAGCTCAAGAAAAATTTCTAAAACAAAAGATGATTTAACAATAAGACGGGATAGCAGAGCAGTAAACTGGAAAGTGTACAGAAAGAATGTTAACAGAAGGCCAGGTCTCTTAAATAGTAGACGCAATATGGAAGAGACAAGAAAAGTTGATGCAGGATAAATGTTCTAAAAATCTCCAGTCTTTATGGTTATACTAACAATACAATAAGTCTGATGAAGGGAATGACAAAGTAACATCTTCATGAAATGAAACCAAGAAGAATTCTGAAATTGAAAAATCTACACGTAATTACAACCAAACTTTTGAATGAATACATAATTAGTCAACAAGTAACAGCAACCTTGTGAAACCGAACCAGGATATCCTAGGTGCGAATAACTAACTGTCAACCACATGCAGCCTGACCCCAATATATACTTCTTTTGTTCTTTTTTCCTTCATTGTACTAGTGAGTGATGCTTCCACTAATTTCCATAACAAGTGTCAAAGCCATACCATATGCTTCCTAATGTTATTAGTAATTCTAACACATAGAAGAAACAAAAATAAGTGATAAGTAATTCTTGTTAAATGGACCTTGGGCCTAACTCAACACCAAAAGGTAGCTCATGAGGTGAGGATTGCCCAAGCCATATTAAGGAGACCACCCATCCCTTAAAGCACCGATGTGGGACTCTTCACACCCCTCACGCCCAGGGCTGGACATCTGGAGCGTGGACAATTTAATATGGGGGCCCAATATCGGGAAACGAGAATTGAGATAGGTCCTGCTCTGGTACCATGTTAAATGGACCTTGAGTCTAACTCAACACTAAAAGCTAGCTTATGAGGTGAGAATTGCCCAAGCCATATTAAGGAGACCACCCATCCCTTAAAGCACCAATGTGGTACTCTTCAATTCTGATATTCTAATATTTTTCTACTTCAATGATTCTTTTAGGCATGACAGAATGCAGCAATAAAGAGGCTTGATAAAAAGAATCTTGACCATTTTTACCTGCTCCTTCAATATTGAAATTTCTTTTTTCAGACTTTCACTTGTTTGCTTTGAATCATCAAGATCCACTTCGTGATATGCTTGTGCAGCAATAGCAGATCTCAGTGACACAGAATAAGATGAACTTGATTCCAAAGAAGCAGGAGAGCCAGCTTGAGAATGACTTGTTGATCCAACAAAAGAAACAGACAATTTCTCAGGGCAATCAGAAAAAGACATCAATGGGCTTGATGTTTGAGATAATTCACACTGAGTATTGCCATTGGAAACTGGAGAGACATGGTCAGAGTTTGAATCTTGCTTCTGGTTCTTTTTAGGATGTTGATTGTCAGACTGCTTGAATGAATTGAATGAGGACAGCCTAGACAGAAGGCCTTTTTGTTTGGAAGGCAAGGTCTCTTTCACCTTCTCTCCGGTATTCTTCTGTAAGCTTCCATTGGTGGCCTTCGGTGGTAGACACGTCAATCCAGTCTCCAAGCCCTTGTTCAATTTAGCAAAACAATCTTCACACACACGATAAGGTTTGTTCATTTTTGGAGCCAAAGAAGCTTTTACAGATCTTTTACTGGTGCACACTTTGCAAAAGACAAGCCCACAGTTGTAGCAGTTATGACGTTTTCGTCTGAGATTAAATGGACTCTGGCATCCAGCACAAATGGAATTATTAGCAACAGACACTTCTCTGTGTAGACAAATGGCAGCAGTAAAATTATTTCCACAGACCACATGCTTTATTTGTTTTGCTTTCAGCGCTTCAACCAGTGTAGGAGTGTTCCTATCACGATTGTCCCCATGTCCTAGCTGACCATTTCCTCCTTTTCCCCACGTGTAAAGCTGAGAGTTTGAGCTCAAGGCCACAACATGGAAAGAGCCACAAGCTATTTCTTCGATGAAACAATTTGTAATTTTTCCTTGAACACGAGAAGGGAACTTTCCATTGCTTCCAGGAATTCCTAGTTGCCCATAATCAGCTTTCCCCATTGTATATACTTGTCCTGATGTTGTCAGAGCAACTGTAATGCTATGGCCACAGACTACTCTACAGAAGTTAATGTCATCTAACTGTAAAATGTTGCATGGAGCGAGTCTAGAAGCATTATCTCCATGTCCAAGTTGTCCATCATCGCCATTTCCCCAGGTGAAAAGCTTCCGAGGTGGGGAGTTACTAGAACCAGAATCCTCAAAAGAGAGCTCTACCACGGCTGCAGTGTGCCAGTGCCCACAGGACACTGTAGCTGTTCTTCGTCCTTGTAGAGTTTCAACTTCCCTAGGAATGCTAGTGCTACTACGATCCCCATGACCTAGAGCACCAAAAGTTCCATCACCAAAAGTAAAAAGTTGGCCAACTGATGTTATAGCAGCCGAATGCCAAGGACCACAAGAGACATATGAGACATGCTTACCAACCAAAGGACCCTTTACTTTTTTGGGGGTCCAGTGACTGATTCCAGTATCATGCCCAAGGAGGCCAAAGTTAAAGGTACCCTCACCCCATGTATAGAGATCTCCACTGATTGTTGTGGCACAAGTATGATAATCTCCGCATGCTGCTGATGTAACATTCAACCCACAGAGAGTGTCAATAAGTTTTGGGCTAGAAACATCAGATTCTACTCCATGCCCTAGTCTGCCACCTGACCCCTCTCCCCAACTAAGGATCTCTCCTTGCTTTGTGATTAGTACAGCATGTGTGCTTCCACAAGCAATATATTGAGCATCAAGTAGTAAAGCTGATTCCAAGATCTTAGGCAAAGGTGAATCCCTTCTTACAGCTTCAAAGTTTCCACGTCCACATATCCCACCACCAAGCAGGCCATCACCAATTCCTTCTCCCCATATTAAAATGTCACAAAGGGTATCAATATTTGCGGAAGAAGATCCCTGGCTAGATGAACTAATGGCACTAGAGAAACTAAATCGGATAGTATCCGCAGAGCTCCGCCCATTTTCATCATCTAAGGTTCCGTATGATCTTGAGTCGAGGGAACAAGCGGCAAACTCTCTTTGGGAAGAACATTGTGCGGCTGCATTATAGAGTAAAAAGTCAGAGAATGCTCTTTCTAATCTCTTTTTTGGGGGACTCTGAGATGGAACTGAAACCAATTGATTTTTCTTTGGATCCTGTCACGAGAACAGGAAAAGAGTCAAGATCATAAATCAATCAACTTAACAAGAAAAGCACAGTAAGTACCTCATAGGGTGTACTGCTGCTTCCACTACTACTTGACAAAGCGGAGTGAGAACTTCGTTGTGTCACAGTAGTTGAACCTTCAGAAGATGTGGCATCATGTCTTATATCGCTTGTCCACTTTTGACAGTTAACCCAAGATATCAAAGCCCTGAGAGCAACAAACCAGACTTCTGCCTCTTCCTTATCTTTGCAGATCTGCCGAAGAATTCAGTTTTTTGTTGCTATCATCTAAAATTATAAAATTCTTCTGGAAATCTTCATTTTTGTACTAATAATAATGGAGTCTATTAAAATCACGGTATTCCGGGTCCGCCTATTTTCTTAACTCTGAGATTACTAGTCCATATACTTGGAAAATACATAACACATGCTTTAATGATGATCTTTGTGGAAACCTATGTTGCTCGGACTGTTCAAATCCCTGTTGCACCCGTGTTGATTCGACATAGGTATAGGTGTGGATGTGAGATCCACACCGGATTTTGTCACCTTGAGTGCTTTGACTACATCTAGGACCAAGAAGTGTAGATTGATTGGATTGCTAATTTATATGTATAGTTATATAAAGTATGTTTACACTTAGCTATTACATGAGATATCTTTTGAATAAAATATTAGGTGTTTATAAAGAATTAAAAGTTTATTAGTTTTGGTTCAATAACTTTAATTAATCGAAATATATATTTATATATGTCGTATATACATGTATTGACCTTATCCTAGCATCCGCATCCGCAGTCGGATTCATACCCCCAAATATTAAAATTAAATTGATGAAGAATCTGACCTCTAGATCGGCACCCGTATTGGGTACCCGCACGAGTCCGAGCAACATAGGTGGAAACCATATCTAAACAGTAATGAGCATTAACTTTGTTCCGGGACGGAGGTTTATATTGTCCTGCTTCATTAACCCATTTAGTCTATGGAATTGAAAGAATGGCAATTCTCACTCCATATGAAGGGTACAAGCATCTGCATCTCTATAATATCAGTGAAGTACGATATGCAAGTACAAAGTTATCCACTTTCTTAAATATTGTATATCAACCAATAAAATGAGCAGCTAGTAAAATCTACAACATATTATTCCAAGCAAGCATAGGACTCAAAGTTCATATATCATGAAAATACAGATGAACTGCAGACTGAGCCACAGGTGTTCATTGTCTATGTCCGAGGCAAAGTTATAGCAAATATAGCCACTTCATGGAAGAATGAAGACTGGCTAATTGTGGACCAACATAGGAAATGTCTCCTATATGCAATTATGCATAATAATACAATTTCCAATTTTCTTCCATTTCCTCATACTACTTGCATAGGTTATTTCACAGATTTACTAAAACAAAAAGGCAACTAAGGTATGAAATAAAAATGCATAGCTGGGAATTTTTAACCTCAAAAGATAACAACATTTTAAAAAAAATACTTGTATACATGTGAAATGCATCCAAAAAGCTATCTATTAATCAATCAATTAACTATGGCTCAATATTCAGGCCCATTTCATCCCAGTACTAACTAATCTTTCTTAAGGAAAAAAATTAGGGGTTTTCTAGATCTCAACTTACTAGTACAAGGTAATTACTAATTATTTTATATCTCAACTGGTTGGTGACAATTTGCTACTCAAAAAGCAATTTGTGAGTGAAGGAATGCAATTTATGCAAGTGCTTAAACTTGGAAGGGAGTGTGACATGCTGTTAAAGACTGTAAATGTTACTTACCAAATCCAAGGAACTTTTGCCATATAGAAGTGAAAATGACTGATATTCCTTCTCAGGTCTAGGAAACCGCTGAAAAATTGCCTACAATTCATTTGAGATAGAAAATGCAATCAATTGCAAATGCTGGTTAGTATGGAATTTGATATGCATGATCTTGATAGCATAAGGCTTACAGTTCGTTGACCGGGAATAATCCTTGAAACCTGACTCAATTGAAGCTGTTTCTCCTCCTTGTCAACATACCATATCAGTCTTGTCTCATCCTGAAATTTAGCCATGAGAAGCAGTTGATGGATGATACTTCAGAGGATACCCCTTCTTTGAAGCAGAGAAATAGGACCCTTATATGTAAAAGTGTGTATGTGTGTGCACGTGGGGGGGGGGGGGGGAAGCAGAAGCATTAGTAAAGAAAGAAGAATAGAGCTGATCTTGGATGCTATAAACATCTTTCTTATCAAGTTCCAACTCATTAACTTCGACTCACTCATCTGTAGGCACGAGAAAGAACATCACAACAGAGGTCAAGTACTTACACCGAGCAACCATGTAACTTGAACAATAGAAACATCAAAATGAAAGTGTAGAGCTTTACCTAACCTATGCTTTAAGGCTTGAAAATCCAACCACATCTATTTAAACATCAGTTTAAGATAAGCTGATGATATTATCTAGTTGTACAGTTGCTAGGCTTCTCCACAAGTCAGAAACCACTTTATGTCAACCATATTTACCCCTAACCTCCCCCCCCCCCAACCCAAGCATGAACATAGCATTTCCTTTTTGTTGGTATGTCATTTTCACATAAGGAAATCCCAGTTTGTAATACTTTCATGGCCAGACAAAGAGATGAAAAAGGAATTTTAAGAAAGTTTTTCAATTAGCCGCTTACTGGTCTACCTTTTTCTTACCATACCTCTCCTACCACTTTTCAAGTTCTCACCCTTCTCTCAGCTCCCTACTGGTTCTCCTTTCTCCCTATTCTTAGCTTACCTTCCCTTCCAATCCCGGTGCTATTTTGTTCCACTTGTTCCTTCTAAGCACGTTTCAAAATATTTTTGAGCTTCTCAAACTTGTTTCGTTTTTTCCCCCTTTCCAAGTATATACATGTATAAAAGATGTTTCTAATTTTGTCCCTTACGAAGACAAAAAAAAACACAATTCTTCAGATAGCCAAGTGATCCCTAAAGTTTTAGTTTTTGATCATTAATTTATCAGCTATTCTCACCCGATATTTTCTTTTTGTGCATTCTTGAATGCAAGAGACCTTTCCAGCAAGTTAAATTAAGGTAATTCAGAACTTGATGTTTTGTCGAAGCAATCTGAACATTATGATAGCACAGTTTTGAGTGCTTGCCGAGACTTTGACGAATCAGTTATTTCTAAACTATACTTGCCTGATATATGGCATTTAGATTTGTTAAATGAAGATTCGAAAGATAAATGGATGTTCACAGAGAGTATGCTCATGAGGAGAAGCAAACTAGAGAAAAAGAACAAAAAATTTGTGAAATAATGCACAAAATAATGCAAAACCCATACAGTAGAAAGACGAAAAGGGCAGAACTTTGGCTTTCCTCTGCGTCCATACTTCAGTAGATATGTTCCTCTCTTTAAGGCTGTAATGGCCTGCAAGTTGCAGAAACAAGGATCTGTAGGTTGAAGATAACAAACAGCTCATTATAGAAATTTTACCTTATCAGCAACAAATACACCCCCTCATTCCTCAAATTAATAATATTGATTTGTATGGTTTTTAAGAGAATTATAAAATTTACAACTCTTTAACAAGGGAAACTTAAAGGACCAAATCTTAGTTTATGGAATTCTGAAATAGAACAGGGAAAGAAGTCTATTTAACAGAGAGAACAAGGTTGGAGTACAAATTTATAAGCTCCTTTTATCTGATATTCCACACCGAGAAAATATGTGCTAAAATGAGGCACTCAAATTGATCTTTTCATCAGGGGCACCAGATTGTGGCAATTCAGTAAGAGAATAATAATATTATGCAGAACCTACTTTCTACATTTTTTTTGATAATGTCTGAGCTCAGGTTCGAACTGGGGACCTCTAGTGTGTGAGACTAGCGTGATAAACAACTACACCAGAAGCTACTTTCTACATTTAACATTTTGAAGTTTAAATTTCAAAGAACTTTTGCGGTCCACATATTTAGGCTACTCTTTACTCTACATCTGTACTAGTTTCTTTCCCAGATAACAAAAGCCTAACAAATTGCATTTGCTCAAGTTAACTGTGGCCAAATGTTGGACGAAACGCAAGCACACATACTGAATAATAACTAGGTATTAGAATTTTGGAATATTTCCATTAAAAAATGGCAATAGAAAGAACTAAAAATCTTCATGCTATGACTGCTAACACTGTAATGACACTGATAATGGACAAACGAGCTCAACTATGCTGTAGGCCTTTTTTTCCTTTAAAATATGAATTAATGGACTTCAATATGGATATGTTCTGCATTCCCTATCACATGCCCTTGCCGTGCACAACTATACTGCCATGTCAATCGTCCGTTGACCTTCCCATGTCCGTTGACCTTCCCATGTCAACTGCTTGTCCCAAAAGGCCGACTTTTGTATATGGAACTGAACTTCAACCAACTGATCTAACTTGTGACTGCAATGCCAGCTTTTCTATCCTTCTTAAAGGAGAATAACTTTTCTAGATTTCTACAAAATATAATCACTTTACATGTTCTCCCGAAAGGGTTTTTAAAAAAAAAAAAGCAAGCACCAATTAACAACAGGCAGTACATTAAATAGGCGTCTGTGGTGCAGCACCCAGGAAAAGAACTAAGCATCCTTTATGTTATTTCAAGTTTGACTTCTAGTTTAAAAATTTATGGTTAATAATCATAATGGATGTATTGGTTTAATGCTGGTATTTAAAGCCATTGGTTAATATATTAATTTGCAAGGGAAAAAAAGACAGACTGACAACTAACGCATGTAAGATACTCAACCTTCTCTCTTTTGGCATCCTTCTTCTTGATAAACAAACATTATGTAGAGGTCTGAAAAACAAAAACATAGGCGTTGATGTAATTATTGTCATGGTTCTATTATTGCCTGATTAGGTGAAACAATAGGATTCGCTCACTTCGATTACCTGAATTTGTATTTCTTTTTTCCTTTATTGACTAAATGGTACAAACATTTCTAGTTTGATTTCGGAATAAGAAGCTAGCTTTCCTACACTGGTGGTGAGAGTTTGCCCTTCTTCAAAATCCGCTCTGTTCTTAAGCAGAAAAGAATAGAAAAGTTTAGCAATATACATCACCTGTTCCACATTCCTCTCTCCAAGACTGTTCCTCTGTAAGTTGTTCATTAAGCTGTTATATGAACTTTTGCTCTTTGATCATGATAATACCAAACATCTTGTAGACGGCAAAAGAGTCCCCATGGTTCCTCCATAGGAAGACTTCACAAAATTTTCCTTCAAGAGAGTAAGGATATCAATATCATACAGAGTATTTCGAAAGAGCCAATAAACATGAGTAAGCGTAAAATAAGGAAAATGATTAATTGAAGAACCTCGACACGAACTATTAAGTAATGGCACTTTTCCCACAAAATAGAGACAGAAAAATTTGCAGTTGATGACATGCAGGCTTCTCTTATCGTTGTACTGGATAACCAAAAAATAATTTAAGATTACTTTCCACTAGTAGTATCATCTTTTCAAACAAATTAGCCGCATAAAGTATAATTATACGAAACATCAAAGCATGTAGAATACACGTAAAATCTCAGCAAAACTTCTTTGGATATCCGGAACTACTGGTCATGACAACATCCACATTCTATTTAATACTCAAACAACCATAACTCCCTAAATAGTCACGAATACATATCAATATCACGTAAGTATATTAAAAAAAAAAAAAAAAGGTTCCTATATTTTCCTAGCTCCTAGTTCAAAATTCAACAGACAAACAACATCAGAACCAACAAGGAGCTAGGGTTTAGGTCAATGCAAACCAATTTATACACGCTTGACCGATGCAGGCGACAGAGAACACCGCTAAACAGTACATGCAATTCAAGGAAAATGAAAACGAAACTCATATTTTGTGCTTAAAGAAGATCAATACAGGTAAAGGAGCACTCACTGTTGCCGAATTCTGGAAGAAGCCGATGTCAATTTAGGCGCCGCATTCAATGAACCGAAAATACTGACGTATTTTTGAAGCTTAAATTCTCGATTTGATTACAAAAGCGAAGCGCTCGTTGATTTATTTTTTTTCTATAAGGAATTTGATAAAATCATCGGATCGAAACGTCTGGAAATGAATTGAGAATTTCCCAGAGGTTTGTGCGGAAATTAGTGTGTGACTTTCTGTTTTGCCTCTCTCCTTTTTCTCTCTGAGCAGTACGTATGTATTATATGTGTGCTTTATATATACGTAAGGCTATAGCTCTTCTTATTCTTTTTTTCTTGGATTAATTTATAGTTATTCAATCGTGAATTCGACTTTGTTGATGCCACGTAGTCAACGAAATCTGAATCTGTTGCAACTTTTCCGCGGCAAGGAAGTGGGGTACTACTGTTGGTTGCAGGGGCCTTTTCTGTTTCTCCCAGACTTGTCTCCAATCAACTAACTTCCCGCCAGTTTTTTCCCAGCTGGGTTTTGTTATAATACCCCTTCTTTTTTGTTGTATTATAGGAGTAGTAGCTATAAGCTACTGAGTTCAGCTGCAGTCCTACGAAGTTCAATTTATTTTGCTGCCAATTTGAAATTTCTAAATTTATTCTCCATTACATATATGATAAAATAAAATATACTAGAGCTTTTGGTAGAATCCATTTCTTTTAGAGCTTTTTTGGATGGTTGTTACCTATTGTTTCATAATATATCCTATCGTATTGTATTTTATTGTATTGTATTGTAATGCATCGTTTGATAAATATAATGTTTGGATAAATTATATCGTTTACCGTTATTTCATCATATCACGCACCAATAATATGAAAATAAACTTGCAATATCTTAAAGAAAAATTATGATACGGTGTAAATTATTATATAAAAAGATACGGTAAATGATAAAATAAAATCTTTATATTATCAAAAGCCAAAGAAAAAGGCACCACATTAAGCCAAGTGACAGCCTAGAAAAAAGTCACATGGCATAAGTAGTTGATAATTAGTTATTTAGTTAATGATTAGTTATTGGTTATTATTTTTGAGTTAAAATATCTATAAAATAATAAAATAAAATATTTTATAATAAAAACGAGAATTAAAAAAAATCCATTTCATAATTTAAAAAAACTTTCCATTTCAAAATTAAAAAAAATTGTCCATTTGTTGACTCCATTTGTGTCAAAATACCTTTCAAATTCAAGGGAAAATAATTTTCTATCACATTATTCTGTTATCATTATTATAAGTCAAGACTAATCTCTATCTCATATGGGACTTTTTAAATAAATTATGTGTTTATAAATGAACTACTATATGATTTTCATCACGAATTACACCTAAGAATAAATTGAAGATTTTTTAGATTCATTTAATTATAATGTATTTCTTATTCATTTTAAATTAATTTATATTTTCAAATTATTTGAAACAACCTATATAATTGTGATATTTGAGTATCATCTAAAAGTTATTTGATGATGATATGAGTCTTTAAATTTAGTTATATTGAACTATTACTATAGGGTAGATAAGACTATAATCTATATCTATCTATATATTATTAAAAGTCAAAGAAAAAGGCATCATATTAATTCAAATGGCAGTCTATAAAAAAGTCACATGGCATAATTAGTTAATAATTAATTATTTACTTAATAATTAATTATTATAAATTAACAAAGAAAGTAACTACCTAAAATTAACTACTCAAACATGGGTGAGGGTTGGTTTAGGTTAGTTAATTTCTTTGTTTCATTTTTTTAAAATCATTTTCGTTTTACGTTTTTGAAATAAAAAGTGTATTTATTCATTAAAATTCAGACAATATTATTGAGAATAATATAATAAAATTTAAAATAAAAATATTTCAAGAGAAATTAAATATATATCTTCTATTCTATTACAAAAAGAAAGTAGCAGACAAAAATATTAGATAAAGTATTATGCTAATAAAAAATTCTATTAACAATGCAATAATACTAAACATTGGATAATATAATTAAAAAAATACAAAGCAAAAAATGTATTCGATGCCCATATAAGTCCCTTTAATTTAATAGAGATTTTATTCATTATAATTAGATAATATTATTGAGAACAACAGAATAAAATTTAAAATAAAAAAATATTTAAAATTTTATAAAATATATATCTTCACTTATATTACCAAAAGAAAGTGAGTATACAAAAATATTAAACAAAGTAATATGCTAATAAAAATTTCTATTAACAATTTAAAAATACTAAACATTGGATAATATAATAAAGAAAAATATATAACAAAAAAAATTATTCAATGACTATATAAGTCCCTTTAATTTAATAGAGATTTTGTTATTGGGTATATCGTATTGATAAATAAGATGACAATTGAAATTTATTAAAGCAATATATTCTAATATGTTAAAACAAACCCGATCATAATTTAACTTAATTAATATTTTTTAATATTGACCGTACATCGCGCGGGTACGACTACTAGTTATTTAATAATAATGAAGGGTGAGATAAGAGAAAAACACAAGGTAACAACGCGAACACACCAAATCGATCGTGTCACGACCCAAACTCTCCCTCCGTGAATCGTCGTGACGGCACCTAGTCTCTACGACTAGGTAAGCCTAACACTTGCGGAAAAGAAATGAAAAACATGAAAATTAACAACTAACAGTAACATATATTTTTTCTTTTAAGCAATTGAGATACCGCTCGGCATATACAATAATCAACTCTCGAAATATACAAAACACTCCAAAGACCCGGAACACCGTAAGTCACAAGGTTCTACGAAGTTCTAACTGTTCTATACATCAGTGTCTATAGAAATAAGAGAAGAATCAACATAGGGGGATAGAGGGGGGACTCCGAGGATCTGCGGGCGTGGGCAGATGTACCTTGAAGTTCTCCGAAAACAGCAGTGACTGCAACTAAGGACGAGGCTGGTTAAAGGAACCTGGATATGCACACGAAAAATATATGCAGGAAAGGGCGTGAGTACATCACAACGGTACCCAGTAAGTACCGAGCCTAACCTCGGTCGAATAGTGACGAGGTCAGGTCAAGGCCCTACTGGTATATAATAATAAGCAGGAGAGTATAACAATATAATAAGAGAATGGAATTTAAACAAAGAGAACATAGCAAAGTAACACGCAGAACACAAGGATAAACAGTAGGGGATCTCCCGAGATACCGTCTCGTAGTCCCAAAATAAAGGTGCAAGAAGATCTCCCGAGGTACCGCCTCGTAGTCTCAAAATTAAATATACAAGGGGATCTCCCGGGATACCGTCCCGTAGTCTCAAAAGTAAATGTGCAGGGAGAACTCCCGAAGAGCCACCTTGTAGTCTCAAAAGTAAATATGCAGGGGGATCTCCCGGAATACCGTCCCGTAGTCCCAAAGAAAATACGCAGCTCAAACAAATGAATATAATAGTTACAACACGAAACCTATAATTTAGACTAAGTACAAGTCAAGAAAGGAACAGGATTCTTCTAAACATGCTGCAAAGAGTTCAAATAGGAAATTAGGACGCGTAAACATGCTATTTTAGGCTAATAGGATAACTATACATGCTAGTATGCTCAGATAAGATAAAAAATAGTCTATTACTTGGTAAAAATCAGGGTTTTCCACAAATAGCCCGTGTACGCACTCGTCACCTCGCGTACACGGCGCTCACATATTATAACAACACCAAATCCTATGGGAATTTCCCCCACACAAGGTTAGGCAAGCCACTTACCTCAAACCAAGCTCAATCAATCCGTAACAAGGCTCTTTCCATGAATATCCGGCTCCGAATAGCACAAATCTAGCCAAAATTAATTATATACCATAAATACAACTATAAGAATTACTCTAATTAATGAAATCAGAGCTAAGGCAAGAAATTAGAAAATCGCCCCAAAAAGTCTCCCCGGGCCCACGTCTCGGAATCGAGTAAAAGTCACAAAATATGAACACCCATTCACTTATGAGTTCACTCGTACCAAAACTACTCAAATCCGATACCAAAATCTCGATCAAAACCCCAAAATTCGGCCAAAGAACTTTTCTCAAAATTTTCTCCAATTTTCCAACTCAAATCACTAATTTAATGATGAAATTAAAGACATAATTATGGAAATTAACCAAAACTAGGTAAGAATCACTTACCCCAAACACCCACGTGAAAATCCCTTCAAAATTTGCCAAATTCCGAGCTCTCAAGTCCAAATGGTGAAAAATGACATAAACCCTCGATTTGAACCTTTAAATCTACTGAGGTGCTCCCTTCTTCGCGAACGCGGAATATCCCTCGCATTTGCGAAGAGCAAATTATTCTTACCCAGAAATTCTACATCGAGAACGCGATGTCCTAGTCGCAAACGCGAAGGCCTCACAACTCAACCCTACGCAAACGCGGGGCCAACATCGCGAACGCGTAGGCATAAGGGCCTGGGGACCCAGCAACCAATCCCTTCTACACGAATGCGGGATATTCTTCGCGAATGCGTAGGCTTATGATCTCAGAGCTTCGTGAATGCGGGACTGACATCGCGAACGCGAAGCATAAAATTCCTACCTGTCCCAGATCCTCTTCGCGATCGCGGAACACCTCTCGCAAACGCGAAGAAGGAAACCAGCAACTGAAAAACACCATAATCTGTTATCTCCCAAAGACCAAAAATGATCTGTTTACCACCCGAAACTCACCCGAGGCTCTCGGGACCTCAACCAAACCTACTAAAAAGTCTCAAAACACCACACGAACTTAATTGAATCCTCAAACCACATCAAACAATGCTAAAATCATGAATCATCCTCCGATTCAAACTTAAAGAACTTAAAACTTCCAAATTCGACAATCGATGCCGAAACCTATCTAACCACGTCCGATTGACCCCAAATTGTACACACAGGTCATATTCAACCCTAAGGACCTATTTCAACTTCCTGAATCAGAATCTGACCCCGGTATCAAAATTTCACTACCGGTCCAAATCTCCCAAACTTCGATTTTCGCTATTTCAAACCTAAATGAGCTATATACCTCCAAAACACTATTCGGGCACGCCTCTAAGTCCAAAATTACCTAACGGAACCTACTGAACTCCATTACGGAGTCGCCTTCACATAGTTCTGACTACGATCCAAATCCTAAGGCTTAAACCTCCATTTAGGGACTAAGTATCCCAAAACACTCCAAAAATCAAAACGAAACCTCCCGGCAAGTCACAATAGCAGAAAAGGATACAGAGAAAATAGTTAATAGGGGATCAGGGATATAACTCTCAAAACCACATCCTCCCCCTCTTAAAACAATCGTTCGTCCTCGAACGAGCATAAAGACATACTTGAAGTGGTGAAAAGATGAGGATAACGGCTGTGCATAACGTGCTCGGTCTCCAAGTCGCCTACTCAACCGGCTGACCCCTCCACTGCACCTTCACGGAAGCAATGTTCTTTGACCTTAGCTTTCTGATCTGCCTGTCCAAAATAGCCACTGGCTCCTCAACATAAGATAGATCCTTATCCAACTGGACTGAGCTGAAATCTAATACATAAGCCAAATCACCATGATACCTCCGGAGCATAGAAACATGGAATACCGGATGAACTCCTGCTAGGCTGGGAAGTAAGGAAATCTCATAAGCAACCTCCCCAACACGCCTCAACACCTCAAAAGGACCAATGTACCTTGGGTTCAGCTTGCCCTTATTCCCGAACCTCATAACGCCCTTCATAGGCGATACCCGAAGCAAGACCCGCTCTACAACCATGAATGCTACATCGTGAACCTTCCGATCTGCATAACTCTTCTGTCTGGACTGGGCCGTGCGGAGTCGATCCCGAATTACCTTCACCTTATCCAGGGCATCTTGGACCAAGTTTGTACCCAATAATCTGGCCTTGCCCGGCTCAAACCAACCCACTGGGGACCAATACCGCCTACCATACAGAGCCTCATATGGTGCCATCTGAATGCTCGACTGATAACTGTTGTTGTAGGCAAACTCCGCAAGTGGCAAAAGCTGATCCCAAGCACCCCCAAAAACTATCACACGGGTGCGGAGCATATCCTCCAGTATCTAAATAGTGTGCTCGGACTGTCCGTCCGTCTGAGGGTGAAATGTTGTGCTCACCTCAACTCGAGTACCCAGCTCCTGCTGTACAGCCCTCCGGAACTGTGATGTAAACTGCGTACCCCGGTCAGAGATGATAAGATACCGATACGCTATGAAGCCTCACGATCTCGCGAATATACACTCGAGCCAGCTGCTCGGAAGAATAAATAGTCATCACAGGAATGAAATGAGCTAACTTGGTCAGCCGGTCCACAATCACCCAAACTGCATCAAACTTCCGCTGAGTCCGTGGAAGCCCAACAACGAAATCCATAGTGATCCGCTCCCATTTACACTCCGGAATCTCTAACTTCTGAAGCAACCCACCTGGTCGATGATGCTCATACGTCAGCTGCTGGTAATTTAGGCACCGAGCCACATACTCCACTATGTCCTTCTTTATCCTCCTCCACTACTAATGCTGCCTCAAGTCCTGATACATCTTCACGGCACCCGGATGAATAAAGTACCGTGAGCTATGAGCCTCCTGAAGAATCAACTCATGCAAACCATCTACATTAGGCACACATAGCGTACCCTGCATCCTCAATACGCCATCATCCCCAATAGTGACCTCCTTAGCATCACCGTGCTGAACCGTGTCCTTAAGGACAAGCAGGTGGGGGTCATCATATTGACGCTTCCTGATGCGATCATAAATAGAATACTGAGAGACCACATAAGCCAATACTCGACTCGGCTCAGAAATATCCAATCTCACAAACTGGCTGGCTAAGGCCTGAACATCCAATGCTAAGGGTCTCTCTGCTGCTGGAAGATATGCTAAACTCTCCAAACTCTCCGCTCGACGACTCAAAGCATCGGCCACCACATTGGCCTTCCCCAGGTAGTACAAAATGGTAATGTCATAATCCTTAAGGAGCTCCAACCACATCCGCTGACGTAAGTTAAGATCCTTTTACTTGAACGGGTGTTGCAAACTCTGGTGATCGGTGTAGATCTCACAAGGAACACCATACAAATAGTGGCGCCAGATCTTCAGGGCGTGAACAATAGCTGCTAACTTAAGATCATGGACAAGGTAGTTCTTCTCATGCACCTTCAACTGTCTGGATGCGTAGGCAATCACCCTACCGTCCTACATCAACACCGCGCCAAGAACAATCCGCGAAGCATCACAATAGACGGTGTAAGACCCCAAACCTGAAGGCAATACCAATACTGGGGCTGTAGTCAAAGTTGTCTTGAGCTTCTGAAAGCTCTCCTCACACTCCTCTGTCCACCTGAACGGAGCACCGTTCTGGGTTAACCTGGTCATAGGTGTTGCAATAGATGAGAATCCCTCTACAAAATGACGGTAATACCCCGCCAAACCAAGAAAACTGCGGATCTCCATAGCCGATGACGGTATAGGCCAACTCTACACTGCTTCCACCTTCTTCAGATCCACCTTGATCTCATCACTCGATACTGCATAGCCCAAGAATGTCACTGAGTCTAGACAAAACTCACACTTATAAAATTTTGCATATAACTTCTTTTCTCTCAAGGTCTGAAGCACAGTCCTCAGGTGCTGCTCATGATCTTTCCGAGTACGGGAATACACTAGGATGTCGTCAATAAACACAATGACGAAGGATTCAAGATAAGGCCGGAACACGCTATGCATCAAATGCATAAAGGTTGTTGGGGCATTGGTCAGCCCAAAAGACATGACAAGAAACTCATAGTGACCATATCTAGTCTTGAAAGCAGTATTCGAGATATCCGGCTCCAGAATCTTCAATTGGTGATAGCCTGAACTCAAGTCAATCTTGGAAAACACCATGGCACCCTGTAGCTGATCAAATAAGTCATCAATGTGAGACAATGGGTACCTGTTCTTCACTGTAACCTTGTTCAGTTGGCGATAATCAATAAACATACGCATAGAACCATCCTTTTTCCTCACAAACATGACCGGAGCACCCCAAGGTGACACACTAGGCCGAATGAAGCCTTTATCAAGCAACTCCTGTAACTTCTCCTTCAACCCCTTCAATTCAGGAGGAGCCATACGATATGGAGGAATAGAGATGGGCTGAGTGTCCGACAACAAATCAATGTCAAAATCAATATCTCTGTCGGGCGGCATGCCCGGAAGGGTCAGCTGGAAATATATCTGGAAAATCCCTCACTACTAGGACTAACTCATTTGTAGGGGTATCAATACTGACATCTCTCACATAAGCTAGATACATGTCACACCCCTTCTCAACCATTCGTTGAGCTTTAAGAAATGAAATAACTCTGCTGGGATTATACTCTGAGGTACCTCTCCACTCTAATCGCGGTAAGCCTGGCATCGCCAACGTCATAGTCTTAGTGTGACAATCAAGAATAGCATAATGGGGTGACAACCAGTCCATGCCCAAGATAACATCAAAATCTACCATGCTGAGTAATAATAAATCGGCTATGGTCTCAAAACCACTAAGAGTAATCAAACACGATCGATACACGCGATCCACAATAAGAGAATCTCCCACATGAGTAGACACATAAACTAGAGAACTCAAAGAATCCCGAGATACGCCCAAGTGTGGGGAAAAATAAGAGGACACATATAAATACATAGAGCCTGGGTCAAATAATACCGACGCATCTCTATGACAGACTGGAACAATACCTGTAATGACAGAGTCGGAAGCAACCGCCTCTGTACGAGCCAAAAGAGCATAATACCCGGCCTGGCCTCCCCCTCTAGGGCGACCTCGACCTCCCCAACCTCTACCTCGAGCTGGTTGAGAAGGTGGGGCGGTAGCTGGTACTGGAATCATGGCCTGAGGACCCGGTGGAGCACGTGGTGGCTGAGAAGTCTGTGGAGGTGAAACCCTCCTAAGTCTGGGGCAATCCTTCACCATATGGCGGGTGTCGCCACACTCAAAGCAACCCCTCGGACCATAGGGCATGGCTGCTGCGACTGACTCGGACCAAGTATGCTGGACTGGCCGCTAAAAGCACCCCGAGCATGAGGCACACTAGATACTGGCGGTGCATAATAAGGCTCCTGGGGCCTAGAAAGGGACTGGAGCACCACTGGCAGCTGGAAGAGCTGAATGAACGGGGCGACCCACATAACCCCTACCATGGCGAACTGCTGGGGAACGAGCTCCAGAATAAGAACCAGTCTTTCGAGACCTCTTGGCCTTTCTCTCCTCTTGGTCCCGGGCAAGCATGCCCTCCAATCTCCTAGCAATACTCACAACCTGCTGGTAAGGAATATCCATGTCCAGCTCCCTGACCATACTAATCCTGATACTGGGGTGGAGTCCCTCAATAAACCGACGAACCCTCTCTCGAACTGTAGCAACCAAGGTCGGTGCATGTCGGGCCAAATCACTGAAGCGGACTGCATACTCTGACACAGTCGTAGCACCCTAGCGCAGCTGCTCAAACTCCGCGCGCCATGAGTCCCTAAGGCTCTGAAGGACATACTCTCTCAAAAAGATGTCCGAGAACTGAGTACATGTAAGTGAAGCTGCCTCATCCGGACTACTAAACTCATAAGCACGCCACCACTGATAGGATGCTCCTCTAAGCTGGAAGGTGGTAAAAGAAACCCAACTTGTCTCCGCTACACCCGTAGTACGGAGAATACGATGACACTCCTCCAGAAAACCCTGAGCATCATCTGTAGCCAATCCGCTGAAGGTAGGTGGGTGGTACTTCTTGTACCTCTCAAGTCTGAGTTGCTCCGCCTCATAAGCAGTTGTCCTGGTCTCATGCTGAACCGGAGCTACCGGCTGCATAGGAATGAACTCTGGTGCCTGATCAACCTGGACCCTCTGTTCAGGAGTACGGGATGCGGGAGTCTGTGCCCCTCCCCCGGCCTGAGATGTGGCGGGAGCTAGTAGGATCAATCCAGCCCGAGCTAAAGTGCTAAACATGCTCATGAGTTAGGCTAGAGTCTCTTGGAGGGCTGGTGCAGCAATAGGAATATCCGGTGCCAGCCCTCCAGCTGGAACTGCTGGGGGCTCCTCTGTCGCAGCTCGCGCGGGTGCTCTGGCTGCACCGCGTGGTCGTTCTCTACCCCGCCCCCAGCCTCTGGCGGCTCTAGCAAGGGGCGCGGGTGCCTAGTTATTA
The DNA here is from genome assembly GCF_000715075.1 of Nicotiana tabacum. Classification (NCBI taxonomy): domain Eukaryota; kingdom Viridiplantae; phylum Streptophyta; class Magnoliopsida; order Solanales; family Solanaceae; genus Nicotiana; species Nicotiana tabacum. Next base: position 22,956,917 of record NC_134083.1, read on the forward strand.
GATCCTCCGGTACGGGTCCTCACCATCTGTGAGAAAGAATGGATTATAGAAGTTTAGAATTTTTGATGCCAACAAATTTCGCACGACAAGGAATCAAAGAAGCATAATTTTTTCCTAACAGTTCCATAGCCTCCCAAAGATAAGTACAGACGTCTCCGTACCGATCCGCGAGACTCTAATAAACTGGCTTGTAACTCACGACACCTATGAACCTAGAGCTCTGATACCAACTTTTCACGACCCAAACTCTCCCTCCGTGAATCGTCGCGACGGCACCTAGTCTTTACGACTAGGTAAGCCTAACACTTGCGGAAAAGAAATGAAAAACATGAAAATTAACAACTAATAGTAACAAATATTTTTTTAAGCAATTGAGATGCCGCTCGGCATATACAATAATCAATTCTCGAAATATACAAAACACTCCCAAGACCCGGAACACCGTAAGTCACAAGCTTCTACGAAGTTCTAACTGTTTTATACATCAGTGTCTATAGAAATAAGAGAAGAATCAACATAGGGGGATAGAGGGGGGAGGGGGGGGGACTCTGAGGATCTGCGGGCACGGGAAGATGTACCTTGAAGTTCTCCAAAAACAGCAGTGACTGCAATTAAGGACAAGGCTGGTAAAAGGAACCTGGATCTGCACACGAAAAATATGTGAAGGAAAGGGCGTGAGTACACCGCAACGGTATCCAGTAAGTGTCGAGCCTAACCCGGTTGAGTAGTGATGAGGTCAGGTCAAGGCCCTACTGGTATATAATAAATAAGCAGGAGAGTATAACAATATAATAAGAGACTAGAATTTAAACAAAGAGAACATAACAAAGTAGCACACAAAACACAAGGATAAACAATAGGAGATCTCCCGAGATACCATCTTGTAGTCCCAAAATAAAGGTGCAAGGAGATCTCCCGAGGTACCACCTCAAAGTCTCAAAAGTAAATATGCAGGGGAATCTTCCGGGATACCGTCCCAAAGTCCCAAAAGTAAATGTGCAGGGAGAACTCCCGAGGAGCCGCCTCGTAGTCTCAAAAGTAAATATGCAGGGGGATCTCCCGGGATACCGTCCCTAGGCCCAAAGTAAATACGCAGCTCAAACGAATGAATATAACAACTACAACACGAAACATATAATTTAGACTAAGTACAAGTCAAGAAAGAAACATGATTCTTCTAAACATGCTGCAAAGAGTTCAAATATGCAATTATGACACGTAGACATCCTATTTTAGGCTAACAAGATAACTACACATGCTAGTATACCCAGATAAGATGAAAAACAGGCTATTACTTGGTAAAAATCAGGATTTTTCACAAATAGCCTGTGTATGCACTCGTCACCTCGCGTACACAGCGCTCACATATCATAACAACACTAAATCCTAAGGGGATTTCCCCCACACAAGGTTAGGCAAGCCACTTACCTCAAACCAAGCTCAATCAATCCGTAACAATGCTCTTTCCAAGAATATCCGGCTTCGAATGGCCCAAATCTAGCCAAAATCAATTATATACCATAAATACAACTATAAGAATTACTCTAATTAATGAAATCAAAGCTAAGGCAAGAAATTAGAAAATCACCCCAAAAGGTCTCCCCGGGCCCAGGTCTAGGAATCGAGTAAAAATCATAAAATATGAACACCCATTCACTCATGAGTTCACTCGTACCAAAATTACTCAAATCCGATACCAAAATCTCGATCAAAATTCGGCCTAAGAACTTTTCTCAAGTTTTCCCCCAATTTTGCAACACAAATTATTAATTTAATAATGAAATTAAAGACATAATCATGGAAATTAACCAAAAGTAGGTAAGAATCACTTACCCCAAACACCCACGTGAAAATCCCTCCAAAAATTGCCAAATTCCGAGCTTTCAAGTCCAAATGGTGAAAAATGACATAAACCCTCGATTTGAACCTTTAAATCAGCCTAGGTGCTCCCTTCTTTGCGAACGTGAAATATCCCTTGCGTTTGCGAAGAGCAAATTATTCTTGCCCAGAAATTCTACATCTCGAACGCGAAGGCCTCACAACTCAACCCTACGCAAATGCGGGACCAACATCGCGAACGCGTAGGCATAAGGGCCTGGGGACCCAGCAACCAATCCCTTCTACGCGAACGCAGGATATTCTTCGCGAACACGTAGGCTTATGATCTTAGAGCTTCGCGAACACGGGACTGACATCGCGAACGTGAAGCATATAATTCCTACCTGCCCCAGATCCTCTTCGCGATCGCGGAACACCCCCCGCGAACGCGAAGAAGGAAACCAGCAACTGAAGAACACCATAATCTGCTATCTCCCAAAGGCCAAAAATGATATGTTAACCACCCGAAATTCACCCGAGGCCCTTGGGACCTCAACCAAACCTACCAACAAGTCCCAAAACATCACACGAACTTAATCGAATCCTCAAACAACCTCAAACAACGCTAAAATCACGAATCCTCCGATTCAAATTTAAAGAACTTGAAACTTTCAAATTCGACAACCGATGTCAAAACCTACCAACCACGTCCGATTGACCCAAAATTTTGCAAACATGTCATATTCAACCCTACGGACCTATTACAACTTCCAGAATCGGAATCCGACCCCGATATCAAAATTCCACTACCGGTCCAAATATCCAAAACTTCGACTTTTGCCATTTCAAGCCTAAATGAGCTATAGACCTCCAAAATACTATCCGGACACGTCCCTAAGTCCAAAATTACCTAACGGAGCTAACGAAATCAACGAAACTCTATTCTGGAGTCGTCTTCATACAATTCTAACAACAGTCCAAATCCTAAGGATTAAATCTCCATTTTAGGGACTAAGTGTCCCAAAACACTCCAAAAACCAAAACGAAACCTCCCGGCAAGTCACAATAGCAGAAAAGGATATGGAAAAAATAGTTAATAGGGAATTGGGGCTATAACTCTCAAGACGACCGGCCGGATCATCACAGATCGTTACATAAAGTGGCACATTTCGTCATTACATAACGACAAATTTAACGATACGATACAATAAAATTTAAGTAACAATCAAAATAAATATCGTATTTAAAATAACAATATGATACAATACAATAGGTAACAACCATCCAAACAAGTTGTTAATCCATTTATCATAATATGTCATTTGTAGTTCAATTATCATAGTTTAGTATTTATTGAAACTGATTCACACGACTTTACTCCACTAGCTGCAGACAGCAACATTTGGCCGTATCTACCGGGAGGCAAATGGTGTAGCAGATGCCCTGGAAAAATATGGCATGCTCCTAACTCCTTCTAAAGGCCAATTATAATGGAGTCCCATACATTTTATGTCTCCCCCACCCTTCCCCCACCCTTTACTTTCGATGCTTTCAATAAGGACCTTTCGGATGTTACTGTACCACGATTGGTCCCCCTTTGCAATAGTGTTACTGTTTAGCTTTTAATATAATTGTATCCTTATTAGCAAAAAAACATATTTATTGATTATTTTTGTACTTGGATAATTCTTTAATTTGTGTAAGTGATATATCGTTCTCCTCTCTTTAGAATATGTAGGCCAGGTTTTCGGCTCCTTTTGTGTAAGAATTCACAGTTTATAGCATATTCCAAGGTTAGGATTAGGTGATTTTGGAAAGAAAATTTGTTGAATAATAATTACTTCATTCGTCTCGTTTTATATTATTCGACTAGTATATTGTAGTAATGATAATGGAAGAAAATATCAAAAGTAATGATTGAAAAGTTAGTTTGATAGAAGAAAGTTTACATTAATATTTAAATCTTGAATGTTTTAATGAATTAGAATAATTAAAATGTAGAAGTAAACTATAATAATGTCAAGTATTTTGTGACACAATTACACAAAAAGCCGACCAGATTAACCGTTTACTTTTTCTAGTCAGTATACATACATCAGTCGGCTAGGTGGACAGCTATTTGGGTTAAAAAATATTATTAAACAAAGAAAAAAGAATCCTGAAGAAGTTTATCCATATGAGACTCCGCCGTAAATATATTTATCTATTTAGTACTCTATTGGAAATAAGCCTCTTGAAGAAGCTTATCATTTTGGTACTCCGTTATGAATAAACATTACCCCCGGTAAAAGATTATCTATATATGGTACAGTAGCAGCTTACAAACAACTTACAAGCAGCTTACACGGCAGCTTGCAGTAGCAGCTTCCTTTCTTCTATAAATAGAGGAGTTTTCAGTTCATTATGTACATAAGTTTGAAGTTTGAATAATATATCAGTTTCTCTCTATACTTGTCTTTACTTTACAATTTTTATTTTATAACAAGTTCAGTTTATTCCAACTATTAAACCAAACAATTTGTGAATGAAGCACTATTTCCTAGAAATCCAGAGAAATAAACAAATATTCCAGAGAAATTATCCTTTATCCACAAAGCTACAACAAGCAAGGCATTTGGTCTAGTGGTATGATTCTCGCTTAGGGTGCGAGAGGTCCCGAGTTCAATTCTCGGAATGCCCCTTATTTCTCTCAGTTGCTTTTCCCCTCTGTTTTGCGAGGCCATCAAAAGTCTCGACACTTGAGGGAAAGATTATCAAAAGGCATGTGGTATGATTTCACATTTGTTAGCTTTTACATCAAACATTTCACAGATATAGTTTCAAAAGATAGTATTAAAAAGATTATTAAAGCTCTTCATCTGGTGTCAGGTGAGCAAGTTCCTCTGATATAGTACTACTGCCTATATTTTTCCATAAGAAGTTCCAAAGTTCAAATTTGTGATTATACTGACAGTAATTTTTATTTCAAATTTTCCCCGACAAAAGCTCTACACGAAAGCACATCTTGAGAATCTACAGAAACAAGCATAGAATTGGTGAAGCTGACACTTGCTTAACTTCTTGCAAAACAAGCATCAGACTAATACTCCAGCAGCTTGGCTTGCCGATTAAAGGTCCTAACAGGTAACACCTATATAGACTTATGCTCCACTGCGAACCACTGCCCTTAAAACATGAGCGTTTCCCTCCTAAATGGTTATCCTTGTAGTTAGATTAAGCGCCAATTAGCCCTTCTCTGGTTCAAGAACTACATCCCTTTCTATGTACCCTACCTAAAGAATCATCACATAACAAAGAAAAGTTATAAAGAACATTAAAAAAGGTTGAAGTGCTTGTACACTGGGAGGCAGCACTTCCATTTCCCCGTGTAAGTGGGAGTACAATGCAGCACTCCTGTTCGGCATTTTAAAATTCGAGCTTAAGTCAGGCAAACAATCACTGTGAGACCTTCTCAGACCTATCAAGTGATCAAAACAAGAGAAACCAATGTTTTGATAGAGATCAAAATTCCTTATCCTGCTGGAAGAGAAATAGAATAACGGCTCTCATTATCCTTAACAAAATGTTTGGAATTAACAGTGACTGATAAAAAGTATCTTGGAAAACACCTTGGTGAAAGAGCCATAAACAGTATAAGTTTATAACTTAAAAGTTAAAAATACAGGATTGCAAAAACTCTCTGAGAGAAGCTAATAGTCCAAACGTACAAAGACCAAACCATCAGTTTCAGGGCACCTCTTTACAATGGCAGATAGATCTCGTCCTTTCCTAAAGTACTGGAGCAGCAAAAACCAAACTAAAGAAACTGTAGTATACAAGGTTCAGTATCTGTAGTCGTCATCATAAAACACGTAATTGCTGGTTTGGGGCCTTCGTTCTCCTTCAGCCTGCAGGTAATGAAATGAGCCAATCCTTAATCACGTGAATTATGCGATCTCAGCCTACCTCAAGTCACTTGGTTTCTACATGTTTCTATGGCATTCCCTCAAAACTATAAACTAACACGGCGAACTGATTACCGTACCTTGTGGATCATCTCCTCAAATGCTTGGGTTCCGTGTTCTTGTATATATTTCTCTGCAGCAGTTAGGATGTCATCAGGCTTACTAAAGACATCCTTCTTTCGTGGAACATACCAGATGTTAACTGCTTTTCGTTGGACAATATAAGGCCTAATATAATGCTCATACACATATGCTGCACCATTGAAGTAAGGTATCACCAACCAGCAGGTTGTGATCAGTTTTGCATATGACCAGAAAGGAAGCCTGACATAAAAGAATAAAGAACTTGTTAGTGCAAAAAAAAATCAGACCTGGCATTTGGAAAAGAGTAGTAGTGATCATCCAAACTCACTAGAAATATACTGATATAGAAGAGATTCATGTACTATGTCCGAAACTTTTATTTCTCCGTCCAGTTGGAAACAACCAAAACTACTACTTAAGTATTTCCTAATACCGGAAACACATTGCTTTCTCTTTTCCTTCCAGCATGACAAATATAAGTATATAACTAAGAAACATGAACCAAAGAAAAGAATTGTGGGGGGGGGGGGACAGAACGTCCTGAACAATCGAATTGTTTGCCAAGCAGAGTCTCACAAAATCTTCCCTCTTTGCCTTCAATTACATCAGAAAATGGGGTTTCCTAACCTTATACCTCAATGTGACAGTACCTTGTGCTCAAACATTTTCAACCAAGCTAAGGTCAACTACATCACCACAGCTCATTTTTTGCATTTATCATGGAAATCCAGTTTCTTGCAACCATCTTCACAATGAATTGTCAAACAGAGCTACTAAGGTCACTGAACGTCCTGAACAATCGACTTGTTCTGCTCTTGTTTTAAATATACTGGTGAAGATTCCACTATATGAGTGCTAACTCATTCAGTAATAATTCATAACTATTGTCAAGCATGACAGTTGCTCCAAGAGTCCATGATCAGATTGTAGATGACTTCACAGGAAATTTACTCAAAAATCAGAATCATTTTTCACCCAGACTGACAAAGTTCGAGCATCAATTACTTCGTGATTCTCATTATTTCTACGAGTATGGTTTACTAAAGGACTGTTTGGCTTAAAAATTCTTATTCCATCTGATAGCAAACTGCAATCAGCAGATAATCTTTCTGTTTCTTAGGTAGCACGTCATCACTCATCACTTGTTCAACGATCTACAACACCAAAGTTAAGCCCCTATATACGAAGTTAGTAAAACTTAAAATCGTTGTGATGCTATTAAAAATATAGGAATTTAAAGTCTCTTCATTCTTCTATAATAACTATTTAGAAACTAGGATGGAAGAATAAGATTTGGCAACGAACACAATGCTCAAAGGGTTATTCACAAACATCGTCTGTTATAAGTATTATACTTTTCTTCCATTTCATCCTGAAATAAGGACAAGGATATTTATTAATTGAAGGACCATCTTCCATCTACAAGTGATAAAGAGACAATTATATCTACTTGTCATCGAATTCGACAAATAATAGCTCAAAAGCATATAAAAATCTCGACCGAGGAATATTACCATTCAATAAGCTTGGCAAAGGTCAGCTCAAAAAGTGTAATCATAGAGTACAAAATCCAATATGTAAGCCATTGCTGATCATCGACTGGGGATTTGCTCTCTATAGCTCTTATTGAGGCATACCTGCCATATAACCCAGAGCTCAGTACCAAAACATAACATATGAGGCAGTAAGGAAACAAGTAAAATAAAAACACTAAGCGAAAACACACTTACAGAGGATAAACCAGACTAACCACCGGCCTGCAATTTCAAGTGTACAAGAATAGAAATTAGCTTCACAAGAATAAATTGTTCCTAAATTGATCTCTATTATCTAAGAATAAACTAGAAAGAACCCATTTGTAATACATAAATACAAAGAAAAAGGTGAGTGTTTGAACTAGATTGAGGAGAGAGAGATACCCGGCAAGAATGTCAAAGTTGTTGAGTATAACCTTGAGGAAGCTTCCTACACCACCAGATCCTCCCATCTCTAAAGTCCAAAATTAATTATATTACGACTTCTAAAGAGAGGTATAGGTCTGAGATTTGCAGTTATAGCAGTGTACAGAAGATGAGAAGAAGATGGCTCTAAATTTGGGTCAGTGGCTGATGAGGAGAGTAACAGTTGCTGCTTTGTTGTTCAGAGAAGAGTAAAGTTAGAGAGAGTTCTCGTGTTGTTTCTGTGAAAACATTAAAAAAACAACGGCAAAGGACAAATATATATTGTGTTTTCGAAAATAGTCTAAAAATATCCTTATTATACTATTGGGCTATATATACTCTTTCTGTCATACTTTGGAATAAATATAACTTTATTTTGGATAGAGTATCACGTGTCAGCACAAGATGAAAACGACCTATTTTTTTTTTATCCGATCCGTTTTAAAAAACTCATCACCCAAACCGTTTTAAAATTCAGTTTTTTTAAAGCATATATTTTATAAAAACTGATTTGTTTTTTGTAAAAACTGAAAATAAAAAAAAGAATTTACAAAATATATATTTTTAATTCTTTTCAGTTTTTTTAAAGTATTTTTTTTTATAAAAATTGAAAAAACATTTTTATTTTTTTAAAATGTTTTAAAAACTGAAAAATATATATTTTGTAAAAACTTGAAAAAAAAAGGAATTTACAAAATATATTTATTTTTAAGTCTTTTCAGTTTTTTTGAAGTATTTTTTTTGTAAAAACTGAAGAAAAAAAATATTTTTAAAAAAAATTAGAAAAAAAAAAGACTGTCCTGAAACAGTGGACTACATATGCATTAGTTTTAAAAAAATAAAAATATTTTGCAAATTTTTTTTTCCAGTTTTTAGAAAAAAATACTTTAAAAAACTGAAAAATATATATTTTGCAATTTTTTTTTCCAATTTTTACAGAATATATATTTTTCAGTTTTTAAAGCATTTTTTAAAAAATATTTTTTTTCAGTATTTACAAAAAAGGATACTTTAAAAAAATTGAAAAGACTTAAAAATATATATTTTATAAAAAAAAATTTCAGTTTTTACAAAAAAAAAAAAAATCAGTTTTTATAAAATATATGCTTTAAAAAAATTGAATTTTAAAACGGGTCTGGTGGTGGATTTTTTAAAAAGGAACGGGTAAAAAAAAGAAATAATTCGTTTTCATCTAGTGCTGACACGTGGCACTCCATCCAAAATAAGGGTATATTTGTTCAAAGTATGACGGGAAGGGTATATATAACCCAATAATATAACAAGGGGTATTTTTAGACCATTTTCGAAAGTACAAGAATTTATTTGGCCCTTTGCCGAAAAAACAATGCACCTAGTTTGTTTCTATTCTAAACTCTAAAAGTACTTGTTCTGCGACTAATTTACAGATTGTTTTTGGAAAGATAATTAAAAAAAAAAAAAAATTAGGATCTAGGGCTAAATGAAAATTAAAGAAGCCTCTTATTTGTAATTTGTCACTGAAAAGGAAAACGTTTCACTTCTACGAGGAGAGAATTTTTTTTCTTTTAAAACTCTATTATTACCAAGGATGAAAGAAGGTGGAAATTGACATAATGAAATTCACATTTATTGTAAAAGTAAATTTTTGCCCGCATCATTAGACTATGAATCCTAATTTGTCAAGCTAAAATTTAAAAACAGCCATTCAATTTTTTTTTGACAGAGACCGTACTATTCAATCGACCACTAAGAATTCAATCTAGTGAATCTACTTTACTAATAATCCATTTCACTTAAAAACAAGATTGTATAAGGTCGAAATAGATTTCAGCCTTGGCATGTTCGATCGAGTTCGAAGGGTGATGTATCGAATTAAGATCCCGAAGGGTGGACCAACTAACCTCGAACCCGGGAGGCCGGTCCGTGTCGAGATCGATATCATAATCAAACTCGAATAAGAATCGAACCATGATGCAGGGTAGACCTATTGTGCTAATAATCCAGAGACCAACGAACATTGACCTGGAATCAATTCGAGAGCTCGAACCAGGATCGGGCCCAAACCAAGATCACAAGTTCGAGCCGAAATCAAGCTCAAATCAAAATTGAGGATTCTAAGCAAGATCGAGCTCACAGACAAAAGCCGTTGTAATCCCACTAGAGAGAATCTTGGCAGAAATTATGAAAAAGCTGATTTATCATGAGTCTCCCACTGAATATTTATTTTATTATGCTTGGAGCCAAATCCCTCCACTATAAAAGGGCTTGGTTATCATTTTTGTAGCACAAGTTTTCTAAGACTTACATTGTTATAAAAGTACTACATTCTTCTACAGTAAAGAATCACTCTTTCAGTTTCTTAGATTGATTCTATTTGTCGAATTCTGAGGTTCATTGTTCTTGATAACCTTATCTAGATTGCATTCTCTCCAGTCTACATTTATATTTTATTTATCCTTGCATTTTGTATCAAGTTGCACCACATATCCTCGGAACTACGTATAAATTTAACTCTATCCATTTTTCGGGTAAACAGTTTGGCGCCCACTGTGGGACCGAGGATAACAGTGGTCATTTGATACAAATCTGAAAAAACACGTCATTGTGCTTTGCACTTATTTCCGAAAATACTTTGAATTTCGGGTCAGCTACGAATAACCACCGATCGAATGGCTTCACCGATCAATTACGAAGCCGGCCTCAAGATAAAACCAACAACTTGGCACCCGAGGCTCGAATTGAAGTACTCGAAATTCGAGCCGAAATACCATTGGATGTCAATTCACAAATAGCTTTGGAGGCGAACCAGCGTTCCGAACAGGAAAGAAGCATTCAGGGTGGTACTCGATCCGTAGCCCGAGACACCCCAAACCCAGGGGAAATTGGGGCTAGCTTACGTATGATCTTCGAGATGCTGCAAGCCCAACAAGTAGCGATAGCTCAGCTACAGAGCCAAACTCGCACACAAAGCAGGCCGGTTTCCAATCTATTTCGAGAAGTCACCCCCAGAACAGAGCCTGCCATAGTGAAATCTAACGAGCAAAAATCGGGGACTACTCCCGGAATTACTAAATTGCTCGAGGAACTCACAAAACGAGTCGAAGCCAACGACAAGAGGGTGGAAACGTACAATGCCAGGGTCGACCAAATCCCGGGGGCTTCACCAATGATAAAAGGGGCTTGATTCGAAAAAATTCATACAAAAGCCTTTTCCGTCGAGTGCGGCACCGAAGCCAATCCCCAAAAAATTCCGTATGCCCGAAATTTCCAAATATAACGGTACGACCGATCCTAACGAACATGTCACCTCTTACACATATGCCATAAAAGGCAACGATTTGGAAGATGATGAGATCGAATCCGTGCTGTTGAAAAAGTTCGGGGAGACCCTCTCGAAAAGAGCTATGATCTGGTACCATAATTTACCGCCGAATTCCATCGATTCTTTTGCCATGTTAGCAGATTCATTCGTAAAGGCACATGCTGGTGCCATAAAGGTTGCAACAAGGAAATCAGACCTCTTCAAAGTAAAGCAAAGGCAAGATGAAATGCTGAGGGAATTCGTATCCCGATTTCAAATGGAACACATAGAATTACCCCCGGTCACAGACGACTGGGCCGTACAAGCCTTCACCCAAGGGTTGAACGAGCTAAGTTCGACAACATCACATTGGCTGAAATAAAATTTGATCGAGTATCCAGCGGTAACTTGGGCAGATGTGCACAACCGATATCAATCGAAAATTAGGGTCGAGGATGATCAGTCGGGAGCCCCGTACGAACCCGTTCATCAGAACATGACAGTTAGTAATCAAAAGCAGATCGACAGAGAACAAAGGTCGAACAGAGACCAATATCAACCGTACGTCGCAGATCGGGTGAACAACGGTTCAGCACGCAACGCAGTTCGGAACAATCGAAGGATTAATCGAGGACAAAATTCTCAGGGGCTTATGAGTAAGAACGACTTCGATAAATATGCCGATCTTATAGAAGCACCTCGATTATCAGAATATAACTTCAGCATTGGTGCATCCGCTCTCGTGTCGGCCATCGGACGCACCAAAGATACTAAATGGCCTCGACCAATGTAGACTAATCCTGCCCGAAGAAATCCCAATCAAACGTGTGAATATCATGGTACCTATGGCCACAGAACGGAAGATTGCAAGCAACTAAGAGAGGAAATAGTTCGCTTATTTAACAAAGGGAACCTTTGGGAGTTTCTGAGTGATAGGGCAAAGAGCCATTTTAGAAGTAGGGATTTTAGCAAGCAAAATGAGCAAGAAGAACCGCAGCACGTCATCCACATGATCATCGGCGGCATCGATACCCCTTAGGGACCAATGCTTAAACACACTAAAACATCGATGGTGAGGGAAAAGCGATCTCGGACTCAAGATTACGCACCCATTGGGACTCTGTCCTTTGATGATGAAGATGCAGAGGGGGTCATCGAACCTCACAACGATGCACTGGTAATATCCGTACTCGTGAATAAAACTAAAATTAAGCGTGTGTTAATCGATCCAAGTAACTCGGCCAACATCATCCGATTGAAGGTAGTAGAGCAGCTCGGCCTACAGGATCAGATCGTACCCGCAACTCTGGTCCTAAACGGGTTCAATATGGCATGCGAAACCACCAAAGGTGAGATAGTCCTACCAATAAACGTGGCCGGAACCATCCAGGAAACAAAGTTTCACGTGATCGAAGGCGATATGAGATATAACGCCCTTTTCGGAAGGCCATGGATCCACAACATGAGAGCTGTGCCTTTGACCCTACACCGGGCCCTCAAATTCCCGACGTCGGGAGGTGTGAAAATGGTGTACGGAGAACAACCAGCCGCGAAAAAAATGTTCGCCGTCGACGAAGCTAAACCAGTGTCCTCACTTTCGCCGATAAAAGGATCGGGCCCGGAAGGAGAACGGGACACCAAATAGCAATCACAGACATCGGCTTCAACCCAGCCAGACAACCAGAAAATCGAAGAGGATGGTGATCAAAGGGTCCCTCAATCTTTCATGATTCCCGATGACTCCGATGCCACAAAATCGACGATCGAGGAGCTAGAGCAAGTCATATTAATCGAGCACTGGCCCGAGCGAAAGGTATACTTGGGAACGAGGTTGAGCCCTGAACTCAGGAAGAAACTCGTTCAATTTCTTATCGATAACATCGATTGTTTTGACTGGTCCCATTTAGATGTAACAGGGATCCCGCCGGACATAACGACGCATCAGCTAAGTTTAGACCCCAGGTTCAGACCGGTGAAGCAAAAGAGAAGACCCCAGTCCGATAGAAAGCACGCATTCATAAAGGACGAGGTAACCAAGCTTCTCAAAGTAGGGTCTATTCGGGAGGTGAAATATCCCGAATGGTTAGCCAACGTAGTTGTAGTCTCTAAAAAAGGGAACAAACATAGAATGTGCGTGGACTATAAGGATTTGAATAAAGCATGCCCCAAAGATTCCTTTTCGCTGCCCAATATCGATCGCATGATCGATGCCACGGCCGGCCACGAGATCCTCACTTTTCTCGATGCCTATTTCGGGTATAATCAAATCCAGATGAACCTGGAGGACCAGGAAAAGACTTCATTTGTCACCAAATATGGAACGTATTGTTATAATGTAATGCCCTTCGGGCTAAAAACCGCAAGGGCTACTTACCAACACCTAGTAAATAAAATATTCGAAGAACAAATAGGAAAATCAATGGAAGTTTATATTGATGACATGTTAGTTAAGTCCCTGCGCGCAGAGGACCATATAACTCATTTGCAGGAAACGTTCGAGATTTTAAGAAAATACAACATGAAGCTCAACCCCGAGAAATATGCTTTCGAGGTCGGTTCGGTCAAGTTCCTCGGCTTTATGGTGTCACATCGGGGAATAGAGATTAACCCCGATAAAATCAAGGCCATCGAAGACATCGTCGTTGTGGACAGCGTGAAGGCCATACAAAGGCTAATGGGTCGGTTTGCCGCCTTAAGCCGGTTCATCTCAAGATCATCTGATCGAAGTCATAAATATTTCTCTCTACTCAAAAAGAAGAATGATTTTTCTTGGACCCCGGAGTGCCAACAAGCATTAGAAGAACTAAAGCGATATCTATCAAGCCCGCCACTGCTTCACACTCCAAAAACAGATGAGAAACTTTATTTGTACTTGGCAGTATCGGAAGTCGCCGTAAGCGGTTTCCTAGTTCGAGAAGAGCAAGGTACGTAATTCCCCGTTTATTATACGATTCGAACCTTAGGAGAGGCGGAAGCTAGATATCCGCTCCTAGAAAAATTGGCACTTGCACTGATAAGCGCCTCAAGAAAGTTAAGGCCGTACTTTCAATGTCATTCCATATGTGTATTGTCCACTTACCCGCTTCGTAATATTTTGCACAAACCCGAGTTATTAGGCCGACTGGCCAAATGGGCCGTCGAACTCAGTGGGTATGATATCGAATATCAACCCCGCACGGCCATCAAGTCTCAAATTTTAGCAGACTTCATGGCCGATTTCACACCAACCCTCGTACCCGAAGTCGAAAAAGAACTGTTGAAATTAGGTACATCATCAGAGGTATGGATCCTTTTTACGGACGGGGCTTTGAACGTAAAAGGGTCCGGGATGGGCATAGTTTTGAAATCACCCACGGGTAGCACTATTAGGCAATCTATTAAAACTATCAGGTTGAATAACAATGAGGCCGAGTATGAAGCCATGATTGCAGGTCTCGAGCTAGCTAGAAACTTGAGAGCATAGTTCATTGAAGCCAATTGCGACTCCTTGCTGGTGGTGAGTCAAGTAAACAAAACCTTCGAAGTTCGAGAAGGTAGAATGCAAAGGTATTTAGATAAACTGCTTATCATTTTACGCCATTTCAAACAATGGACTTTACGGCATGTACCACGGGAACAGAATAATGAGGCCGATGTGCTTGCGAATTTGGGGTCGTCGGTCGAGGTAGATGATACGGGCTCGGGGAATGTTGATCAAATTTTGAGATCGGTAATCGAAGAAGGTCACGTCAAAATAAATTCTACAAGCTTAACCTGGGATTGGAGAAACAAGTATATTGAATACTTGAAAAGCAGAAAACTCTCATCGGACCCTAAAGATTCCAGAACCCTACGGACCAAAGCTGCTCGATTCATATTGGCTTCGGACGAAACGCTGTACCGAAGAACATTCGATGGACCGTTGGCGGTATGCTTTGGTCCGGGGGATGTCGATTACGTCCTACGGGAAGTGCATAAGGGTACTTGCGGGAATCACTCTGGAGCCGATACATTAGTCCGAAAAATAATCAGAGCAGGGTATTATTGGATCGATATGGGCAAAGATGCGAAGGAATTTGTTCGTAAATGTGACAAATGTTAGAGGTTCGCACCGATGATCCACCAGCCCGGAGAGCAACTCCACTCAGTCCTATCCCCGTGGCCATTCATGAAATGGGGAATGGATATCGTCGGCCCTCTGCCATCGACCCCAGGTAAAGCCAAATTCATTTTGTTTATGATTGACTATTTTTCTAAATGGGTTGAAGCGCAGGCGTTCGAGAAAATAAGAGAGAAAGAAGTTATAGACTTTATTTGGGATCATATCATATGCCGATTCGGAATACCCGCCGAAATAATATGTGATAATGGAAAATAATTTGTTAGCGGCAAAGTAACAAGATTCCTCGAAGACTACAAGATAAGAAGGATACTGTTGACGCTATACCACCCCAGTGGGAATGGGCAGGCCGAATCGACAAACAAAACTGTCATTCAAAACTTAAAGAAGAGGTTGAACGACGCTAAAGGGAGATGGAGAGAAATCTTGCCCGAAGTCCTTTGGGCATATCGGACAACGTCAAAATCCAGTATGGGGACGACCCCGTTCTCCTTAGTATATGGGTCCGAAGCATTAATACCAGTCGAAGTTGGTGAACCCAGTGCCAGATTTAAATTCACGATGGAAGAATCAAATAACGAGGCTATGAATACAAGCCTCGAACTATCGGACGAAAGACGAAAAGCTGCTCTCGTCCGAATGGCCGCCCAAAAGTAGCGAATCGAAAGATATTATAATCGAAGAACCAAGCTCTGCCATTTCAAGCTTGGGGACTTAGTGTTGAGAAAAATTACCATCAATACCCGAAATCCAAATGAAGGGAAGCTAGGACCGAATTGGGAAGGACCATATCAGGTACTCGAGAACATCGGGAATTGGTCGTACAAGATCGGCATTATAAACGACAAACAACTATCAAGCAGCTGGAATATATCACATCTAAAACGGTACTACTGCTAAGGTACAACCTTTCCATATTCGTTTATATCTCAAAACTGACCCCTGCAGGAGTCCGAACAAGGGACAGATCTCTCGCTAGAAAGCACGCGTTGCACTCTTTTTCCCTTAGACCGGTTTTATCCCAAATGGATTTTTCGGCAAGATTTTTAATGAGGCAACCATTGATCGTGCAGCATTTATGACAATATCCGAGGTCCCGCAAGAAAGTTATTTCACAGCAACAGGGTCCCAATAGGAAAAACTGTAAGAGCCAAATGATCGAAGCGAACCATGCTCATATAGATTGGCCCGAACCCAGGCGCGTAATAACGTGCGAAGAAAGTTCTCTTCTTTATCGGCATCTTATGTCCAATGAAAATTCCTCTATTTTGAGATTTATTGTGCAATCAGAATTAAGATACATTCGACCATTAAGCCTACGGGCTACATTACTTTGAGTTCGAATCATTCACTCGACCAAGCCTACGGGCTATTTTTATTTCGAGTTCGAGCAAACACTCACTCGACTATTAAGCCTACGGGCTACATTACTTCGAGTTCGAATCACTCACTCGACCAAGCCAACGGGCTATTTTTATTTTGAGTTCGAGCAAATACTCACTCGACCATTAAGCCTACGGGCTACATTACTTCGAGTTCGAATCACTCACTCGACCAAGCCTACCGGCTGTTTTTATTTCGAGTTCGAGCAAACACTCACTCGACCATTACGCCTACGGGCTACATTACTTCGAGTTCGAACCATTCACTCGACTAAGCCTACGGGATACATTACTTCGAGTTCGAATCATTCATTCGACTAAGCCTACGGGCTACATTAATTCGAGTTCGAATCATTCATTCGACTAAGCCTACGGGCTACATTAATTCGAGTTCAAATCATTCACTCGATTAAGCCTACAAGCTACATTAATTTGAGTTCGAATCATTCACTCGACTAAGCCTACAAGCTACATTTTCGAGTTCGAGCAAACACTCGCTCGACCATTACGCCCACGGGCTATATTTCTTCAAGATCAAATCATTGACAACTAATAAGCCTAAAGGGCTACATTGCCCCAAGTTTGAGTAAACGCTCGCTCGGTTACAGAGGCTACGAGGTCCAAATTTGATTAAGTTGTTTAAAACATTCATAAGGCGAATAAAGTCCTCGCAAGACGGGAAACAAAAACAGAAGCAAGTCGGCAAAAGGGGAGATATGTCTATACACAAATTTATCTGCATGGGTGATTACAACGTAAAAACTAAGAACTAAATTTCTCGACCGGGATCGGTCTCTTCTTTTTCAGGTTCCCCCCCATTTTCGGATCCGCTCTTGCTCCCATCGTCGTCGTCATCACCATCAGAAACCAGAGCTTCAGCATCAGCTTTGAGTTCTTTTGCCCTTTTTATCTCTTCAGCGAGATCAAAGCCACGAGCATGAATCTCCTTGAGAGTTTCCCTTCTCGATCGACACTTAGCAAGTTCGGCGACCCAATGCGCTCGACTATCGGCGGACTCGGCTGCCTCTCTTGCCTGGATTTGGGCAGCTTCAGCATCGACCCGATAGACCGCCACGAACGCATCTGCATCGGCCTTTGCCTTTTCAGCATCGAATTCGGCCTTGGCAAGTACAGAGGCCAACCGAGCCTCAAGCTCCTCAATTCTTCTTGCTTGAACCAGGCCTTTTTCCTTCATTTTCTGAAGTTGGGTTTCGGACGATGATAACTGGGCTCGAGCAGTCTCTTTTTCTGCAGCAAAGCGGTCCATACCTTCTTTCCACCGCAAGGACTTCATCCTTATCACGTCGACCTCCTCACGAAGCTTCCCGATCATCTTGATTTTTTGCTGCAGCTGTGAGACCGACATGTTAGCTATCGTTCCGGTATCAAGCCCATAGGCTTTCAAAAGCATCATTACCTGCTTAGACAAATCATTCTGATCTCGATAAGCCTTGGCCATCTCAGCTCGGAGGTCTTTTTTTTCCTCCTCTCTCTGCCCTAAGGAAAGTCTAAGGGAGTTCCTCTCGTCAGTAGCGCAGTGTAGGTCGGCCGCGTATCGATGCAGCTCATTTTGGGAACGAGAACATTATTCTCGATGGACTGCCGCTGCCTACAAAGAAACAAGAAGTGAAGTTAACGAAAAACGAACATAAAGATAGTACCGACAAAATAATTTTAAAGGCTCACCTGATTCAAAGCCTGCCGCAATCCGTGAAAAAGATCCGATTCATCACCGGCACCGGAACGTCCTCAATACCGGCAGACAAGTCACGAAACGGATCTTCTTCATCGTGAGGCATGTCTAGATCGAGGGATCCCAGAGCTTGAGCTTCCCGAATCACCCCTGCGGAAAAAGTGGGAAAGGTAGGCAAATCCTCGATCGCTGCTGCCCCAAATGACTCGCTTGGAGCGTTCCCCTCGGCTCGGAGGGGTTCGAGGGGCTCTTCGATCGTATCCCCTATCGGTTGACTCCGATGAGAGGCGTCTTCGACATCCGATAGTTCGGGGACTCTACCTAAATCTTTCTTCGGTATATCTTCAGTTCAAGGCGGAGCCTCATAGAGCATCATCGATCCAGCCGACGATGAGGCATCGATTTCTCTCTTCATTCGGATCGCCAGCGCGGATTCATTGTTCTCTTCTTCTTCTTCTTCTTTTTCTTCTTCTTCTTCTTCTTCTTCTTCTTCTTCTTCTTCTTCTTCATCCCTTAGATGCAGAACGGATTCCACGTTAAAAGGAATGACATTCTTGTTCGGCTTACGAGCCGTCCTCTTCTTCGGTTTTGGATATTCGGGAATCGAGGCTCTCTTCCTTTTATTTTCCTTCATCGGCTTTGGGACAGAGGTCGAAACATCCTCCTTATTGGACAGGGGCCTCAAGACCGCGTCTTTACCCAAACCTGCATATGGGAAACCTTATAAAAAATATTTTGAGAAATGCCTCGTTCGGATCATTAGAGTCCGAGAAATGAGCTTACCGTGATTTTTGGCCTCCCACCGACCCTTTGACAAATAACGCCATGAGCGTTCGGCGTATGTGGAGGTCGAAACAAGAGCTCGTACCCAGTTCTTGAGATCGGGAACCGCTCCGGGCATCCAGGGAACCGCTACATCACAAAAGGAGGAGTTTCGATAAGAGAATAAATGGAAGAACAAAATAGAAGTAACAACAAGATCACACTTACGTTTCATATTCCACTCCTCGGGAAAGGGCATTTTTTCAGTCGGAATCAGGTCCGAAGTCCTTACTCGAACGAACCTGCCCATCCAGCCCCGGTCCCTGTCCTCGTCAATACTCGAGAACAGAGCCTTGGTAGCCCGACACTGGGGACGGTACAACCGGATAAGATGATCGAGGGTGAACGACATCCCCTCGATTTTGCTCACAAAATATCGGATCAGGATAACGATCCGCCACAAAGAAGGATGAACCTGGCCTAGGGTTACTTGATATTGTCGACAGAAGTCAATAATGACGGAATCGAGGGGACCCAAAGTGAAAGGGTAAGTATATACATTCAAAAACCCTTTCACGTAAGAAGTGATATCTTCGTCAGGGGTAGGTATTATTACTTCTTTTTCACCCAAATTGCAATCCTTCTTTAATAGATCGAGGTGCTTCTCGGTTATCGAACACATGTACCTCGATACCGGCTCATACCGGCCAGGGACCGATGAACCTTTATCAACCTTAAAATCTGAAGTAAGGACACACGCCCCGGGAACACACTCCTCAGGCCGTGGTTCTGCCGTGTCTCATCGGCGACACACTGTGAAGATGAAGCCTTCTCTTTCTGAGGGATGGTTTGCGATGTTTTCGTCATTTTTGAATTCAAAAGTAAGGAATAGAAGAAAGTAACAGAGATTTGATAGAATTGAAGAGGGGTTTTTGCGGAAAGAAATCACAGCTTTACTGGTAAGTTGGAGAGTACGAAGAAGAACTTGGGAAATTTTGGAAGATAGAAGATGTAAAAATGGTAAAAGATAAAAGTAAGGGTTATTTATAGGTTCAAACGATGGCGGTTCAGTATCAGCAGTAGCCAACCACCGCCTGACATGCATTAAATGACTTGAAAGACTAAACCGACGAGACAACTACCAGATGCGTCATGGTCGAACCCGATAGAAACGACAAGATATAATCCGATCGAGCTGTTGGAAATCATATCGTTTCTTGCCATATTCTTTCTGAGAAACGGGGGGACTATTTATATACGGCCGAAATAGATTTCAGCCTTGTCATGTCCGATCGAGTTCGAAGGGTGATGTATCGAAGTAAAATTCCGAAAGGGGGACGAACTAACCTCGAACCCGGGGAGGCCGGTCCGTGTCGAGATCGATAGCATAATCAAACTCGAATAAGAATCAAACCATGATGCAGGGTAGACCTATCGTGCTGATAATCCAGAGACCAACCAACATTGACCTTGAATCAATTCGAGGGCTCGAACCAGGATCGGTCCCGAACCAAGATCACAAGTTCGAGCCGAAATCAAGCTCAAACCAAAATTGAGGATTCTAAGCAAGATCGAGCTCGCAGACAAAAGCCGTTGCAATCCCACTAGAGAGAATCTTGGCAGAAATTATGGAAAAGCTGACTTAATATGAGTCTCCCACTGAATGTTTATTTTATTATGCTTGGAGCCAAATCCCTCCACTATAAAAGAGCTTGGTTATCATTTTTGTAGCACAAGTTTTCTGAGACTTACATTGTAATAAAAGTACTACATTCTTCTACAGTAAAGAATCGCTCTTTCAGTTTTTTAGATTGATTCTATTTGTTGAATCCTGAGGTTCATTGTTCTTGATAACCTTATCTAGATTGCATTCTCTCCAATCTACATTTATATTTTATTTATCCTTGTATTTTGTATCAAGTTACGCCACATATCCTCGGAACTGCGTATAAATTCAACTCTATCCATTTTTCGGGTAAACAATGATTGTCACATCCATGATCATGACCATTACCGAAGAAAATACATGTTTTCGGTAAAATGAAAGGAAAAAAGAAATGGAGAGAAATTATCTCCACGAGAACATATAGTTGAATCTATGAAAGCTAAAAATATCAGTATAACTTGGGCTTTCTCCGTGCCGCACTTATTTTGCCTAATGCTTGCTTCTTACGTTTCCTTCTTCACTTTTGATCTGGTATTGAGTCAAATTAAAAACACAAGGAAACATAAAATAAAAAAGAAAAGGGAACTAAAGTCTAGACTTGAGTTCACTGTATGAGGTTGGAGGTTGCTAATATGATATTGAAGAAGTGGGAATGGGTACCCAAAAAATCAAACCCCGTTACAACTTATTATAGCCTTTGTTTGAAATTTTTCTTCAGATTTTTTTTCAACCAAACACCACCACCAACAACAACAAGAGGTTGTGAGTTCGAGTCACCCAAGAGTAATGTGCGGAGTTCTTGGAGGGAAGGATGCCGAGGGTCTATTGGAAACAGCCTCTCTACCCCAGGGTAGAGGTAAGATCTGCGTACACACTATCTTTTTCAGACCCCACTAGTGAGATTATACTGACCATGGTTGTTATATTTTTTTTCAACCAAACAACATGAAGTGTAAACTTCAATTTTTTTTAAAGCAAACACCTCGACGTTACAAAGATGAGTTAGCAGAATAAATAGTCGATAATCAATAAAGTAGCATAAAATATTGGATTCGGTGCGACCGTCCAACAACTCAACCCAACTTCCGGAACTTGTACATTTGTCCTTTCCTTGCCATTGTTCTTTTTACCGCAATTTGATTTCTTCTCGTAGGTTCTAGTGAAATCCTAACTTTAAAAAGTTAGAGCAAGATCAAATTCCTACATAAAATGACAAACTGGCTGCTTATCTTTGGATATATCTTAGTTCATCCTTTAAATGTATTTTTGAGCACTTTTGATCTTTTAAATGGATATCAAGCATAAACACATTGATATTGGACATTCTAAATTATTTATATATTTGACTATTAGAGACTAAGTGCTCCCTCTTAATTAAATTGGACAAAAACTGTTCAAAGGTATATATAAAGACTATATTATTAAAACATAAGGGATCGCTTGTCATTTTTTCAGGATTCATGCAATAATTGACACTAAGGGTGTATATGGATCGGGTTGGTTCAGATTTTATCCAATTATATCGGTTTGGATGAGTTCGGTTTTGTCGGATTTTTCGAATTTTTTTGTTAAATGAATATTATTTCAATCTTGCATTATTAAAGTTATAGATAAAATTTTGATAATTGAATATATGTTTACTAAAAATTAAAAAAAATAACAAACATATGATTTATTAAAGTGATCTTATGGGAGAATTGTTTTAAGTAACACATAATAGTTTATTTTCTTAGTCGTCTACCAATAATTTTTGGTTGATGTACGCTTCCAGGGTTAACCAAATTTAATAATTAACACATAAAAATTAATATGATACCTAAATAATGATAGTATGTTCTATGTAATTTTAGATTATCGAAATACCACTTCAAATTCGAAAAACATATAATAACATATGAATATGAAAGAACAAAAAGATGATTGACGCATTTCAATAACACATAATAAGAAAGTGATACAATCTATTATTTAAAGTAAATAAAAATGAATGCAATTTATAGTTCTATTAAATATTATACCCCATTAGAAGATCTCAAATATTTTTATATATTTTTTAAATAAAATTCTATATAAAGTCTTAAAATTAAATATTTATATGTCAGTTTGGTTCAGATTTTTTCTCTCAATACCAAATCAAATCAAACCAAATATAGTCAGATTTTTTAATCGATTTGGTTTGACTTTTTCGATTGGATACGATTTTCCGATTCTTGTATACAATTTCACACTACCGAAATCATTTCTCTCTCCTACTGTCCTACCTTGTCAAAATAGAATGGACTAGTACTAATTTTGCCACGTAGAAACCAATAATTTGAAAGTGACTTCAACAAACATTAATCCGTATCTAAGATTTAAACCGTAGATGTCAAGTCAAACGCCTACTTACAGGTTTTGTTTGCCAACATATTTTTTTACTCCCCGAGGCATCTCCAAACCTCCCCATTTCTTCGGGGCAACTTTTACCATAATGGAGCTCCAATCCTTCCTTTTTTGCCTTCAAAACGAAGATGAATAGTATTCCTCCAAATATGGGGACACTATTCATCTCCCCATTACTATTCATGCACATTTTATTATTATTTTTATTATTTAACTCTTTTAACTTATCTTTTTATATATATCTAATTATATTTATGTAATATTTTTATAATATTAATTTTACATCTTAACTTTAGCGCATAATTTTGATAAATTAATTTTCGTACATTTATTATTTTTATGTAAATTTGTAAGTTAATTTTATTATAAATTATAATATTTAATATGAATTTTACCATTATGTAATATGTATTGAATTATATTGTATCTCAATGATTTCACTTTTATTTGAATTATTCTTTAATATATATAATATATTATATTTGCTTACAAATTATATTATTTAAAAATTTATGGTGTAAAATAATTTTATATTAAATTATATGTGATGAATATGTAAAAAAGAAAAAAAGATAGATTTTCTTTATTAGAAATAACAAAATAAAATTTATATAAAGATAATAATATAATATTGAAGAGAGAGAAGAATATAAAATGGAATATTCTTTTTTGGAGTAAAAAATGGAGTAATGGTTGGAGTAAGAGGGTGTTTGGATTGACTTATTGTCTTTTAAACACTATCCTAATTTTTGTGGTGTTTGGTCAAATGATAAAAAGTGCTTAAAAGTACTTACTTTTAGGCATAAAAAGTACAAAAATAAGCCAAAAGCCAAAAGTTGGGTATTACCAATTTATGACTTTTGGCTTTTAGCTTATAAGTTACTTTTTGAAAGCCAATCCAAACACCCTCTAACTTTCCTGCATTTTGGAGGAGAAAATGGAGGTAAGGGTTGGAGTTGGCCTAATATCTAATACTACTATGTTTGCTCCCAACTGATCTGATACTATCTCTTTCGCGTGATAGATAACTAGATTATCGTTGATCAAAACAACGAAAGGTTATATACCATGGAGAGCTGCAAGTCCAAAGTATAGCTGAATTTGCTGCTTATCGTCTAAATATACAGTACCAAATTATACATGCCATTCTACGAATACCGCATTTCTTCTAGACTAACATTATTTTGCACCATCTTGAACTTCCTGTCCTAATAACCGAGGCCGCTTTTCAAAGATTTGGGATGGCCATACATCAGCTGGAGTAGGATATCTGGGCTGTGGTTTCTTCACAGTAGATGTGGGCGTAGCCGTGGACTTTGTAGCATCGGGCGCTGGATAAACCTGGGAATTAGAGCTAAAGGGAAAGACATAAGCAGGGTTCATAATTTGTGAGTCTTGAAACGCATGTTCTGAAGCAGGTAATCTCATATAATTATTGTGTGAGGCGAACTCTGGGTGCTGAATTTCAGGAGGAGCTAGATTTAGGTCAAGATTTGTCTCGGCTTCCCTTGCTTTGACCTCATTCTGCAGTCTGCCAATTTCAGCCTCCAAAGCTGAAGTTTCATCCTGAAGCTCCTTTTTCTCCACACTCAGCTGTCAAGAAGACAGATTTAAGAACATGTATGAGAGTGTAAAATCCGAGAAAGTCGCTAATGCAGATTAGAACAGCGTAACAGCTGAATAAATAAGAAGCAGTCATAACTTTAAAATGCATACACTACAAATGAGTGGATTTAAACATTCTGAATGAGGAATGAAGGCAGAAGCAATCATGCATAGAAAATAAGAAAGAAAAACAAAGTACAGCGTCTCCAAGCTAGTAGAATTCATAGAAATTAGGACACTTACATACTGAGATTCAGACAGCAAAGTTGTATTTTCTGTCCTCAGATGCTTGATCTGAGAAAGCATGTCCTTTACAAATCGAGCAGCTTCATTCAAGATGGAGGCTTTTCCATTCATCTGCTCAGATAGTTCTGCAACAACAAGGCATCTCTGTTAAAAAATTGGCAATATCTAAACTGAAAATGTAGAAATATTAAATAGAGGAGCCACGTTTGGGATTTGTCAATAATGAAAATGGTAAAGTTAGTAAGTAGCAATCAAGACATTACCAAGAGCATTAGCCAAACCAAGGAAAAGCTCATTTAGATGCTCTCTCTTCAGCTTCTCTCTCTCAGCTTTATGAACTCTTTTTGGGGCTTTCTTTTGATTCTTCTTGCCAAGATGAGAGCTGTAACAAGAGAGCTTTACACAATCAGGACTCACTGTAGAAGTGCCACAGATAATGATCAGTAGAGCAGTCAAAATAAATATATGAGCGTGAGTACACAAACTATTACTGTACTTATACTGATATTTGGAAACCTTTATGCGGATCCAAAGAAATAAGAACAGAGTTATGAAGAGGCAGAAGTACATTCTCTAAATTTTTGGGAGGAACTTTTGCAATTTAGTCAATTTATATTCAAAACTCCAGATTCCGTTTTTCCTGTTAAATAGGTAATTCCAGATATCTATTTTTATTGCGATGCTGTGATTAACATTGTAGAGCAGGGTAACAACTTCCAGGTAGTTCATTTTGGGGGAAGCTGGGCTACGATGGGCTCTCAAACTTGAAGACTGCATTCTGTTCAAAATCTTCAGATCCTTCCATGAACAATAAGGGAAAGATCACCAAAACAACAATTCACCTGACAAGCCTAGATGACTAAATGGTCTATAGGTTCTTCTACCCAGCAATTCACCAAGTATTCACTAAACAGTCCAGCTTCTTCTACCCGGCAAGCCTAGATGACTGGATGGATTAACTGAGGGTGATAGCTCAGCTGGATCTCTTTGACAGATGAAAAGGAACAGAACCTCAAATATTATCAACTTTTGGCAGTTAGAAAAAACTGCTGTCTTACTCAAAAGATTTTATTGCTTAGTTCAAACTTGCAGAAAGGACTAAAATTTCTTGCTGAAAAATTACAGGGTTTGCAAAGAGAAAGCTAAAATTATTTGGATTATATAATTAAGCATCCAAATCACAATGCAAACTGCCAAGAAGCATATAATATCTTCCAACTTAAGGCGAGATATCTACAAATTGAGTCATTGGGTAAGGTGGTTTTGAGCTTTTGTATAGTGCAACTGTCTTTTGAAAACAATAGTTTCTGGTATCATCAACCACAAAAAGATCCACGCCTCAACTAGGCCAACAAATTCACATGCACCTTTTCTAGTTATAAAAAAGAAGAAAAAAAGGATCCTCACCTTATCCAGACACACAAGATTTCACTCCATCCATGTGGATACAAAATCTGTTACTAGGGCCCTTGAATAGTTTATATAAATCAGAAGCCAAGCTTCAAATAAGATTCTATTTGGCATCAACTTGGTATACAAATCACATCGTAAGTTGAAAAGTAATTAAAAGGTAAGACACATGCTTATTGCAGATTGCAAAATTTCAGAAGAAAATAGAACAATATGACATTCATGCTACAAAAAGTGAACTTGATCTAAAAGGACTGACCTATCTAGCGAAGTCTCCACAGCTGTAGTATCCTTTTCAACTATTGGAGGATTTTCTGTATCCATCTCTAATTTGAGTCCACCTTGTAGGCGTCGATAAGAAATGCTACAGACTGTCTTATGAAAAGGAGAAAAGGGGACAAAAGAAAAGGTATTATGTTTAGGATAAGATATCCGGTTGATCAAAGATGGACGAGCAACGTAACCAAGGTGTTATTATCAAGCTAAATTCATTTGAAAGTAACAAAATTGACACTTCATAAACTCAGGAGAGTGCTGATCACTACTTTGCAATCCATTTTTCTACGTTTTGCTATTAAACAGCAGAATACAAGTTGTACTGTTTAAATCCAGCGTCATTCACTGATTAAATTGAGGTAACTCATGAGAAGCAGAAGCCTAAAAGAAATAAGTACTCCTTGTTTCAGAACGTTTGGTTGGAAATAACAGCATTTAATCCCCATTTATAAAATTAATTATTTATTGATAAGAAGCATTTAGTCCCCATTTGTTCACCAAAGCAAGAACAGAATTTTGTAAAAGAAGCTCCATGATCCAGGTAAAATATGTACGGCACTAACATTCAAAACCTAAAAGAATTTCGTAAAAGAAGCCCCAAAGAATTAGCATCCTAAATGAAGTAAATCAGTATGAAAAATGAAATTAATAACCAAGGAGATTCATAGCAAGACGAGACCCCCGAAAATTCGGGCTAAAATGAAGAAAAACTAAAAGAATCCGTTAAAAGCAGGTAGAAAGAAATATGAGAGATATGTACCTCTTTGGTTCTTCAGAATATTTTGACTTTTGAGAGTTGCAAAATAAAATTAGGGAAGTTACATAAATAAAATTACATTTATGTAAGAAGAGGAGGGCGTGTGGCGAGCAGCTGCTTGTGGGGAGTATAAAATGGGGAACACATGAGAAGCGTGCCACGCGAGTTGTGTTCTTTTGTCAAATAGCAAAACCATACACGTTCCGTACTTGCATTTACCACTCGCTTCGCCGCTTTGCCCATAGTCCCATACTATACATTTCATTTCTATATTTATATTTACGCTCACACACGTCACACGCACCCTCCTCTCTCCTCTCTTCAATTATTTAACCCAACTCTATCTTTATCCTCCTTTTTTCCCCCTCACATCACATCTTCTCTTTGGCTCCATTACAATTTGATACTCCGCACTTAAGCCGGTAAAATAGAGATACATACTAACTAGTAGTACCTACTTAGAAAAAATTAGACCAAGCTTACAATGGGGGCAAGTGGGCATAGCGCATTTGTGGGGCAAGTACACATATAACCATTCTCAAAGATATTTAGTTAGTATTTAAAAATCTTAACTTCAGGACAATTCAAGATATCTTTATCTTGAAAATTTGAACTGTAAAACTGAAATTCAAAACGTATTGACTAATTCTTAAATAGTAACTCTTTAGAGTGGCTACATGGTATCTTTTCTACCGCATTTGTTACCAATAATCAGGAGGCATAATGGAGAGGGATGAAGTACGCGTTGAGAGAAAGGAACTCCCTTAGCTCCCCCCACCCCCCACACCCCCACCCGGGAATGCCAACTTCTTTCGATCTGTTTATAATGTGTTCAAAATGCATAAGTTGGAACTCATATAAGAGTTTTATACACAAAATCAAATATAGAGAGACCACAAGCAAAAACCAAATAATCGAGGGACTGAACTTGCATTATTTTCCTCTTAACTTCAACAGAAAGGTTTTGTTTTGTTTTTTTTGTTTTAATATATGGTGCTAACTTCTTCAGAACTGTTTATGAAATGCAAAAAGCTGTCTTACAAGACTTTTGTGCACAAAGTCAAATATAGAGAGACCAGAGAACGTACAATGGGGGACCGAGATTGGATTTCTTTCCTCTTAACTCATACACCAAAGATTGTCACTTTTACAAACGTTTACCACAGACTACTAACAAACTTATATGTATAACTAGTAAATTTGTATAAAAAAACCATATATCAATACAAACACAACATTTTAACTAATGTTTTCTTTTGCTCCTATCTGTATTTCCTTCCCACTCTTCTTATAAAGAGAGAAAAGCAACTCACCCTCTTCCCTTTGCCTGCCTAAAAAAATTATCTCCATATAAGCAAATAAACAGAAAAGGAGAAGGAAAAAAATAAAGCGATTTCAAATAGAGGAGGCTCCTTTTATTTTTCCTACAAGAACACTTGCAATACTCCCCTCCCTCCTCCACATAAATAGTTTCAAAAAAGAAAGAACAATAGTTTTATGGAGCATTTAAAAAAGCAATATATGTCAAGAGTCATTAAAGGGAACATAATCAAATAGGGTAAGTAAATATATTAATTGTCACGCGTAAAACCGCTCGTGAAATCTTATTTAAATAGCAGCTGGCTTCACAGTATAAAGTGCAACATCTATCAAGATCTAAAACTTTTAAATAAAATTTGATCTATTTACGCTTTCAATATTAGAAAAAGTGAATGTGAAAGCATAATATTTCTACTCTTGTGACAACTTTGAAGTTACTGACTACTTTGAAAAGTTTAAATTCTTGATCTTTCACCCTCAAACACCTACAATCAGATTTTGTAACTTTTACGTGACCCAAAAATTAGGAAAAAACATGAGAAAATATATTGTAAAAGCTTAACTAAACATACCTTGATTGACAATGTGATTTGTTAGTCTTAATGTTAAGAGTGACTTCCATATTTGCATCTGACTTTCTACGTCAAGAATGATATTATTTTGTTATGGGACCCACGGAAATAGAGAGATGTCACCATATATTAAACATTGATACTTCCCCAGTGATAATAAAAATAATAATAAAAGGATGAATACCAACAGAAATTGAAATATTTAAATAGACCGGTTTCACCAATCAGTAGAGCAACATATATGTTGTTTCAGAAAAGCTATCAAATTAATACAGTTGAATGAATAAATGCTTATAACCCGAATGAAAACATTGCAAGGAAAAGAATATTATTACCACAACAAAAAATAACTTGCCTCTAAAGAATATCCCCTTCATGAGTTACAGTTTCATAGTGAAGATGTCAAGAAAAGAGGAGTTGTACATACATTTTGTTTTTGTGATGTAATAACGCTGGGCAAGAACCAATCTTGACTTCTGAGAATTTAGATTTTGGAAAGACAAATGGTATAATATAGATATTTGACCCTTTGTTAGCAAATTACACACATTTAATAGTGGCCTTAAATGGGAAGGGAGAAAGAACCAAATTGGTTTGGGAATTGATCTGATTGGTAGTTGTAACTGTTGAAATCTGTTTTTTATCAAAACATAATTGCTAAAAATTGTGATTTATGTTAACCGTTGTTACTGTGCGCCTCCGCACCATTATTGTCATTAATTAATAATTAATTTATTTTCTATTGATGTGTTACGTAGATAGATATTTAAGATTTAAGATGAAAAAGCATTATTTTAGTAGGAAAAGGTGGGAAAAAGTCAAAAAAATGAGAATAAAGATAAATGGTAAAGCTGGCCAAAGAGATATGCCACCTCACTCTTTTTTTCCCCAACTATATATATATAGATTTTCAAGTATCATGTAGAAATGTTGGAAGAGCAAACAATACATTGTAATATCCAACTTCTAATGCTCCTAAATATATAATGGAGGCTGAATAAAGCTGTACATCAGAATTCGCATGATCGATCCCCATGGATAGGTGAACACCGAGGTCTATGCCATATCAATAACCTATTCTCATAAGTAGAATATTCACACTTTCGAACAGCCAAGCTGGAACTTGCGGACTTTCATTCTCCCATTCAACGCAAGCGCTAATATGTCATATTCCTCCACATTCCAGAGCTCACTGACTGTTGCCTACAACAATTGAAGTAAACATTATAAATGCAAATACCAATCAAAATCAACCACCAAATTCTTGAACAAAGTGAATATTCGAAAGCAAAAGATAAACCGAGATAGTTTTAATTTTCGGTTTATAATTAAAAATTACTTAACACTTTTGTCACCCAAAAAAGAAAAGCAAAATTGTAAGAGAACAATTAAAGGGTGGAGTACAAAAACTCTAGGACATACCCTTGGCACTGATAAAATTAAACAATGCAAAGCAGGCCAGAACAGTGTTCCTAAAATACTGGCACAGTCACAAGATACGTTGGCCAAAACCCAATTAAAACTTAGTTTCCATTTCTCTTATCTTTTGGGAATACAGTAGCTATGGACCCTCTATTATTGTAGCACGATAAATATCAGAAACCAATATATTAAGACACTTAGATTCTGGTTAGAATCGTCTCGGGTTTCTCTCCTTATGTGTCTAGTTGGCTGCACAGTAAAGGTTAACTTCAGTACCAGAGAATGCCTTTCTCTTAGTAACTTGATTAAGCCAAACAAGTTCTATATACTACGAATATGAGCTGCTATATGCAAGACATTGTTGTAGAAGTCTGTACCAAATACACGTTGTAAATTAACAAGCAAAGAGAGATGTCGAATTGACCCTTCATGAGCATTGCAGAGGCTACAGAGCAGAGTCTCCCAACTCTCCAGTGTGCTTAGTTATTGAAAAAAGGTCAACGAAAGAATGGCTGCCTTCTAGCTATCCTCAGGTGGCAGGCACCAGCCAATTTCACCCATTCACTCTGTGCTTTTCTTAGACCTAAAAGATTGCAAGCATTCTTGATTGAAAAATCCCTCCGAGTCCATCTCCTCTCCATCTAATTGTATCTGTTCCCTAGTACAAGAAAACTTAGTAGCAGGAATGGCACTTATCAACACAGAGCATCCCTTGATCTTCTCCACTTTGGTCAATGCCATTGATTATCAAAATCGTGTTTACTACCTTGGAAATCAAAGTCAAGACAAGATGCCTAAGTAAATTTGGTGCGACATATAGAGCAACAGAGATGCCAATTATTAAACCAGAAATATGCTTCTTCGCAGCTGCAAATGATATACTGAATATGGGGTCTAATAAGTGGTCCAAATTTTAGCATCTTAGCCCTGGAGCAGTTCTATGGTATGAATAACCAAACAACAAATTCCTAAGGTCTAGAAGCTCTATATGCAGAGAATCCTATTTGCAGGATGTTTAGAGCATATGTTCTTGCAATCAGCAACTTTGAATTTTCCATGTTACAAGGTCATATAATCCCAAGCCACTGCTTCATCAAAGGTCTACAAAGAATGTCCCAACTTCTTTTGCACCCAGCTATTCACCTACATGACTTTCCCCCCAAAAAAGCTCTAAGGAGTTGTATTATCAGTTTGGAGGTTATTTTTAGGTAAAATAACGGAGAGCAAGATTGGCTTCTATATGAAAGTGGGGAGACAACAAGACCACACATGCTCAATATTGCTGCAAGTCTTGCAAACTGTCATCTCATTTTGAGATTCTGAAATTCAAGCTTCAAATTGTTTCTTTCTTTTAAGAAACACATTGAAGTGTATGGGAAAGCAAGCCTCATATTCATTCCAAATGCACAATCATGAGCTCCAGACATGGCAAAGACAAGCACATCATACCAGGGGGGAGGTCAATGCATTCATTATGAGGCAATAAGGATTAATTTAGATAAAACCAAGAATTACCTTAGTGCCGTGGATTTTATTGTTTAATCTAGTCACGAGCTCATGGAGAAATTGGAGTTCTGAAACCTTATTTGCTTCCTGTGAAAAAACAAGAAAAAATTCACTTAACCAAGTGAATAATTTTCTTGGATGAAAATTAACCAAGTGATAATACTCATGGTAAAACTTTGCAACGAAAGAAAAGAGCTCATGCTGAAGTGATGTCTATGTCTTATTGTAGTTATTTTGACCTCAGACTGTGTTGCCAATTTACCTTCCCCAGACCCCACTTGTGGGATTATACTGGGTTGTTGTTGTTGTTGTACTGTGTTGCCAATTTCCCACAACAGCTAACAGTCTCTTTAATTGAATCGCCCTCAGTCATGTTCTTGACTAGCTTGTAAGATTTGAAATTTACTTCCTTTAAACAAGCATTATTGATCTATAGAAAACCTTATTCTGCCAGTTCAAGTTAAAAGTTTGGGTTTTCCCTTATCTCCTCACATTCAAGAAAAATGTTTTTCTCCCTCAATAGAAAGATGCTCAATACTAGGTGGCAAACTGGAAGTGTGGGAAGGATCTCTATCAGGATTTTATTGTTTTCCCTCGTCCCCTTATGTTTTAACTCCTCTGTGAACTATGACAAGGTGTTAAACATCCTGACTTTAATAACTTCTTCTAGATAATAGTCATTTCCTTTTAGTACCAAAAACAACGTGTCATAGGGGGACTAAGCAGTGATTTCTAGGATTAAAAAATTAATGAAACAATGGAAGGCTTGAAATGCAGGCGACAGCTCACAGATGCTAGTGTTAAACTACCTCAGGCCAACTGCTAGGGTGTCCCAGAAGCCTGGCAAATGATGTATGAAGCATTACACCATCATACTGCAGCAACAAGAATGTGTAATTAGCAAATGCTTGAAATCTTGACATACTATTTTAACAGTTCTATCTTGAGAACACAAGACTTATAAATCAAAGATAAGAGTCCTAAAACTTAGAGGGGATGGGGAAGAACCATGCAGTAAGCAATGACAGATTTGTGATTAAAGTGCATAATGGTTTACTTCCCACATTGTTTGATAATATGTGACTTTACTAGCAATAAGTGGTTGAAGTGCTAAGACTTTAGCATCTTCACCAAGATGTAAAGCAGAAAAGGTTTGTTTGGTTCTCACAAGTTGCTTTGCAGGAGCATGCGGAAGAGCATTTCTCAATTTTTGTCGGATAGTTACAGGATCAGTTCCAGAGTCCACCTACAAATGAAAACATAAAATGAAAGTGTAAAAAGGCAGGGAATGCAATTTCACCAACTTATATCTCCTTGAATCTTTTTTTTTTTTCAACTTAATGATTTCAGCATATGATGACCATTGCAGAATGATGCACCATTTGTAGAGTACCATTTGAGTCAATCATAAGCCAGTAATAAGGGGAGACAAACAACATAAATAAATAAAAAGGGATAACTCATTGCTATGGCCATTGAGATGAGATGAGATGTCGTGATTCATGTACATGGAAAAAGTCAGCGTCTCAATTATGCCACAAGATACACCCAGGTAAATACAAATCCTTTATATTGAACATCGTTAAAGTAGGCATGTCTTGCATATATAACTATGTATCTCTTGATAAAGGAATAATAGGTACAGCACTACTTTTACATATAAGACTAAACTACTAGTTGGAAAAGTAGACCTAAAATTCAACTTATACATAATAATCTGAAGTCCCTACTATGTTACATGGATTCGTACATGGTCTACCAGTAAGGGTATGGGTGGTATCTGGTATGGGAATGTGCAAATTTCTTTGCTAATTCTTACCGTATTTTGAATAATACAAGATACCCATAGCATGTCATACCAACATAGATATCGGTGAAGATGAATGATCCAAGTAATGTAGGTCCTTAATCATCTCTTTGCGGGCATAAGTAATATGACATAGAGTGCAAGACTATATCCAGAAGGCAAAGTAATATGACATAGTAATATGCCTAAGAAGAAAGTTTGAAACAATCATTGTATCTTGAAATGATAGTTGAAAATGTCCTACATTCAGGATAGAGGAAAGAACTAAAACTGTAGTGGTGCGCACTAGCAGTATGCTTATCTCAAATATATAAGTACTTTGAAGACTTCCTGAAATACTCCAGAGAGATAGATCAAGTGAAAGAGAGGTAAAGATCAGGGTTTTTTGAAAGACCTGCCAACAACCTACTAGCACCCCAGTTGATGTCAGAACCACTCTGTCTAGGGAAATTTTTAGTGGGCAGATTGTATCAGAAACAGCTCTAACAGCATTTCCTTCAGCTTCAATCTGAGGAAACACTAACAGTGTCAGTTCCATCAACATAAGAGTTCAATGAGAAGAAAGGCCATAAACTAACGTTTCATCCAAAAGCATTTTTACCTGTGCTTCAGAGGCAGGGACGGCTGTTATGTGATGTGAAGCATGGAACATGCTAAAGTGATATAAGCTAGAATTCTGAAACCAAATTGCTAAGCAACAGGCGTATAAGCATCCAAATTGATAGAATAAGAGATGCATAATAAGCGTTTAACACATTCCTCCAATAGTAATCATTAAAAAAGACACCATACCTTTATCAAAATGTGGCGAGAATATAGCTCTCACAGCTTCCCTTTACAAAAACAAACGAGGACAAGTGTGAATATAGGAATTCCAAGTTCAATTTGCAAAGTAGAATCATGCATAATTGAACAAAATTGTAAAGTAGCCAACGTTCTCCTTCAAAATAGGCCAACTTGGCTTTCTTAAGAGTAACTAAACGTAACTGTTTTTGCTTCAGCGAGAGATGGAAATTTTTGTGGGAGATTTTTGTCCAGAGAAATCAACATGCAGTACTTACGCAATAGGGACAGAATACTCTGGGTTGAGATACAAAACATTTGCTCGCACAGGGGGGTTTGCAGCCTATACACAGAAGGAAATTAATCACCTTCATGTTAAACATGACAAACGAGCATATGGCTGAATGCTGCTTAATAAGTAAAATTAACCTTGAGTACAGGAGTGACAACTCCATCTTTGAAAGTAAACAGATCTGACAGGGTAAGTGATTGAGTAGTTTCACCCTGTTTGAGGAAAGCAGCTCCGTGCTCCTCCAAGTCTTTTTCCATCTTATGATACAATCTAGACCTCTGCTCCGCATTTGAGATAGACCATTCTGTTCCAACCATTTAATTATTTGTCAATTCAAGTAACAGAAATAGCTTCTTTTTGTGTCTAACACATAGCTAGCTATGATACATAAAATGGTTTCTCCATATATTAGTTCCTAAAGATGTTTTTTTTCTTCTGGATTACATGCTAAAAAACCAGAATTCAGTGTTGCCAACATCATCGTTTAAAAAGGGAGAGAACCTTCTTTTCTGGAGTAGATTCAGTATAGGAGACTCAAAATGACACTGCATTTAAATGTACCATCACTGATATAAGGAAAGGAATGCTTTCCATTAAAACCACTTATAAAAAATAAATAAATAAATAAATAAATAAAATACTCCTTCACAACAACCATAAATAAAACAAGCATAACGAGCAATTTACAGAAAACTCGCGCTCTCAACTTTCATCTAGATAAATAAGCAAAAAGCCTCCCAAATTCAAGTCAGAATCTACTATTTTATTCATATTTTAAAAATAAAAAAAATTATTTATAAATAAAACACTTTTCGGGCTTTACATAGAGAGAATTACAGTTACCAAAATCCTTCATTTGAGATGTATCTATATCTCTGTCTTTTACACTGCCTATCTCAGTATATATAAATTCAGGCATGGAAAGAGTGTTTATATATACTACTAATATATATGGAAAGTCAATCCGAGCTAATTAATTAAGGATAACAAGAAGCTAAATTATCGGCGGAGAAGCAGATAAGGAAATAGTAATATAGAAGATGTACTTCAGATTAAGAAATAAAGTACTAGTAAACTAAAGAATCAATTTAAGTAATTAATTACTTACTTTCTCGATATAAGCATGGGGAAATCTGATTGCACAAAAAACATAGCAATTTTTTACAAAAATCAAAAGGAAACAACTTGATGAATATAATCTACATTACAATTACCTGTAGAATTGCGGGTAGCCATAAGGAAAAGAGCATAGAAGGTAAGGGCAGAGATTAACCAGATCCAAATCACCGGTTTCGAGCAGTTCCTAGCCCTAGCCATTTTAGTCCAACAGATTATATTCATTCATTATCTGCCCAAATTTCACTTTAGTTTTCCACAGCCACAGATCAATTCATTACCTTTTTAAAAAAAATCAGCACTTAGCGTCAGCTCACCAACTTCACTCTCCGCCACTGTTCATTCATTTCACGCTGGTCCAACACCTGTCAACTTATTAAAGTCGATAATTTCTAACTGAAAGTCACTTATTATTTTATTTTTTATTGCAATAATTCTGATTTTACGTTACAATTCCTCAATATTATTATTTACAAATGATTTAATGATAAGACTTTGTCTTGTTTCTATGTAAACAAATTTTATTCCGAAATATTAGTAAATAGATACCAAATTCACGCTGAAATTAGATGCAATTATCCTAGCATTTCAACTTCTCTTTCTTTCAGGGACAAGAAAGAATGAAAAGTCTTTGGAAATTGACTTCGAATCTATTACATAAGTAACAAAATTCATTAACTTTAGAAAAGAAAAGGAGATTGTTCAACATAAATTTTACAATTTGAATATAAGAAAATGATTTTACAAAAATTCCTTATATATTATTTATTTGTTAATCTTTTGCGTATATAAAATAAAGATCTCTTGAGATAATTAATACTCTATAAAAACAAAAAAAAATACAATGAACCACAAAATCAATTGGCTCCTCTAAAATATAGTAGCAGTATAATAACTTTGTGCCTTTACTTAAAACTATTACCACGTCTTATCATCGTATTCAATTTATTTTATGATTTTAAGGTGCTTTTGATTATTATAAAATCTTATTTGAGGATCATAGTAAAATGGGAAATTGACATCGGGTAACAATATGTAAGAGGAATTGATAAATTCCCTAGTAAAATGTCATCTTCAGCAACTAATCAGGGTCATGGAGCTTGTCTTTTTCTTTTCCCAGTTCCAGTTGAATGTCTCGGCATCACTTATACACTTGGCTAACAATTCTACAAATTATCCTTTTTTCTGTATAAAAATTGTTTTGAGGCTACATAATTATGAGTACTGTAACAAGGTGTTTTTAACTTCTCTTGTTGGACCGAAATTTTTGTGAAAGAAAATATTATTTTGAGATAACTCAGATTGAACAGTAAAAATAATGTAAAATGGAGGCAAAATTTATCTAATGGTAGCAAGGAGTTTTTAGTTTAAAGAGATTAGTTGATCATACTCTTTTGTCATAATATCATTTGGA
Organism: Nicotiana tabacum; assembly: GCF_000715075.1. Taxonomy (NCBI): domain Eukaryota; kingdom Viridiplantae; phylum Streptophyta; class Magnoliopsida; order Solanales; family Solanaceae; genus Nicotiana; species Nicotiana tabacum. The sequence goes on from NC_134083.1 coordinate 22,994,493, forward strand.
CTCGTGAGATTGAATATTTGGTTAATATGTGCTTTTTGGACAAATTTAGATTTTGAAAGCCGATAAGTATGAAATTAGGTTCAATTCTCATAGTTTTTAGTTTGTTCAATATGATTTGGCTATCCATTGTCAATGCTTTTAGGCTTTTATTTGCTAAGCCCAATTTTTTGGCTAAAATCCTGCCAATAATCAATTTTCTATTTTTTTTTTGTTACAACCTTTTTATAGAAATGAGGAAGAAAATAACGAAATGAATATATCAAAAGCAATTCAAAGAAAGAAGAAAACAATTGCTTATTGCCTAATAATTGCTTTTTCTCCATGTAGGCTTTGTGAAGTTCTCTCCACTCGGACCAGTATGGCGGAGACGGTGATTGAACATGGCCATATCTTCCACATTCAAAATATTTTTCATCATTCTTGTCTTATTCATTATATTGCATGGTTCTTCTAGGTGGTGTGGTGTTTCTCTCGAAGGTTGCACGGTGGTTCAAGGCGGCTAGGTTTCTTATGTTTATCAAATGTGGTGTTTTGGTCTCATTTGCTTACACGTGAATCACACATATATAAAGGGAGATATTCTGACTACACTAATTGGGCCCAAAGCTTCAGATATACCAGTTGGGCACTACACGTTCTGAGCCTGTTTAATAGAGTTATATTGAGTAGGTTTTATCAGCTGTAAATATTTATTTCATATCTGTTAGTTTATTATAAGAGAACAAATAGAATAGGGACAGGTGGATAGGTAAGTTATTTTTAGATTCCATTCTTTCTTGTTAATATACATGCACTGTACAAATTACAATTCATTCAATATACAGAGAAAACTTTTTCTACAAGTTTTTCTTCCAATTTTGTCGTGGTATCATAACATGTCTAATCTGCTCTAATATTTTTCTTCTCCTAGCTCATTTTTTTTACAGATCAAATTTTCAAACACAACTTCTCACTACAACAATGGCTACTGAATCTTAGACCACTGATGGACTAATCCCAGCTACTCCGATTGTAGCTACATCTGTTGCAGTTGGTTCCACTACAACTGGGTTGTTTGATTCTGGTTACCCATATTATCTTCATCCCTCAGATTATCGAGGGATGAATCTCGTTTCTTCAGTCTTCGATATAAGAGGATATGGAGGTTGGAAGGAGAACTGTTGTCATAGCTCTTTTAGCCAAGAACAAACTGGGATTCGTTGATGGGGATCCTTAGTTGTTCCTGGTGTTGAATCTGGTCTTCAAAGGGTCTGGGCTCGTTGCAATGACATGGTGCTCTCATGATTTCTCAACTCACGATAACAGAGAGTGTCTTGTACTCACAAAGTGTAAAGGATCTTTGGAGTGACCTGGAAGACGGGTTTGGTCAGACAAATGGAGCAAAATTATTCTAACTACAAAAGGAACTAAGTGTTGTTGTGCAAGGTAATTCTAATGTATCAGGCTATTTTACAAAATCAAGAGCCTATGGGATAAGCTAGATGTACTAAACACTTTTTCTGTCTGTGTTTGTGAGTGTGAGTGTGGTGCTAAAGCAAAGAATTTCAAGGCTCACCAAGATGAGAAACTGCTTCAGTTCTTAATGGGTCTAAATGACTCTTTCATAGGAGTCAGGAGCAATATCCTTTTGTCTTCTCCCATGCCTTCACTTGGACAAACATATTCCTTGGTTATCCAAGATGAAAAACAGAGGGAGATACATGTTACACATGATGCTGCATCTTTCATTGCAGCAAATCGGTCACGAGGGGTCAAGAAATACAGTGAATACAAAGGAAAGAAAGGAGGTTTTGAGGGAAAGAAATTTTCTAGTATCCTTGCTTACTGCAAAAAGCCAGGACATAGCATTAAGAAATGTTATAAGATTCATGGCTTCCCTACAGATTTTAAGTTCACAAAGCAGAAGAAATTTCATGGATCAGCACAAGCAAACAATGCTTTCAATTCAGGAGAAAGCAGTGAGCAAGGAGCTATCAATGCTACAGATGTGCAGACACTTACCAAAGAGAATGTGACTCAACTGTTGCAGCTGCTCCAGCAAGTCAACATGGGACAACAGAATGTTGTTACTCCTGATGCATATGCAAATGTCAATTGTGCTGGTATAGCTATATTCTTTAACTCATATGCCAGTTTTGTTCAAATAGATGAAAAGTCATGGATAATGGATGGTGGTGTATCTGAACACATGAATTTCAACAAGGGTTTCTTTCTGATTTCAAACCTCTGCCTAAACCTGTAATGGTCACTCTGCCTAATTCTCATAGAGTCAAGGTTACACATTCTGGTTTTGTTTCTATTTTACCTAACTTAGTGTTACAGAATGTGCTCTATATTCCTTCCTTTAAATTTAATCTAATGTTTATACATAAGTCGTGCAAATATCTCAAGCGATATGTGCTTTTCACTCCTACTTCTAGTTTTCTACTGCAGGGCCCTTCACTGAAGAGCCCTCTGGAGATTGGTAAGGAGAAAGGGAGCCTCTACATCATCAAGCCAAGAGTTTCAAAATCTATTTCCAAGAGTTTTCTCAAGTCTAGTAGTAATTTAGTTTCCAAAAATAAGGCAGTTTCTGCTCCTAAGTTTAATTCCTGTTTCAGTTTTTCTAATTCAAATGTAAAAGGCAAGTTATGGCACTATAGGCTAGGCCATATGCCTTTAAGTAGTATGAGAAATATAGCAAGCATTCTTGTTTCTTCTATTTCAAATTTTACTGATCCTTGTGTCATTTGTCCTATGGCAAGACAATCAAAGCTCCCCTTTCCCTCAAGTTCTATTTCAACAAAATCAGTGTTTGAATTAATTCATGTAGATACCTGGGGACCATATAAGAGTCCTACTTATGATGGTTTTAGATACTTTCTTACTATTGTGAATGATTTTAGTAGGAGAACTTGGACCTATCTACTTAGCACAAAATTAAATGCCTTTCCTATTTTAAAGTTTTTTCTAGCAATGGTAGAAAGACAATTTCACACAAAGGTTCAAATTATAAGATCAGATAATGCTTTTGAGTTAGGCAGTGGAAAAACATGAATTTCTTCCCTCCCAAGGAATCATTCATCAAACCACTTGTGTAACCACTCCACAACAAAATAGAGTTGTGGAAAGGAAACATAAGCATTTATTAGAAACATATAGGGCATTACATTTTCAGTCACACTTGCCAATTACTTTCTAGGGAGATTGCCTATTAACATCAATGACGAGTTTCTTGCGTGTATATAATTTAAACTCGTACTCTGTCAAATAATAGTATAGAAAGATGTCGAACCCACAGAGATTGATATATCTATTCTATAGACGTTTCTTGTTTTGATTACTATTTGAGAAAATAAGAAAGAGTTGAGTTGTGAAATAACTAACTAAGAATGCATGAATAGAGCAACAAAAAATATTTTATTTTTCACAAATATAATAAAAAGATGTTGGGATTATGGCTTCACTTAATAATTTTATTATATAGCAGATATATTTATTCTTCAATTTCTATTTCTCATAAATATTATAAATGCCTTTCACGATTACATTTATATATTATTACTATAGTTGAACAATTAAATGTACTCCTCTCGGTTATACAAATTAATCGTTAAAATAGTAATATTAAAGAACCAAAAATATATACTTGAACTAAAACATGCTCTTTTTAGTAAGTCCCTTTCGGTTACCTTACTTGTTATAATTGATTACTACAATATTCACCTCTTTCGATTACAAATAAGTGTAGAATCAATTTTAACATATAAGAGCTAGATGTCACTAAATACAAATTAACATCTATTAATACCAGAATTAACTATTACTTTTTTCGCCTCTTTCGATTACAGAATTAGTAAGAAGTTAATATGTAGTAGAAATAGATAGATGCTTTATGTTCTAATTCCACAGGTAATTGACAAGCTTTTCCAAAAACTAATCTATAAGGAGATGTGCCTATTGGAGTATTGAAAGCAGTTCGGTATGCCCATAAAGCATCATCTAACTTTAAAGACCAATCTTTTCGAGAAGATCCAACATATTTTTCTAAAATTCTTTTCAATTCTCTGTTGGAAACTTTTACTTGCCCGCTCGTTTGAGCATGATATGGAGTTCCTGTTTTATAAGTTACTCCATATTTTGATAACAAATTTGCAAATTGTCTATTTATAAAATGAGTTCCCTGATCACTTATGATAACACTTGGAGTTCCAAATCGAGAAAAAATATTTTTCTTGAGAAAAGCACAAACAACATGAGCATCATTTTTTCTAGTAGCTATTGCTTCTACCCATTTTGAAACATAATCAACAACTACTAAAATATATTCACAGCCATTTGATGGAGGAAAAGAACCCATGAAATCAATACCCCAAACATCAAATATTTCACACACAAGAATAGAGTTAAGAGGCATCTCATCTCTTTTTGAAATGCTACCGCTTCTCTGGCATTTGTCACAAGTGGTGACGTAATTTCTTGCATATTTTAAGAGAGTGGGCGAGAAAAAACCTGCTTCAAGCACTTTTGCGGCTGTTATCCTTCCTTCATAGTGTCCTCCTACAGCTCCATCATGACAGTGGCTTAGGATGTTGTTTATTTCTATTTCTGGTACACATCTCTGGATCATGCCATCTGCACAAAATTTAAATAAGTAAGGATCGTCCCAAAAATAACATCTAATTTCTTTTTTGAGTTTTTTTCTTTGTTCATAAGATAAATCTTTTGGGATCCATCCTCCAACTAAGTAGTTGGCAATGTCAGCAAACCAAGGTGGTTGATTTGTAACTGTGGTAATTGTATAAATATGCTCATCAGGAAATTCCTCCTTGATATTTGTTGCCTCGGTTGGAGGATTTTCTAATCATGACAAATGGTCAGCTACTTGATTTTCTGAACCTTTCCTATCTTTTATTTCAAGATCAAACTCTTGCAAAAGAAGTATCCATCTTAGCAATCTGGGTTTGGCATCTTTCTTTGCTAAGAAGTACTTTAAAGCAGCATGGTCAATAAATACTCTAACCTTCGTTCCTATCAAATAGGAACGAAATTTGTCAAATGCAAATACAACTGCTAGTAGCTCCTTCTCAGTTATGGCATAATTATTTTGAGCTTCATTGAGGGTTCTACTGGAGTAGTAAATAGGTCTAAAAATCTTGTCTCTCTTTTGTCCCAATATAGCTCCAACTGTTGTATCACTTGCATCACACATTATTTCAAATGACTGGCTCCCATCAGGAAAAACAACAATTGGAGCATTAGTCAATTGTTCCTTGAGAATTTCAAATGCTTTCATGCAATTATCTGAAAATTCGAACTTCACATCTTTCATCAGTAGGTTAGTCAGAGGTTTCGAAATCTTTGAAAAATCTTTTATGAACCTTCTATAAAAACCTGTATGCCCTAAGAAACTTCTAATACCTTTAACATTGGTAGGAGGGGGTAATCCTGCTATAAGATCAATCTTAGTTTTATCAACTTCTATTCCTTTAGCAGTGATTTTATGTCCTAAAACAATTCCCTCTGTTACCATAAAGTGGCATTTTTCCTAGTTAAGAACTAAATTTGTTTCTTCACATCTTTTAAGCACCAAAATTAAATGATAGAGACAATCTTCAAATGTCTTTCCAAAAAGTGTAAAATCATCCATGAAGATTTCAAGAAACTTTTCAGCCATGCCTGATAAAATTGCCTACATGCCATGTTGAAATGTAGCAGGAGCGTTACATAGTCCAAATGGCATTCTACGGTAAGCATACGTACCTTGGGGGCATGTGAATGTGGTTTTCTCCTGATCTTTTGGAGCAATAGGTATCTGATTATACCCAGAATATCAGAAAACAGTAAAAACCATGACCTGCAACTCTTTCAAGCATTTGGTCAATAAATGGGAAAGGAAAATGGTCTTTTCTTGTGGCCTCATTAAGTCGTCTGTAATCAATACAAACTCTCCATCCTGTGACTGTTCTAGTAGGTATGAGTTCATTATTTTCATTTTTTATTACTGTCATACCTCCTTTCTTTGGTACTACTTGTACAGGACTTACCCAAGGACTGTCAGATATTGGATAAATGATACCTGCTGCTAGAAGTTTCACCACTTCTTTCTTGACGACTTCCTGCATTGCTGGGTTCAGTCTTCTTTGGGGTTGGACTATAGGCTTATACTCATTCTCCATAAGAATCCTGTGCATACAAATAGTTGGACTGATTCCTTTGATGTCAGCTATAGTCCACCCTAAGGTTCTTTTGTGTTTTCTCAGGACTTCAATCAGTTTGCCTTCCTGTTCTATAGTCAAAGAAGATGAAATGAGTACTGAAAATAATTGAGGCTTAAGAAACACATATTTTAAATGAGAACGAAGATCTTTGAGTTCAATTTTTAATTGAACTCGTTCTTGTGAGACTTTCTCATTTTCTGACTCTTTTTCCAGTATTTCAGCTTCTTCTCTAATTATGGGGTTATTATCACTTATGGTACCTGACCTAGCCAAACATCTTTCCAATGAATCATTAATTAACTGATTATCTTTGTATTCGTCTACAAGGTCATCTAGTACGTCAATTTGAAAACAAGATGATGATGACTCATCCCCAGGGAATTTTATCATTTTCTGCATGTCAAAAATCACTCTTTCCTCATCAACTCGCAATATTAATTGTCCTTGATGAACATCAATAATTGCTCTCCGTGTTGCGAGAAATGGTCTACCTAAAATTAATGGTACCTCAGTATTTTCTTCCATTTCAAGCACTATAAAATCTATTGGGAATACAAATTTGTCAACTCTAACAAGGATATTTTCAATAATTCCTTTTGGTCTCTTAGTACTTTGATCAGCTAATTGAAGAGACACACCAGTATCTTTCATTTCACCAAGTTTTAATTTCCTGAAAATTGAAAAAGGCATTAGATTTATTGAAGCACTTGAATCACATAACACTTTTTCAAAATGAGCACCTCCCATGGTACAAGGAATTGTAAAACTTTCCGGATCACCCAATTTCTGTGGGAGCTTATTTTGAAGTATAGCACTACATTTTTCTGTAAGCTTAACCACTGAAACTTCTTCCAATTTTCGTTTACTTGACAAAATTTCTTTGAGAAATTTAGCATATGAAGGCATTTGCATCAAAGCATATGTGAAAGATATGTTAATGTAAAGTTGCTTCAAAATATCTCGAAACTTTGAAAACTGTTTGCCAAGCTTTTGTCTTTTCATCTTTTGGGGAAAAGGGAGAGGTACAGAGTGAGGATTTGTTATCAATTCATTTTCTAGTACATTTTTCCCTTTATTCTTTTGTTCTTTTGGAAACTTAGATTCCATTTTATTCTCACCTTCATTTACCTTTTCCACTTCTTGTGGCTTTCTTTCTCTATCTGCATATGGATCATCAAGAGATTTACCTGATCGTAGAGAGATGGCTTTAAGGTGTTCTTTTGGGGTTTTCTCTGTGTTGTTTGGTAGAGCACCTTGAATTTGTCCAAACATGAGGGTTGCTAATTGGCTTACCTGAATTTCCAAATTCTTGATAGCTGAATGTTGACTTTCAACCTTCTCATCAGTAGCCTTAATGAATTTGTACATCAGGACTTCAAGGCTTTGTTGATGAGCTCTTTGAGGCTGCTGCTGATATTGTTGAAAATTTTGTTGCCCTCAATTTTGATTTTTGAAAATCGGGTGGTTCTTGTACCTGCTGCTTTTGATTAAAAAATCTTTGAGGATTTTCAGCACCATTAGGATTACTCCATTGAAATCCTGGATATTTTTGTGCCATGGGACTACCGAATGAGTAATTATTTCTATAACCAATCACATTTACTTGTTCCTCATTTTGTGTTGAAGCTTGACATTCATGATTTAGATGATTACAATTACAGAAATCACAATTCTCAAGTTGGGATGATGATCGAGCACCTACCTGAAAAGCTTCGACTTTGTGTTAAGGTCGCAATTTGTTGTGCTAATGAATTCAAAGATTCAATTTGATTTACTCCTGCCGTTTTCTTGATAATCATTCTATCTGAGGGCCATTGAACAACATTTTTCGAAATTTCATTAAATAGTTGCATTATTTCTGCAGTGGTTTTTCCCATTATTGATCCTCCTGATGCTGCATCAATTATATTTCTAGCAGAGGGCTTAAGATCGTGATAAAAAAATGTATAAAATACCAGGGTCTTGGATACCATGATGTGGGTATTTTCTTAATATTGCTGCTAATCTTTCCCATGCCTGGTATACAGATTCAGTATCTGTCTGCATAAAATTATTGATTTCTTGCTTCATTTTAATTGTCTTTGCAGGTTTGGGTCATTTGGTCCCATGTTGTAATAGAACCTCTTGGTAGGCTTCGCAACCAGGTTTTGGCTTCACTTTTTAAAGAAAAAGGAAAAAGTCGTAAGCTAATAGCGTCTGTTGTAACACCATTGTACCTGGTCTTGCATGGGGATCTTCACTTAAATCAATTAAATGGGCATGGGGATCTTCACTTGCATCACAGTAAACTGACATAACTGTTTGATAGTCTGAATCAAGCCTGTACGGATTTCAAAGTTATTTGCTGCTATTGGTGGTCTCCTTACACTTGATTCTCCTTCAAAATGATCTGGTCTTGCATAATCATGGAGTATTCTATCACGTCATGGTACCACCTCATCAAACTGTTATTCTACTTGATGTGGTGGAAGTTGGTTATTGGGTTCTTCGTTCTCCATTTTCTCTAATGTGAAAATTTGAGATCGTGAGGTTTGTTCTTTTCGCAACAATCGCAAGGATTTTTCAATTTCCGGATCGTATTCGACTAGTTCTCTAGAAGAGGAACGGGTCATACACTTTCTGAAATTTCCGCAGAAAAGTTAAAATAATTAGACAATAAAAGAAATCTCAAATTAGTAGTAAAACAGTTAATCTGTAGTAGACTTTAGCCAATCCCTGACAACGGCGCCAACAATTTGACGAGTTTCTTGCGTGTGTATAATTTAAACTCAGTACTCTGTCAAATAATCGTATAGAAAGATGTCGAATACACATAGATTGGTATATCTATTCTATAGACGTTTCTTGTTTTAATTACTATTTGAGAAATAAGAAAGAGTTGAGTTGTGAAATAACTAACTAAGAATGCATGAATAGAGCAATAGAAAATATTTTATTTTTCACAAATATAATAAAAAGGTGTTGGGATCCTGACTTCACTTAATAATTTTATTATATAGTAGATATATTTATTCTTCAATTTCTATTTCTTAGAAATGTTATAAATGCCTCTCACGATTACATTTATATATTATTACTATAGTTGAACAATTAAATGTACTCCTCTCGGTTATACAAATTAATCGTTAAAATGGTAATATTAAAGAACCAGAAATATATACTTGAACTAAAACATGCTCTTTTTAGTAAGTCTCTTTTGGTTACCTTACTTGTTATAATTGATTACTACAATATTCACCTCTTTCGATTACAAATAAGTGTAAAATCAATTTTAACATATAAGAGCTAGATGTCACTAAATACAAGTTAACATCTATTAATACCAAAATTAACTATTACTTCTTCCGCCTCTTTCGATTACAGAATTAGTAAGAAGTTAATATGTAGTACGAAATAGATAGATGCTAACTAATTAAATAACACCCAACTATAAAGCAGATAAAATTTAAATAAAAAGCTTCAGCTCAAGCATGTGAAATTGAGAAATAATATCTACTAATTATATAGAGATATTAAGACCCATCATTCTCCCAAAACAAAAGAAAATTACTCCATACTGGAGTTAGTACTACTAATGAAAATATTCTTGTCCATTATAAGAAAATAGAAAGAAATATTCAAGAAGAATAATTCCCGCTATTTAATTAAAAGGAGGAACCAAATAATTTCCAATATTGATAGCTGAAAGAAACTAATAACTGCAGACTTCTAAACATAGAAACACTTTATTTGCTTTTTTCCTCCCTCGAAGTCTGTTCTTCGAGCTTTGTAAAAATGACAGTATTTATAGATATTTCCATTGCTTTTGCCGTGTACAACAAAGTTTCACTTTCATCTTTGCCAACTTGCCAACATTGAAATGAATTTTGATGAGAGAATGGTGTACATCAAGTGTACACGTGACTTTTGGTGATGCTAGTTTCTTTCTTTTCCATTTTCAACTTCCTCCTTCATTCTTATTTATTTCTTTATTTATATTTTGATATTACCTACAAGAGAATAATAATATCAGTATTAAGGATTCAATAACAACTCATATTATGCATAGTATTTTTATCTTATCAATCAACCTATTTGATTAATAGATATCCATCCAAAGTTATCCAATACAAAACTCCTTATGAATTGCTTTTCAATTCTAAGCCAAATTATCATAACCTGAAGTGTTTTAGTTGCCTATGTTTTGCTTCCACTTTATCAAGTCATAGAAGAAAGTTTGAACCAAAGACAATTTCTTGTGTGTTCCTAGGTTATCCACATGGAAGGAAAGGATATAAAATGTTAAATCTGAAAACTTTGAAAGCTTTTGTTTCAAGGGATGTTGTGTTTTTCATGAAAATTTTTTTTCTTTTGCTTCTCTGAAGTCAACCGATGCAGGAAATTCTTATTTCCCACTTACTTCTGAGAATTTTTCTAGGTTTGTCAACTCAAATGATGTCCCAATACACACTCATTCACTTATAGAGAACGCACTTCACCCTCACAACATTCAGCTACTCCAGTCAATTCTACTGTCCACATTCCTAATTTTTCATCCACGGTCTCTGTACCTAGTCCTCACACGAGTACTTTCATTAAACAAACAGTCCATGTAACGACCCGACCGGTCGTTTTGAGTACTGCAACCCCGCTTCCCCATTTACTGCTCAAATTAGGCTTTACAGTTATTGTGTGACTTACCGGGGCAATTGGTTCGGGTCCGGTGAGGTTTTGGAATGAATTGGAACATTTAGTTCCAAGGTTTAAAGTTTAAGTTAAAATAGTGACCGGATGTCGACTTATGTGTAAACGGCCTCGGAATTTAATTTTGATGATTCCAATAGCTCTGTATGGTGATTTTGGACTTAGGAGCGTGTCCGAAAAATTATTTGGAGGTCCGTAGTGGAATTAGGCTTGAAATGCCGAAAGTTAAATTTTTGGGAAGTTTGACCGGGGGTTGACTTTTTGATATCGGGGTCGCAATCCAATTCTGAAAATTTGAATACCTCCGTTATGTCATTTATGACTTGTGTGCAAAATTTGAGGTCAATCGGATGTGAATTGATAGGTTCCGGAGTCGTTTGTAGAAACTAGAAATTTCAAAGTTCATTAAGCTTGAATTAGGGTGTAATTCATAGTTTTAGCGTTGTTTGAGGTGATTTGCGGGTTCGACTAAGTCCGTATGATGTTTTAGGACTTGTCGGTATATTTGGTTGAGGTCCAGAGGGGCTCGGGTGAATTCCGGAGGGTTAACGGATCATTTTTGGCCTTGGTGAGATTGGTGATATCTGTTGCTGCATTTTTCTGATTTTCTCTCGCGTTCGCGAGTGTTTTCTGAGTGTGAGGTTTCGTTCTTCGCGTTCGCGAAGGGGAGGACGCGAACACAAAGGTATGGTCTGTGTGTGCATCGCGGACGCGTGAGAGGTGTCGCGTTCGCGAAGAGGAGTGAGGCGATTGGGGACCCCGGGTTCTTGTTCTACGCGTTCGCGAGGTGGCGTTCGCGAAGGTCTGAGCTGGTAAAGTTTCGCGTTCGCGAAGCCGTGGGCGCGTTCGCGAAGGGTAAGATTTGCAAAGCTTCGCGTTCGCCAAGCCACGGTCGCGTTCGCGAAGAGTTAAATTTCTGGGCATTCGAGTTGTGCTTCGCGAACGCGAGGGACCTGTCACGTTCACGAAAAAGAAAAGCCTGGTCAGTGAGTTTAAGTTCTAAAAATGGGATTTCGTCCCATTTTTCATTTTTGACGGATTTGAGCTCGGGAAGAGGCGATTTTGGTGAGTTTTTCAAGGGAAACAACGGGGTAAGTGATTCTAATTCGGTTTTGGTTAAATTACACGAATCTATTATTGTTTTTATCAACAAATTAGTGTTTTGGGTTGAAAATAGTAGAAAAATTCATACACTTTAATTGAGGATTTGAAGGCCGAGTTGTGGTCGGATTTGAGTAATTTTGGTATGGTTGGACTCGTGGTTGAATGGGGGTTCGGATTTCGTGAGTTTTATCGGATTCCGAGACGTGGGCTCCACGGGTGATATTTGAGGCATAATTTGGAATTTTTGGAAAATATTAATATTTTGATATGGAATTAATTCCTATAATTTTTGTGAGCTGAATCAAATTAATTGTGACTAGATTCGAGCCCTTTGGAAGTTGATACGCGCATAATGGGATTTCTGGAACATTGTTTAGCTTGCTCGACATTGGATTTGGCTTGTTCGAGGTAAGTAACTTTTCTAATCTTGGAGTTGAAGGTATGAACCCTGAATATATGTATTTCGTGAATTGTTGGGCGGTGACGCACATGCTAGGTGACGGGTGTGTGGGCGTGCACTATAGAAATTGTGACATAATTGTTTCTGTGGAAGTTTGTACTTAAATGATCTTGGCATTTTCCATGCGATTTTATGAGTTAAAGAAATTGAGCTGAAAAGCATATTAAAAATCATGTTGAGGCTATGTGCCAGTATTATTGGGACCCACAAAGGTCATATTGTTGTGAAATATTTATTTTAAAATGAAAATTTATACTCAGTCATATTCATTTCATTGCATATCATATCTCTGTCTCTGTTGTTATTTATTGATACACCATTATCATCATTTTTGGGCTATTCTCATGACATTGTGAGCCCATGAAAGAGAGACTGGAGAGATTGACGACTGAGGGAGGCCGAGGGCCTGATTGTGAGGATATTTTTGGGATCGGGCTACACGTCGCAGCAGACCATGTTGGCTTTATATATATACCCCCAGTGAGCGCAGTCTGTACACCCCCAGTGAGCGCAATCGACTATAAACAGGGATCGGGCTGCACGCCGCAACAAGTATTGTATAGCGCTGAGTGATTGAGTGTGTTGAGCATAGTGAGAGAGAATGCGAGACAATGAGATTGAGTACTCTGAGACTGTGAGTACATGAGTGCAATCTCCAAGATACATTGCATTAACACGCACACGACATATACGCATAGAGATGTGTTTTCCTCATGTTGTATGGTATCGCATTATTCATGATTTTTCACACATATTGACAGATGGGCATAGTGATGCATTTGTTTCACACTGGTTATCTGGGAAAGAAAATGAGATATTTTATTTACTATTAAAATGATTTTTGGAAGAATTACTATTCTCAAATTATTCATATTTTTGGCAACTTCGGCAAACGATTTGGGTTTTCACTGATGTATTTGAAAGGAAGAACTATTATTTTTGAAATCATGTTGCGGCTGAGCATTTTTATCTCTGTGTTTCTTCTGGTACTATTTGCTTTATGTTGTTATGGACTATTGTGGACTAGTAGTTTTGGACCCGACCTTGGTAGAAGCTCGTCACTGCTTTCAACCTACGGCTAGGTTTGTTACTTACTCAGTACATGAGGTCGGTTATACTGATACTACACTTCTGCACATTGCGTGCAGATATTGGCTGTCGTTGTTGCTGTGCTCGATGGTTGCGGGATCTGAAGATGTACCTGCGTTCCTGTTGTAGCTGCCTCTTGTTAAGGGTAGCCTTAGATTTATAAAAACTCTGTTTGTGTATTATTCAAACAGACTATGTATTTATTTCATTTCCGCTTTGTACACTTTATTCTTAGAAACTCACGATTTGTACTACCAGTTCTAGGGAAGATGTATTGGTTTTAGATATTTTCTTTTAATTAATTTTATTGGAATTGGATTGTTGGAAATTGGCTTACCTAACGGATTGGGTTAGGTGCCATCACGACTAGTGGGATTTTGGGTCGTGACAGTCCACATTCCTAATTGTTCTCCAACTAGTCCTGAACCTATTATGGATAACTTAATTAGAAGATCTTCTAGACCACACATTGCACTTTCATATCTAAAGGACTACATTTGCAATGAAATTCAACTTACTAATGTTAGTACTCTTTGTTTCCTCTCACCAATCTCACCATCTTCTTTCCATTTTCATGGTCTTTCCACCGCTAACTAACATCTACTTAATGCATTGTCCAATATCCAAGAACCTAGTAGCTATACACAGGCAGCACTACATCCTGGTTAGTAGGAGGCTATGGCAAAAAACAATTACAGTACTTGAGTTTAATAAAACCTGGGAAGTGGTAGAATTGCCCCTAAAAGAAAGGCTTTGTCTTGTAAATGGGTCTACAAGGTGAAGCAACATTCTAATGGGAGTATACAAAGACTGAAGGCAAGATTGATAATTAGGGGAGATATACAACAAGAAGGGATAGATTTTACAGAAGCATTTTCTCCCGTGGTCAAAATAACAATTATCCGGTGTATTCTCTCTATATCAATTAAGAAAGGGTGGGGGCTCTATCAATTGGATGTGAATAACGCTTTCTTACATGGTGAATTGAATGAAGAAGTTTATATGAAGTTCCCAGCAGGGGTTGAACCCTCTTCACCGACAAATGTGTATAGATTAAGGAAATCCATTTATGGGCTTCGTCAGGCATCCAGACAATGGTATGCACGACTTACAACGGCCCTGAATTTCAAGGGATTTTCTCATTCGTTGAATGATTATTTTTTATAAAGTCGGAATCCTCTATATTTATTGTGGCTGTGTATGTAGACGACATTCTATTGACAGGGAATGACATGGATGAATTACATGCATTAAAAATATTTCTAGATCAAGAGTTCAGAATAAAAGATCTCGGGGACTTACACTTCTTCCTTGGCATGGAAGTTCTTCGTGAGTCAACCAGATTGATTCTTTGTCAAAGGAAATTCACTATGGATTTGCTAGAGGAATTTGATTCACTGTATTGCTCCTTTGTTTCCTCTCCTCTTGATCCCACTATCAAATTGCTTGCCAAAACAGGTGAGTCCCTTTCTTCTCCAACTTTGTACCAGAATCTTTGGGGTAAATTGAACTACCTGACTCATACCCGACCATATCTTTGATTTATAGTGCAACATTTGAGTCAATATATGCAGGATTCGAGAAAGCCCCATTTGCATGCTGTTCTTCATGTTCTACGATATCTGTTGAAAGACCCATGTTTGGGGCTTTTCATGACAGCTTCCCCGTCGTTTCAACTCATCACTTTTTGCAACTCAGATTGGGGAACTTGTCCAGAAACAAGGAAATCAATGAGTGATTTCTTCATTTCCCTTGGAGGGTCTCCAATTTCATAGAAATCGAAGAAACAGACTTTCATTTCTCTCAGCTCAACAGAAGCGGAATACCGTTCTATGCGGCGTGTAGTAGCAGAATTGACATGGTTAGTACGCCTCTTTGAAGATCTGTCTCTCCCCATTTCTTTACTAGTACCACTTCATTCCGACAATCAAGCGGCGATTCATATCGCTAAAAATCTCGTCTTGCATGAGCGAACGAAACACGTTGAAATTGATTGCCATTTCGTGAGACAACAGTTTCTCGAACTTGATTTCTCTTTCATTTGTTCGATCCTCTTCTCAACTGATTTGTTCACTAAACCGATAGCTGGACCTTCTCATCACAATTTATTGGGCAAGTTGGGTGTTCTTTCATCTCCTCCAACTTGAGGATGGGTGTTGGAGTCGGTGGTTCTAATGGTGGTAGTGGTGTTTCTCTCGAAGGTTCCACGGTGGTTCAAGTCGGCTAGGTTTCTTATGTTTAGCAGATGTGGTGTTTTGGTCTCATTTGCTTACACGTGAATCAGACATATACAAAGGGAGATATTTTGACTACACTAATTGGGCTAAAGCTTCAGCTGACTAATTGGGCCCAAAGCTTCAAATATACAAGTTGGGCACTCAACGTTTTGGGCCTGTTTAATAGAGTTGTATTGTGTAGGTTTTATCAGCTGTGAATATTTATTCCATATCTGTTAGTTAGTTATAAGAGAATAAATTGAATAGGGACAAGTGGATAGAATTATACATAAATTTCACTCTTTCTTGTTTATATACGTGCACTGTACAGATTACAATTCATTCAATATACACAGAAAACTTTTTTCTACGAGTTTTTCTTCCAATTATGTCAAGAATCTACGGGCCGTCCTATCTGTAGTAAAATTGGGCTAAAGCCTATAAGTGAACATTTCATTTGAGACTTCTGCATTCTAAGTAGCAGCAACTTAATATGAGCCCAACCAGCAAGCGCAGCCCACCGTTTGCCCATGAGCGCTTGTCTACACTACGACTGAAAAATTGAGCAACATAGCATCTTGTTAACGATCCATTTACTTACTCTTTCTATTTCATTTTAAATATGACATAACATTTGTGTTGCTATAAAAAAAATTAAAGCTTGTGAGCTTAAATAAGTCTCACTTTTCACTGTAAAATTAGAAGTTTAAATTAATTAAGTTTCAAATTTAAGATAAGTCTTTTTATATATATACACACACATACCGGCTTGCTCATCTAGGCCACTTTCCTTCGCTGCAATAATCCAAACTATGGAGCAAATGTGTCATAGGAAAACAGGAGCAGAGTTATTCCACATGGATTGGGAACTCCAAATGGGTGACTGTCACCCTCTATACATGTTTTTGAAGAAAAGGTAAAGTCACAACTAACCAGATTTGACCTGTTATTTAAAGTATGAGAAGATGGAAGTGATGCAATCCCTTTTTCTCCACAAGGAAAACTTCATACATAACTAGTTCAACTTAGATAGCAGCTTAAACATTAGCATCTTTTTCATTCAGTTGGGACAATGAGATTTAATTTCAGTATATATTGATTAATGATGTGCATGCACGCAACAAAAGTAATAAAGAAACGAAAAAAAAAAAATAGTTTGACACTCTGTCCCTATGGGTGATAAATTTGTCGGTTCTGAACAATATATACATAATTTCTTTAAATGTTTTGGACAGAAGTTCTAAACAATGTAATAATTGAAAGAAGCATTGAATGTAAGTTTTTTTTCAGAAAATATGCCCACATTAAAGGTTAAAGGGGGAAGGAAGAGTCTGAGCTAAAAGCTTTCTGTGGCAGACACCTTAAGTGAAACACAAGTAGGGAGATTAATGTGCACAATATGCTAGCTGGTATGGCATCTTCTATTGTCTTGTACCTTTTACAATCATGGACTCTCAACTGCTATTTTTACACACTCTTCAGTTGGTTTATAGTACTTCCTACTTAAAAGATTACTACTAGTATATTTTAAAACCCACATTTTCTTTGTTATTATTTTCTGTGCTCTTTGTGTGAGTGATAGAGGTTTCGAACACTTTTTGTCAAAAAATTATACTTATGTCAAATATTAATTTTTAAACATAAATTTTTAACATCGTTGAATATCTTTAACACTATTTCCGACTTTGCCACTAGCCGGAAAAAAAAAACTAAAGAACCAAAAAGTATTTGTAGCCAAGAAGAAGGCTCAAAACCAAAATTTAGTGAGCTATCAACATCATTAATAATGGAAAAGTGGGAATCATAGAAGAAGGGAGATTACAGGGTCAAATTTAGCAAAATTGATGAGTATTAGGAACTTAAAATCACTCTCCCTAATTTGGTTGCCGACTAGCGGGATTAGTTTCCAAAAAGAAGACAATTGTTGGATACATGGTTTAATTTGGATGGTCTAATCATACTATTCCAGGGTTACAAGATTTTCTTTAAGGGACCACTCTGTTGTACCTAATGGTTTCAACCCATGTGCTAGTTTTTGTACAACTATGACAAAATTTCTATATCGATATTATGGAGGTTGTGACAACCAATTACCCCTCCAGTCATATTTCACCCAAGTGAAATTTGCCCCTTTTCCCAGGTAAAGTATTAATCCATCCTTAATTTACGTAAAATTATTTTCTTTTTTGTCCGTTTCAAAAACAATGATACATTTTTAAACTTGAAAATAATTTAGTTTAAACTTTCAATTCTACCCTTAATGAGAAGTTTTTATAACCACACAAATACGCTTGACCCCTTTTTGACTTGTTTAGGACCACAAATTCCAAAAGTCTTCATTTTTTTCTTAAACTCCGTGTCCAATCAAACGAGTTCACATGAATTGAAACGGAGATAGTACTACTACTTGTTAAAATGCCGGTCCTACTAGTGTATTACTGAAAATTTTGTAGAGTATGTTACATGGGGGTCATAAAAACTCAGAAAAATCAATCCAAACCGAAAAACGAACCAAATCGACCAAAAAAATTGATACTTTTTAGGTTTGGTTTGGTTTTGGTTTTGAATTTTAAAACCGATCAAATTTGGTTTGGTTTTGGTTTTAACCAAAAAATAACCGAAAAAATCGAACCAAACCAACTATAGAAGTAGCTATTTAAATTTATTATTACACCTATATATATATATATATATATATATATATATATATATATATATATATGTATATATATGTATGTATGTATATTTTTATATAAAGTTTCTAAAATTTTATGGTACATATTAGTCATTTATATTTTAGTCTAGTTCTTTGTTATTATAATAATCTAATTTTTTGTTTTTATATTCTAGTTTGATTGGTAATTAAATTATTCATCACTATTTGATTCAATTATCATCAATATATCTTGGTAAATGATAGATTTCTCAAAGAGCAATTGGTTTGATAGTGTTACGTTGAAAATGTACTCGTCGGAATATGTGTTTGGTAGTGTATGTTTCATATTTAAGAAAAAAATCGATAAAAAATCAAAAAATCGATAAAACCGACTTAATTGGTTTGGTTTGGTTCAGATATTTGAAAAACTAACTTACTTGGGTTTGGTTTCTTTTTAGGAAAAACCGATCCAAACCGAACCATGAACGCCCCTAAATTGTTACAACACAGTTCAATGTCAGAGCACTTTCTACCAAAGCAAAAAAAAAAATTAATTAATAGGGTTTGGATAATATTTGGTTGTAGTAGAAAGAACATAGCATTTGAATTTGAAGTTGAAGTTTAAGAGAAGAAGTGGAGCTATAGGTGATTAATTGAGAATCCACACACTTTAAATCTTGGCCCCAGCTCTGTTTAAGAGTATTTGAAGATTGAAGTTGTGTCTGTATATGAAATTCACTTCGAAAAGAAGTTGGAGAAATTTCATAAATGGCTGCTCAACTTTTACTCAAAGTCACTAAATTATTTTCTGAGAAAGTTATTCAAATTCATACACTATCAGGTTACTTAAAAGATAACTACAAGTGTTCACATGAATTTTAATAATATGACATATTAGTAACTTGAAAATAAGACATGTTATGTAACGTGACATGTTAAAAAATAAAGTAGATGACCTTTTACAACATGTTAAAATACATTACTCATAGTGTAACGATTCTTTCCGGTTTGAGTGGTATAAGCTAAATCCGTTATCTGTCTAATATCTGAAATTCTAATGCATCTCTAACTAAGAATGAATTTCATGCAATAGCTATTGAAGCATCTGATTGTTGCCTATATTTGGTAAGGGAATAGACTGTTAAATTGACTCTTTGCTCAAAAACAAGCCTTCCCACGTCATATGCCTAATGAATGGCCGCAGCATGGCAGATTAGTTTTCCCTAAAAAGTTAAGCTTCAAAGATGCCAACTTGTTACAGTTCAGATACTCTCTTTAGTTCTTCAAGGTCCACCACATGACATTTGGATTCATTCAAACTCCTTAAGGAGCCATCAATCTGCCTGTTATTTTTATTTTTTTCCTTCTGACACTTTCAATGTGTTCAAAAGAAGACACTTTGGCTTTTTCTCATTTATTTCACATTTGAAAAGGCACTCATTTATGCAGAGACTTTAAGAAACAAAAGAACATGGCACGCGAGATGAAATACGTAGTCGTGGGGAAAAACTTATCTTAAGCTTTTCTTCAGTTACTTACAGTCATAAATTAAAGTTCAATATACCCGCATTTGGATGAAAATTACAATCCGCGGAGACAACCTAATATATCACTATAGTAGCTAATTGTGACGAGCACATGCGAATCTGAAATTTTAACTCTATGGGTTCAATATCTGAATTTTTTAGTATTGAACCCATTATATTTTTAAAGTTATGGATTCATAGCTACTATTTATTGTAATATTAATGAATTTTTACATATAAATTATTCCCCACGTCAAAAGTACTGGGTTCAGATGAACCCGGTACCATAAGGCTAGACGAGCCACAAACAGGATATTCGTTCCTATAGATGTCCAAGTGGTCACACCAGGGGCGGCCCGACAAGTTTTGTGGCCTAAAGCCAAACTTTACGAGGGCCTTAACTTTTTTTAAAAAATTATTATTTTTTATTTATTTGAAGTCTATTTTCTTGCTAACTTAGATACAAAGTTATTAATAATTTTCTTATAATCAATAACTCCTAATAAGTCTTTCTTAATTGACAATATAACTAATCCATTTAACTTTTCTCAAAACATCGTTGATCTTAGGTAAGATTTTATCAATTTTAATTTTGAAAACTTCTTTCCAATGAAGTGCTGGTAACAAGAGTTATTAACATTATTCCACAAGCAATATAGGCATTAGAAAAATAATCAAATCTTTTTATTTGACCGAGTGTATCAATTAAACTGTTATCTTCTAATTGTACTATTTTCTTAATACTTTTAATTTCGAAAATAAATCTAAACCATCAATATCGAATTGATTATTATGCTTTAAGGAATATTCAAGATAAGACAATATTTTTTCAAATTTCCATGATCTAGTGACCTTAATTTTTACTGCTAAATAGGAAACCAAAAATATTTTCATATGCTTCGAATTGTTCAAATCTATTTTGAAGTGAAAAAAATAGTCGTGTCTATTATGTATAAAGTAATCAACTCCAAATGACTCTTCAAAAGATTTTGAGATTTTATTATCAACATTCTCATCAAGTTGTTATTACTTCCTATATATCACACGTTTCTTACGAAATTCGGGTTCGATGTTCATTTCAAGTGTAATTTTCTTGGCAGAAATCATAGTAGTTGCAAATCCTTCTTCACATAACCTTTTGTTAAAAACTTTTTCTATGAAAAGTAGTATCTGTAATTTTTCTTCTTTTTGGGTGGATTTTGAAGTAGACGGACAACTTAAAACTTGGGTTTCAGTCTTTTTTAAAGCCCATACTCAACAGAAGCCCACTTAAAGGGGATGGTCTTAATTTGTTTTTGAGGAATTTTTAGAAACCACTATTGTTTAGTGGCTATTAATTTTCTATAATTATCATATACATAATTACTTCCTATAATAACTATTTAGTTATTGCGCAACTGTATTCGTTGTATTCGCGCTACTTGCACCTAAAATCAGGGCAGTCCAATTGTACGCCATGTATTCACATGTATTCGCGTCATGTATTCATGAATACAATAGTAAAAAGCGTCTAAAATTAGGGCAGTTCAGCTGTACGCGCATGTATTCACATGTATTTGCGCTATGTATTCATGAATATAACAGCAAAAAGCGCCTAAAATCAGGGAGTTCAGTTGTACGCGCATGTATTCGCACTGCTATATTCATGAATACAGTTGTGCGCGCATGTATTCACATGTATTTGCGTCATGTATTCATGAATACAGTAACGGCAATACCTTAAAAATAGGTATGTCCAGCTGTCTAAGAGAGAGGAAAAATATAAATAGCGTATTTCATGCCTTATTTCATGCCTCAATGGTAATATATACCATAAAATACTTATTTTGCTATAAAATATAAAAGGTAGCTATAGAAAATAATATTTTAAAATAATTTTAGTTTATAAAAGTAGGGTGTATACATTTGCCATAGGAGGTAAAATTTTACTAAAATAAGCTAACTTTATCTTTATTGTCAACTCATATATAATTTGAAAATAACCTTTTCATAACATATCTCACGGCTTAAGTTTAATTCCTTGGGAGTATCCGATTACACTTTAAGTTTAGACAAGCTTCAGTCCTAATAGATGATGAATCTATTTTATTCATATTCTATAATCTCCAAAAAGGAGGTAACATTTACATTATTGTGTATTTATTTACCTATTTTTTCTCCTTAGAGTGGGGATGAAAGGGATGGTGTTATGATGGGAGACATTGATACAATTTAAATTCTAGAGACTACACATTTCTCTCCGATTACACATTTCTCTCAAACTAATCATTACTGGCATAGTCCCAGTACTCGATTGTAGCAAATAACTTCCCATTTGCTGTTGATGTTGCTGCTCCAAGTCTAAATCAGATCTCCGTTTCCTATTTAAATTATCCTCCGCACTTGTTTCCGTTAAATCAATCGAATTATCACGCAATTCATTCTTCGCTTGCAACTGCATACTAGGGTTTAAATTTGTTTGAAAGTTCAACAACGTAGTAGCTGAAGTGTCAGACGACAATCCAATTCCCGGAAATAACCCTCGTCGTTGAGAAAGCGAAAAATTTGGATTGAAATACGAGGATCGTAGCTGCGACGGTACGGACATGCTGGACCCTGAGCTACGTAAAGAAATATTAAGCGACGTAAAGTTTGCGGGAATTGTACCAGTTCCTGTTGCGGCTATTACTGCTGGTTCCGCTTGTTGAAGTAGCCACTCTATGGTTTCGCCGTCGGACTTGTGACCTAGCTCGCGTGTGAGCTGAAAAACCCTAGCGGCACAAAGCGCAGGCATGCGGATACGTCTGCCACGACCATCTACCTGTTGACACATAATATAATCAAGCAATTAATTAGTAGTGCTTAAGTTCTTA
The DNA here is from genome assembly GCF_000715075.1 of Nicotiana tabacum. Taxonomy (NCBI): domain Eukaryota; kingdom Viridiplantae; phylum Streptophyta; class Magnoliopsida; order Solanales; family Solanaceae; genus Nicotiana; species Nicotiana tabacum. The sequence continues at coordinate 23,017,279 of NC_134083.1, forward strand.
AATGAGATAGGTCAGATAAAATTCAACAAACCTTAGTGTGGCGGTCTTTGGTGGAGGTTCGTTTTGGGGGCGGCTTTTTAGATGAATCAGCGCCAGAAGCTGAGATTTGGAGAGTGGAAGCTGATGATGTAGTTGATCGAGGTGTATTATTAGGGTTTGTGTGAGTATTATCTGTGTTGGAAATAGCAAGAGAAGTATAGGCTGCAGCAGCGTTGGATGAACTAGAGCAAGCTTCATCTTCTTTTTTCTCAAGTAATTGGAATGGGAAAGTAGCAATAGGGCGATAGTGGTGATGGTGTTGGTGGAGATGATGATCATCACCTCCTCCATCCATGATCACAACAAGTAATTAATGTCTAAAAACTTGCTCTAAAAAACCTTTCTCTTTCTCTTTCTCTTCTTCTTTTTCTCTCTAGGCCAAGTTCTTTTTATGAGAAAATAGTGACAGACACTATATTTAATTCTTTGTGGGTCTGCTTATGTTTCTTTCTCTCTCTCTCACTAGAATGAATGAAACGAAACAAAATGTTCCCTTTTATCTTTTTCCCCTCTTTGTATTAGCTGGGATGAGTATATGTCTCTTTCCCCTCTATAGATTGTTGTATATATGGGATTTTCTTTTGGCATTCGATGTGTAACATGTGTTGGTTGGGCTAAGGGCGAGAGATAGAGGATAAGAGAAGAGAGGGAACGCTTTAAGCATCAACGATAATGAGTGGGAATTATAAGGGGTGAGCTTTAAACAGCGAAAAAAAGTAGAAAAAAGAAATTATTTGCTTTTGTTGGAGGCTCCTTTTTTAATTGTCTTTTTGACAAATATTGATTGAAATGTGTCGCAAAAGAAAAAGAAAGAAAATATTACTACTGATTTTGAGTTTGATTTTCTTTTTTTTTCTTTTTTCTCTTTTCAGGAAATACTTTTTATTGTGGTTGGACAGAACCTTTGGTTCAGACTCCACGTGAGGTGCTCTTTTTTATCATTCAATCCATAAAGACAATGGTGGCCATAGGTGGGGCCCAAACCCAAGTCAATAAAATTGAGAGACTTGGAAAGGGGAAGATTTATCAAAGGTGGAGTGGGTCCTTTTCTTCATTCATGTAATCATTTCCTTTCGCCTTTGGCTCTTTGCCTTTGTTCTGAACCTTTGCCGGGTGCTTTGCCTTCTTTGGGATTCCTCCAATTATTTTCCCTCCCTTTCACCTTATATTATATTATATGCTATTTCTCTTTGGGCCTAATTATCCTATGCTTAGGCTCGAGGATCTCTTCTCCCCCTACTCTAAACTTAGCGGATGATTTAGAATTTTAGAATAATAATGAGCCCGAAATATCATTGCACTCTACTTCATAGGTGAAAGTGTTTGACAATTAGATACAAAATTTAATAAATAAAGAAAGATTTTTCACACATACGTTTAATATATACTACTTATGTAGTACCATTTGACTGAATATATACCTTAAACAATGAATGAAATTTTTTGAAAGTTATGATCTAAAATAAATTTTAAAGATTTGTGTGACTATAAATTATTTTTTTAAGGATAAAATGTAATTTTAAATTTTAAAAATTTTTTAAATAAAGAAAGATAATATTTTTTCGAAAGAAACTAGAAAGGAAATGTGCTACATAAATTAGAAAGATGAGGTAGAAAGTACTATAGTTGCTCTTACTATCAGTAATTATTTATTTTTTCTCATAGCAGTAAAAGAATCAACTCCTACTATCAGTAATTACCTTAAGTTGTACTAATGAATAGTAGAGACTTTAGTTATATACAATTGCAACGATCAATGAACGCAAACTTGTATAGAAGTAGCTTCCTCGTTTCAATTTTATCATTGGTCCTAGTCTCCTGATAGAAAAAAAAAATACTTCCACCCTTTCACTTTTTACTTGTCATGTTTTGCTTTTCGAGAGTCAAACTAAATAAAGTTTGACAAATATTTTAATATGTATTTTTTCACCATATTGATCTGAGAAAAATTATAAATTATATAGTACTTTTCATATAGTTTCCGAATGTCTAAATTTTAATTTTAAAATATTATGAAAATTTAATACAATTTAGCTTAAAAAATGAGTTAAATTAACTTTCGAAAAGTGAAACGTGACAAGTAAAAATAAACAAAAATAATAATAAAAAGGGGTAAAAGGGTGTTTGTGATCAAAAGAGAAATTGAAAAGATAAGAGAATGAATGATGGCTAAGGTTGGGTGGATGGTGCTTTAGCATGGTGACACCCTATATTTTATTGTAGACATAAATACTATACACCTTTTCGAGTGGGTATACAGGATGAGGAATGGTATATATATGACTGCAAGACTGGCAGCTATGGGATCGATGCACCTTTCAAATGCTTGTTTAACAAATGCCTAGCCTGGGTATTAGGTAGTACGCCCTTTGACATCAACACCTTCTGTCACTCATGCAACCCCGATATATTATAATATTACTATAGTATATACTTCAATATATTACTAAAAGCATTTGTTAGGAAATAACTTATAATTTAGTCTGAAGTTATCATGATCATATTTTAATTTGTGCATGTTTCATCTCACTTTTACTCGGAATCTTTAATTTCTGCTACAAGTCTATGTTAGCAATAAGGTACTACGTATGTCCCAATAAAACTGACCTACCTTTATATATTACTTATGATCTAACCTTAAAAGACATGACATATTTTATCAAATGAAAAATATTTTCTTCAATTCGAGCAATTTAATAATTAAACTAATATACCGTGATACTATTTGTATTATCTCAAACTCAATTTACATCTTATTGATTAACCATTAATTTACTTTTTAACAAGCAATCATGAATTAGTTTGAGCTCATTATCTACATTCCAAACTCGTCTAGATTTTCTACTTTCATGTAGTCGTGAATAATTACAGACCTTTTAAGGCAGATTTAATTAGAGTGTCAAATTCAAATGGGAAGCAAAATCTATAACTTCCTCATGCACAACTGTAGAAAGCTACTATAATAGCTTGAAGCAATAGATTGTGGTGCTTGTACATATTTCCTATTTCTGTTAATTACAATTTACACCATAAGCAAATCAAGGGCACATCGATCTAAAGGCTATAGCATTGCAGCATGGGAGTTAATTAAACTTGGACACGTACGTATTAGCTATTTGTGCACAAGATTTACATTTTACAATCACCTCCGTTTTTATCAATTTTGATGAACTCCCAAATTAACATCACGAGAGAAACCTTGCTAGGTTAGACAAAACGGCATGTTTCCCCTTTAAATTTAGATCTATGCAAAATATATAGATTGCTAATGTATCAACAAAAGGTAAGGAGGTATGGCTCCATGTCCTTGTCCTATATATTACTTCATTTCTCATTTAGATATCAATTTTTGGTAGTGTTTAGCCTAAAACCCTAATTATGTATTATACGTGGTGTTTATTTGATTAAAACGACCAAAAATATCGACTATATTGGAAGTCGAAGTCTGAAAAGATTTTCTTTTGTTGAGGTAAGGATCAGGGTCCAATTTGCAGCCGCTAAATCATATTAACATGAAGTATATCGATATATGGTGAAATACTGGGCCTCCCCAACTCCTAAAACCGACATGAAATTTAGCATGACAATTCTGTTGGTATAAAAGCTCATGTAATTAAGGATAAACTAAGAGGAAAGTTAACTTCTTTCAAGATATAAAAATATGCATTTTTTAGACGTACTAAAAATTAAAGAATGCCACAAAAAATGGAACGAAGCATGCAGTTCAAGAGTGATATGTTGCTTCTGAAATAGGGGGAAAATTAAAAAATTAAAAAGGAAAAAGAAATGTAGCAGAGAAGAACAATGACATGTTATAGCAGCCAGTCTGTGTCAATCAATTACCCGATGTCGTAGTATGTTAAACTGTCAACTCTTGTTTGATGAATGTATGGAAAGCATTTATTATTAGATCCATCGCAAGTTCTAGACGGCATCTATTACTAGATTCATTCCAACTAGTGCAATTCTTTTTCTTTGTTCCCATTGCTGTGTTACTAGAAACAAATAAGCAAGGAGGTGTTTCTTTAATTTCTTATGTAATTAACTAAGTAGTTTTTTCTGATTAAAGAAGAATTGCTCTTATAAGTTTGACTTTGTAAAACTTTATATCTCAACTTCCAAGGGAGTCAAACTGTCAAAGTATGCATATTTGGACTTTTCCTGTACTGTCTCCTTTATTTGACCAGGTAGTGCTTCTTAATTAAGTGCTGAGATTCAAAAAAGGAGACTGCTTGAGATATGCTTGATCTCTTTTCTGGTGGTTGCTGATGACAGTCTTTTTTACTGAGAAAAGTAGGAATATAGTTCTTATTAGACAAATTATTTCTTACACCGATAGGTTTGAATTTACATATTGGTTTTTAGTTGATCGTCTGTCACGAAATTTATTAGTAGCAATTTCATAGGATATATATTCTACCAATAGCGGAAAGTCAAGTGGCATCAGATCCATGAGCGGACAAGGACAATATTGTCATCCTATACGTTAGGCGTCATATTCACACACACACACACACACACAAAAAGATCTATGGCTTAATACTACTGTTAATTGCTCAAAGTAAAAGCTGGCTCAAGCTCAGCTTGGACAGCAATGGAGGTCGAAAAGAGAGAACGTTCGAGAAGAAAGAGAAAGAAAGACTGGGAAATGAACCTCACGTGTTATTGATGCCTGTAATGAATATATATACATACTATCCTATCTATTTAACTGAATGTCTTCTTTACAACTAACTAGCCACTTTACATAATTAGGTAATCTCAATACCCTCCCCCCTCAAGTTGGTGGTGTGAAAAACACTGCCAACTTGTGCAAAGCTGCTGAATGCTTGACTCCTGTCAGGGCCTTTGTTAGAACATCTGCAAGCTGGTCTGTAGTCCCCACATGATGTAGTGAAATCAACCCCTCTTGTAGCTTGCTTCACACAAAGTGACAGTCAACTTCTATATATTTGGTTCTCTCATAGAATACAGTGTTCCTGGCTATGTGCATGGTAGACTGACTGTCACAAAACACTGTAATGGGCTTGGGAAAAGGGCTTATGAGTTCTTCAAACAATCTACTGAGCCACGCCAGTTCTCCTAGTACCTTCCTCAAGGCTCTGTATTCTGCTTCTGCAGAGGACAAAGAGATAGTGTCCTGCTTCTTGGACTTCCAACTAACGAGACTGCTGCCCATCAACACAAGGTAACCACTTACAGATTTTCTAGAGTCCGGGCATGCTGCTCAATTAGAGACACAACAGGCTCTGATTGTATAATCTGGATCCTTAGATAAGAATATGTCCAAGGTGGGATCCCCCTTTAAGTATCTGAGCAGATGAAAGGCTGTTTTTAGATGAGGTTTTCTGGGGTTATCCATGAATTGGCTCAAGTATTGCACACTGTAAGCTATATCTAGTCTAGTGTTGGTGAGAAAATTGAACTTCCCTACCAATTTTCTGTAGTAAGTGGGATCTGTTAATGTTTCTCATTCCTTAGCTTCGAGTTTCACAGTGAGCTCCAGTGGAGAGTTGAAGTTGTTGTAACCCATACACTAATATTCCTTTAACAGGTCAAGAGTGAACTTTCTCTAGGATATTATTACGCCATCATCTTTGTAAAGAACGTCTAGTCCCAAGAAGTAATGCAGCCTCCCCAAATCCTTTATTTTGAAGTTGTTGTTCAAGAATGCTTTTAAATCTTTAATCTCCATAATGTCAGTTCCTGCAACTATAATGTCATCGACATACACTGCTATATAAATAGATGAATGCTCAGTTTTCTTATAAAACAAAGAATAGTAATACATTGAATGTGCATAACCCCTTGAGCATAAAGCCTCAGTTAGTTTGGCATATCACTTCCTGCTTGCATGGTTTAGGCCATAAAGAGATTTGTTGAGTTTGCAGACCAACTCTGAGTTATCTACTGCTAGGCCCTCTGGGACCTCCATGTACACATCTTCATTTAGATCCCCATGTAGGAATGCATTGTTTACATCCAATTGGGATATGTACCACCCTTTCTTGACAACAATGGCTATTAAGGACCTTACAGTTGTCATCTTAACTAAGGGGAGAATATTTCTGTGTAGTCAATTCTAGCCTGTTGCGTATATCCCTTTACAACTAATCTAGCTTTGAGTCTTTCTACACTACCATCTACTTTATGTTTTATTTTATATACCTACTTACATCATATGGCTTTCTTTCCAAGAGGTAAGGGAACTAAGTCCCAAGTATGGTTGGCATATAATACCTCAAACTCTTGGTTCATAGTTGTTTGCCAAGCAGGATTCATAGCTGCCTTCTCATATAATGAGGGTTCACTGTCACTGCAGATGTCTCTCACAAGACTTTGACTCTCAGGATTTAAGATATCAGAGGTTATATAATGATTGTTAGAGAATAAGGCATTAAGGGAGAAAGGTACAACATAGTTGCTGTGAGCAATATATGGTGATGATTTTAGCTTAGGGAGTGAGTGTAGGTAGTCTTGTAAATACATAGTTGTCATGTATGGTCTTTATGATTTCCTTAAGGCAACATGTGTGTTGGCATGTTGATAGGCTATTGGTGATAAGTGTGGCTTGAAGATTGTGGTGTTCCAGGTTGTGGTAAAGGACTGGAGGAACTCATAGTGGGTAAACTAGTGTTGGACTCAAGGTGTGGGGATTGGCCATGTGTAACATTTGTGCCATTATCACTACCATAAGCATGTTCAGTGCCCTTTTGTATATAATCAATGAAGGGAACAAAATTAAGAACAGAAGGAAATGAAGTATTTTCAGGTGATATAGCAAAAGGAAACACATTCTCAATGAAGACAACATCCCGGGAAACAGATATCTTCTTTGTGGCAAGACTTAACACCTTGTACCCTTTGACACCATAGGGATAACCAATGAATATATGTGGGGATGTTCTAGGTTCAAACATATTTCTATGTACTTTTGGTACTGAAGGGTAACATAGGCATCCAAAACTTCTCATGTGAGAGTATGTTGGTTTTCACTTGTGAAGTAATTCAAATGGGGATTTAGGATAACTGTGGGAAGAGGATAATATGTTTATGATGTATGTTACACACAAGATGCACTCACCCCAGTATTTTACATGTAATTTTGATTGGAATAACAGTGCCCTGACAGTTTTCAGGAGATATTTATGTTTTCTTTCTATTACCCCATTCTTTTGAGGTGTATAAGGGCAGGTCTTTTGGTAAATGATGCCTTTGGATTGGAAAAACATACTTGCCTCTGTACTGGTGAACTTTAAGCCATTGTCTGATCTGATTGTTTTAACTTTTGTATTAAATTGGGTTTCGACCATAGAGACAAATATTTTTATAACTTGTAAGGCATTGCTTTTGCAGATGAGAAAGTTAGTCCAAGTGGACCTACTGTAATCATCCACCAGTATAAGAAAGTACTTGTAGTTGTCATGTGTTGCCACATGATAAGGTCCCCATATATCTATGTGTAGTAGTTGAAAGATATTTGTGAAAAAATTTGTTTTCTGGGGAAAAGGTAGTTTCCCTGCCTGACCATTGGAAAAATGGAACAAAAAAAATGTTGCTTTGAAGGAAAAGAAATGGGGATAGAGAAAATCCCTCTCATTTTGACAAAGGGTGCATGTCCAAGTCTATTATGACACACAACATTCACATTATGATTAGGGGATACACAAGAATTTCGACTAAGGTTTTTATTATTCAAACATGAACCATTTACAGGTGGATGAGATACACACTTATTTGTGGACAATGAACTATGTATAGATGAATCAATATGACAGTGTGAGTTATGTGTGCAATGGGCCTTATTACCAAGGCAAGAGACTGGGTTGCTAATAACAGAACCTGAGTACTTGTTTCTGAGACACTTTGGTCAAAGAAGGTATAGCCCATCACAAGCCTTACCAATCTCTAGAGGTCTCTTCATTAAAAGGGCCTGCAGAAGACAAAGGTTGTCAGTGAAGGCTACTATGCTTCTGGGGTTAAAACTGCTCAGACCATGAATGAAAATTAGATTGTATTTGAAAGAAGGTACAAACATTACTTTATGTAAAGTGATGCGAGACACAAATGTTACACTACCAATTTCTGTTACTCTCACTTTATATCCATTTGGTAGACAACTAGGAATGGATAGGGCAATGTTATAATGTTGGTTAATAGGGACTTATTGAAAGTTATGTGATTGGAAGCCCCTGAGTCTAATATCGAGGAATCAGTCTTATTTTTGAGACATTGACATGATAATTTACCAAAATCTATAGAGAAAGTAGAGACTATTATACCTGCAAAGTTCACAACTCCACTGATAGGATTGGTGGCACATGCATTTTCTCGTTCATTCCCAGCTTGAAAGTGTTGTTGCAGATTCATAATTTGTCCATATTGCTCCTTTGATAGGCTGGTGTTCTCGTCTTCATTCAAATCATTTTGTTCCTCTCCTTTGTTAGATAACATATCAGAGGACTGATTTCCATGTACATTGGCCACTATTCTCTTTCCCTTGTTGTAATTCTGGTTTCGATTGAAGCCTTGATTCTGGTTGATGTTTTGGTTTGGATTTTGGTTTTGATTGCAAGCCAGAACTCTTAGGGTAGCCATACAGTTTGAAATACCTATCCTTAGTGTGCCCTGGTTTCTTGCAGTAGTCACATATAGGTCTTCCACTTCCTTGTCCACCATTGCTGCTGTTGTTGGGCGAATAGTTGGTCCTATAAGTGTTGGGCCTAAAACTAGCAGCATTCATAGAAGTTGATTCGATAAACAACTGAGTGTTTGGTTTGATTTCCCTATGCTTCTCATCTTGTATTAGGAGAGAAAAGACTTGAGCTAAGTTTGGTAATGGGTTCATCATGAGGACGCTTCCTCGAATCACAATGTAGGTTTCATTCAATCCCATGAGGAATTGTATTAGTCGCCTATCCTGCTCGGTTTTGTAGAAATTTTTCTCCGTGCCACAAGTGCAATTGCAACTGCATTGAGATTTATTACTCAAGGTGCTCAATTCCTCCCAGAGCTTCTTCAGTTTGGTGTAGTAATTGGTAATATCAAGAGTTCCCTGAGATGTATCGTTTATTTTCTTTTGGATTTGGTACAGTCGAGCTCCATTTGTCTTCTCATAGCGATCTTCTAATTCAATCCACAACTCCATAGCATCATTTGCATATTCGACACTGTATGCGATTTCCTTCGATAGAGAATTAAGGATCCATAAAGTCACCATATCATCACATCGTTCCCATTGACGAAATGTGGGTGAGTGAGGGTCCGGACGCTTACATTCGCCATTTATAAACCCTAGCTTGTTTTTCACTGACAGACCTCGCAACACACTACGCCTCCATGAATGATAACCAACTAGCATAGCACAGGGATTATCCGACGGGTGCAGATACAAAGGATCACCTATATCGATTTTGGAATTTCCTGGAACTCCGATGTTTACTTCTGTGCTAGCCACATCGCTCAAATCATCAACAACTATGAGTGATTGAGATTGATTGTGTGAGTATCACACTTTGGGAGAAAAAGCCCCTTCCAAGACAGTCAATTAGGGCAAAAACGAGACCGCTCTCAGATATCGATCGAATTAGGGAAAACGTCAAAATCGACGATCACAAAGAAGAAATGGATTATTGAGAGATGATATATTGGAACAGCCAAGCTCTGAAATAAATATTACTATTCTTAAGAAATTTACCTAAAAAATCTCAATTTTACATACGGAGTTCTCAATATTGAGTTTCATTATTGACTTGTCAGACAAAATTATTTTCTTTCTCTTTTATCAAGTTCAAAGAAGTTACGCCTGTGATATGCCACAGACAGATTACTTATATTGATCCTTCAAGAGTTTGGAGAAGTTGCCTACGGTGGGGAAGTCATAAATTTTATTAAGGCTGTTTAAGATTTAATATTGTGTAATAATCTTTCGACGAAGGATATTTACGTACGTAGTGGCTCTTCACTAGTTGTCAACATCGTCCAGAAATTGGCTGGTGTTAGGCTAGAAGTGCCAAATAATAGAATAATCAAGTTGATCTCATGACATGTTTGACAGCGGAGTGCAACATTAGGTCATCTGAGCTTGTGTTTGAGCTGAAACCAACAAAACCAGCCCACCAAATAAAAGATGGAGAAACTTGTAGGGATATGCAAGTAGGGAAGGTGGGTGGGTGAAGGGACTAAAGGGACAGTTGAAAAATTTATTGGGGTCCAGAATAATGGAGAAGGGGAAATGCAGAAATGCAGAGAGAGTACGAGTAGTAATTTAGAACATGTTGTCACGTGAATGCAATTGTTGGACCTGTTGTCAATGTTACTTTTTCTCAGACCATAACCTTTGTGTTTCCCCTTCCTCTTTTTGCATTTCTCATTTCATTTTCAGTCGCAAATTCATTCCCATATGCTGTTGTCTCTGAATCATATTAGAAGTAATTGTAGTCTCATCATTGGAGTATTTCATAACAGAAACATGTACACGATATTTCACCTTGACGGAAATATACGAACAAGATTGTCTTGAGGTAGTAAAAGCTGATGAAAGAACAGAAAACTCATGTTTATGTGGGGAGGAAATTGACGTCATCAATGTCTATATTATCAGACTTGGAATTGTTGACATCAACTTTCCCAAAAACTTTGGTCTCGTTTGGTCGTGTCTGTGAAAGCAGAGGTAATAGTAGTCCCACGAATGGTATTTCAGTTGTGACAACTGTTCGTTAATTAGGGCTCGAGTAGATTTCACTTTTATGTATTCCTTGTATTTTTTGCTAAAACTGAAGTGGACTTTCCAAATACTTGGATCAAGAATTTTTGTATTTTATTTTTTATTTGCACTTCCTTTACGCACGATAAGGACGAACAGTCATGACATCCAATTAGCACAAAGAAGGAGGCCCCTCCTCACAATGCTTGTTGGAAGAGTTACCAATCATTGAAATGCTCAAAATAAGAGGTGATATTTAAGCTTTAACTTTGTTTACCTCAGAATTCCAGAACTACAATATCCAAAACTTGATATGGGGTTAAATCCACCTAAAATTGTTTTAGACTTTCTAGCAGAAGCAGAGCTACATGATTTGAAGACGATAATTAAATTGAAGCTTTATATTGTACAAATAGAGTAATAATGTAAATTTTTCTGAATATTTTATAAATTGTGGAATCCCATCGACATAAGCTACACTTGTAGCATAGTGACAAAGACGATTATAAAATTATTTTAAGGTAGTCATTGTACATTCTTGGTGTACATATATATATATATATATATATATATATATATATATATATATATATATATATATATATTCTTAACGGGTTAACGGATTATCCGTTATAGTTATGTGATTGGAGATTTTGAACATAAAATATTTTTGGAGATTTTGCACTAGTTTATGTTGAAATTGGCAAAAGTACCACATCGGTGGATGACAATTTTGAATGGGAATTTCACCCTATAAAAGGAGGCCTAATGTTTAGGATTTAAACACACCTCTCATTTCCCTTTTATCTTCTTAAGGCATTTGTATCTTCTCTCTTTAGTATTATTTCACTTGTAATTTTAGAGTGGAATAAAATATTGTTTGTGTCCGAGAAAGTAGGCAAAATTGGCCGAACCTCGTAAATTCTGGTGTTCTTTTATTGTTGTCTTATTGTCTTGTTTATTATTTAGTGGTTGTCATAATTTTTGGTATAGTAGTTGTAACTCATTCACACTATATACATTTGGCTTCCAGAACAATTGGTATCAGAGCCAAGGTACTGTCTAAGTATGCTCTGTGGTTGCAGCATAGTCTGATCTTCCACATCAGAAAAGATCTATCTTGGTAACTGAGTCAAGGTTCTGTCTGAGTATGCTCTGTAGTTGCAGCTTAGTCTGATCTTCCACACCAGAAAGGAAATAATCGTGATTTGTGTCGTCAGCTACTAAATAATATTTGTGTCAAAATGGGAGACAGTAAACAAGAAGAATCTACATCAAGTGTTAATAATACGTCATCGTTGGCATCTTCGCTTATGACAAGAATTGTGTCAAATGCGAAATTTGCGGTAGAAATTTTTGACGGGTCAGGACATTTTAGGATGTGGCAAGACGAGGTTCTAGATGTTCTTTTTCAACAAGGGCTAGATCTTGCCATTGAAGAAAAGAAGCCAGATGTTATTGGAGAAGAAGATTAGAAAATTATCAATCGTGTTGCTTGCGGTACCATTCGATCCTACCTTGCTAGAGAGCAGAAATATCCATACACAAAGAAAACTTCTGCAAGTAAATTATGGAAAGCACTAGAGGATAAATTTTTGAAGAAAAATAGTCAAAATAAATTGTACATGAAGAAGAGACTGTTTCGTTTCACCTATGTTCCTGGTACCACAATGAATGAACATATCACCAGTTTCAATAAGTTGGTCACAGATTTGCAAAATATGGATGCAACTTTTGATGATGGTGACTTGGCCTTGATGTTGTTGGGGTCACTTCCTAATGAGTACGAGCACCTTGAAACTACTCTACTCTATGGAAATGACGAAATTTCTCTCAGAGAAGTTTGTTCGGCTTTGTACAGCTATGAACAAAGAAAGGGAGAAAAACAGAAGGGCGGAGAAGGAGAAACACTAATTGTGAGGGGTCGTCCTCAAAATCAAACGAGGACTAAGAAGGGAAGATCCAAGTCGAGATCTAGACCCAGCAAAGATGAATGTGCCTTTTGTCGAGAAAAGGGGCACTGGAAGAAAGACTGTCCGAAGTTGAAGAATAAGGCCAGACATAACAATGGAAAGGCCATTATGGATTCAAATGTAGCTGATTGTGATGATTCAGACTTCTCATTAGTTACAACAGAGTTATCAACATCATCAGACATATGGTTGATGGACTCGGCTTGTAGCTATCATATGTGTCCCAACAAGGACTGGTTCATGAATTTTCAAGAAGGAGAATATGGAGTCATCCACACAGCGGATAACAACCCTCTTACCTCATATGGCATTGGTTCAATAAGATTAAGGAGCCATGATGGAATGATCAGAACATTAACAGATGTTCGATATGTACCGGGTTTGAAGAAGAATCTCATCTCTGTGGGAGCCCTAGAATCAAAAGGGTTCAAAATCATTGCAGAAAATGGAGTGATGAGAATATGCTCCGGTGCACTAGTGGTGATGAAGGCCAATCGGAAGAACAATAACATGTACTGCTATCGTGGTAGCACAGTTATTGGGACAGCAACAGTGACATCCAGTGATGACAAAGAGGCAGAAGCAACCAGGCTATGGCACGTGCGCTTGGGACATGCTGGAGGAAAATCCTTGAAAGCTCTATCTAATCAAGGATTGTTAAAAGGCGTAAAGACTTGCAACTTGGAGTTTTGCGAGCATTGTGTCAAAGGGAAACAGACAAGGGTTAAATTTGGTACAGCGATCCATAATACTAAAGGCATTTTGGATTATGTACACTCTGATGTTTGGGGTGCTTCCAAAACACCTTCATTGGGTGGGAAGCACTATTTTGTAACCTTTGTTGATGATTTTTCCCGAAGAGCGTGGGTGTATACAATGAAGAGGAAAGATGAAGTGTTGGGAATTTTTCTCAAATGGAAAACGATGGTGGAGAATCAAACAGGCAGGAGGATCAAGTGTATTCGCACAGACAATGGAGGTGAATACAAAAATGATCATTTCAATAAGGTCTGTGAAAATGATGGCATCGTCCGACACTTCACTGTCAGACATACACCACAACAGAATGGAGTGGCAGAACGTATGAACCGGACTTTACTGGAGAAGGTACGGTGTATGTTGTCCAATGCTGGCTTGGGCAAAGAATATTGGGCTGAGGCAATTATATATGCATGCCACCTCATTAATCGTCTACCATCTGCTGCTATTAATGGCAAGACACCATTTGAAAAATGGTATGGAAAACCTGCTGTAGATTATGACTCTTTGCACATGTTTGGCTCAATTGCATACTGTCATGTGAAAGAGTCAAAATTGGATCCGAGAGCAAAGAAGGCTATATTTATGGGGATTACTTCTGGAGTCAAAGGATACCGCTTATGGTGTCCAGAGACAAGGAATATTATATTCAGCAGAGATGTTACCTTTGATGAATCTGCCATAACAGATAAGGTGACAGTTGAAGATGTCAAACAAACTGGTGGTGCATCAAAGCAGGTGGAGTTTGAGGGAAAATTTATTTTTCCTACACAAGAAGCAGAGGAGGAAACTCATGAAGATTACCCTCTGGAAGAAGAGCCAGTAGAAAGGGAGATTCCAACTCAGGAACCTCGACAACAACTTGAATCAATAGCAACCAGCAGGCCAAAAAGGACAATAACGAAACCTGTTCGTCTTATAGAGACGGTTGCTTGTGCAACCTCAATTGTAGCTGATGGTGTTCCTACCACTTATAAAGACGCAATCCAAAGTTCAGAAGAAGATAAGTGGAGAATTGCCATGAATGAAGAAATGCAGTCCCTTCATCAGAATCATACATGGAAATTGGCCAATCTCCCAAAGGGAAAGAAAGCAATTGGGTGCAAATGGGTATTTGCAAAGAAAGAAGAATTTCCTAACTAAGAAGATGTTCGCTACAAAGCAAGATTGGTGGCCAAAGGATATGCTCAAAAGGAGGGAATTGATTACAATGAAGTATTTTCTCCAGTTGTAAAATATTCCTCCATTAGAATTATGTTGGCTTTGGTAGCACAGTTGGATTTGGAACTAGTTCAGATGGATGTAAAAACTGCATTTTTACATGAAAACTTGGAGGAGGAAATCTACATGACTCAGCCAGAAGGATTCAAAGTTGCTGGAAAAGAAAATATAGTATGCAAACTTGAAAAATCGTTGTACAGATTGAAACAATCTTCTAGACAATGGTACAAGCGATTTGACAAGTTTATGTTGCGGCAAGGGTACAAGAGAAGCAAATACGATCATTGTGTGTATTTGCACAAACTTAATGATGGTTCCTTTGTATATCTTCTCCTATATGTTGATGATATGTTGATAACTTCCAAGAATTCGGAAGAAATTGATAAGTTGAAGATTCAACTGAAGGAGGAGTTCGAGATGAAGGATCTGGGTGAGGCAAAGAAAATTCTTGGCATGGAGATAATAAGAGATAGACGTACAAAGAAACTCTGTTTATCTCAGAAAGAATATTTGAAGAGAGTACTAAAGCGTTTTGGCATAGATAAGAAGACTAAGCCAATTAGTACGCCACTTGCTCCCCATTTTAAGCTAAGTACTACTATGTCGCCAAAGGATGAAACTGAACAGGAGTATATGTCAAGGGTATCATACGCAAATGTTGTTGGTAGCTTGGTGTATGCAATGGTTTGTACGAGACCTGACATTTCACAAGCCGTTGGAGTTATTAGCAGATATATGCATAATCCAGGAAAGAAGCATTGGCAAGCTGTGAAATGGATTCTACGGTATATTCATAGTACTGTAGATGTTGGGTTAGTTTTTGAGCAGGAAGGCAATCGGTCTGTAGTTGGATATTGTGACTCAGATTTTGCGGGTGATCTGGACAAACGAAGGTCAACTACTGGTTATGTGTTTACTTTTGCAAAGGCACCAGTTAGTTGGAAGTCTACTTTGCAGTCAACAATTGCTTTGTCTACAACAGAGGCAGAGTACATGGCTATTACGGAGGCTGTGAAGGAGGCAATTTGGCTTCAGGGGTTGCTAAAGGAGCTTGGTATTGAACAAAAAAATATTACAATTTTTTGTGATAGTCAAAGTGCTATTCAATTAGCGAAAAACCAAGTTTATCATGCAAGGACGAAGCACATTGATGTTCGGTATCATTTCGTACGAGAAATCATAGAAGAAGGTGGAGTCACGGTGAAGAAAATTCATACTACGGAGAACCCTGCTGATATGCTGACAAAAGTGGTGACTGCGGTCAAGTTTCAACATTGTTTGGATTTGATCAACATTGTTGAACACTAAAGATTGAAGATGAAGACACAACCAAAATTTGTTATTGAGAGAAAATTGAAGATGTGAAATTTTGCCAAGGTGGAGATTTGTTGAAATTGGCAAAAGTACCACATCGGTGGATGACAATTTTGAATGAGAATTTCACCCTATAAAAGGAGGCCTAATGTTTAGGATTTAAACACACCTCTCATTTCCCTTTTATCTTCTTAAGGCATTTGTATCTTCTCTCTTTAGTATTATTTCACTTGTAATTTTGGAGTGGAATAAAATATTGTTTGTGTCCGAGGAAGTAGGCAAAATTGGCCGAACCTCGTAAATTCTGGTGTTCTTTTATTGTTGTCTTATTGTCTTGTTTATTATTTAGTGGTTATCATAATTTTTGGTATAGTAGTTGTGACTCATTCACACTATATACATTTGGCTTCCGCAACAGTCTATGCATGTCTCCTTTTTCTTTAAACTGGAGAGAGAGAAAGAGATCAGCATAGAGTATAGGGTCCATAATCCATATGCAGAGGTAGTGCTGAATTTGTTGTGGCAAATACTATTTGATTTGGTGCGTTGAAGACGGTTAGAGATTGGTTTGTCCGAGTTATTCTTTTGATGCTAAAAAGAAAGGCGCAGCTAGCGGAACAAATCTGTCCTTTACAAATTAAAAAGCACAATCTGTATATTCCTTGTCCTACTCACCCCATTAGTTTTGTTTAAAGCAGACCAACTGATCTTCCACATATTATAATACATCATCATTAATCTTCCTTTTCTTTATGTGGATTTTCTTTAGTTTATATATACTATCATATTAGGCCAAGCTGTTTAAAGATCTTATCACTGCCTCAACTATATTAAAGTGTCAGAGATATGATGAGCAACATTAGCCCGTACAAACTTTCCTGATTCTAGCTACCTCTTCTTTTTAATGTTTTATAGAAAAAAAAAATTAAACCAAGATTTCTTACCAAGGCGTTTATATTCTTTGTCATATCATATATATATATATTGGATGTTTTTTTTTCTTTTTCTAATTTTCTGATGTGGAAGCTAGTGGCATCAAGTTAAAATTAACGAGGAAGGAAGAAGAACTAGTTAAAGTCCTAAGGACCTCAAAGTCTTGGATGTGAATCATGTGATAATTAACAAATCTGGAAATGTGATAAGATATTATTATAAAAGGATTTAACCATGAAAGATTAATAGACTGAAGTCATTTTCCATTTCCTTTTAGTCCGTTGTCTTTACCCCAAATTCCAAAAGCCACCACGTAATTGCATCTTATCCAAACAAGCTCCACAGGAACCAATCAAAATACAGCACATAAGGAAACCCGACAAACAGAAATATGGAGAATAGACACATATCTTCAATAGTGGGATAAGTTACACTTGTCACCATATTCTTAATTTCCATACTATATTGTTGAAAAGCACCCACTGATCTAATTGGATCTGGTTTTCCGAAGAATTATTACTAGAACGTATATAGTTTTCTTTGTAAAAGTTAATAGTATTATACAATCCTAGAAAATAATATAGAGTTTTATATGGATCGATGAATATGAATATTTATACACTGAAATTGACAAAGCTTTTAAAGTTTTCTATAAACGTGTTTTGAAAAAATTCTTTTGAAAAAATAAAAGAAGTTTTTTTGGGGAAAAAGGAGGACCTCCTTTATGTTCGTTAAACGAATTATTAGGCCCCGTTTGTTCATAATTTTTTTTGTCAACTTTTTTTAAAAAAAATATATTTTTCCATGATATTTTGCACGTTTTAATTTTTTTTCTTCGAAAATATGTTTTTCAAAAATCAAAAAGTGATTTTTCAAAGAATTTCTCTTTCGCCGCTCAAAAACTGAAATGCATGTCCAAATATAATTTCAAATTTCAAATATCATTTTTCAACTTAACTCTAAATACTACTCCCTCCGTTTTGAACCTATTTCCTTTTTAGTCCGTGCCAAAAAGAATGATCACTTTCCCTATTTGGAAACAATTTACCTTTATACAATGATTTATAGTCACACAAAAATATATCTGCCTCATTTTACACTACAAGTTCAAAAGTCTTCTCTCTTTTCTTAAACTCCGTGCCCAATCAAATAGATTCACATAAATTGAGACGGAGGGGGTATTTTTTTTTTCTTCAAAAATTACAATTTTTATGTACAGACGCCTACTTAATTGGAACTTAATCATTTTTTCCACAAGGAATTAGTATTTGGAATCTCTTTACAAAACAATTAACTTGATGAGCTGACTAGTTTTGATTGTCGGGTTCATGATTAAAGAAAAAATGATGGTTACTCATTCGTGATGATAATAAAAGCAAAATAGAATGATTGAGACATTTTTTTGTAGAAAATCACACGTCAGCAGAATAAGTAACAGGGGGACACAACGATTAGGAAAGCTCATATCCTCTTTAAAGAAAAGTCAAGAGCAAATGCAATTTGCTAATTAAGTGCTTACTACTATGATGCAGACATGAAATTTGTAGAAAACGATATCTCCCAAACATAATACTCGTCCCAAATATAGGGCCACGAATGGAATCCCTCTTATCTTCACCATTCTCAATTCTTTCTTCATCATTTGTTTACTTCAATATCAATTAAAGTTTAACTTATATACGTCGTTATTGTAAATTCTAACCATCATAAGGTTACCTTTACCTGATATAGCAAGTAAGAAAATTAAATATCCTATTAATTTGTTTTCGAAGAGAAAATTTATATGTCCAATTAATTGGGATTGATATCAAAGAATCGTTACTGTCCAAAGAAGGTTATATAATTAAATAAGGCAAAATTGCTTGGAACTTCGCTTAGGGAAGGAAGCTACCAGTGTTTTAAAAGGCGTGAGCGTAATGCGATGCGTTTTACATATGCCTCATCGAGGCGTAAGCCTCATATGTATTTAATTTTTAATATTTTATAAAATAATATAATTACAGTAAATATTTATAAACAGGTAAAATTACATAAAAATTGAAAAAAATTATAAATATGTGAATATATATAGATGTGCTCCATACCCACAAAAACTAGTCAAAATAATCTATTATACGATACTTAGAAGCAAAAGTAATATGTGCTTCATCCCCACAAAAACTAGTCAAAACAATCTATTATACGCTACTTAGAAGCTCAAGTAACTTGAGTCGAAAAGAATAAAATTTTCTACATGGAGGAACAAAAAGGATGACTAACCTTCAATTTGAACTTTGAACTATGAAGGAGAATGGAGTTCTCTTTGTATTTTTAAAAGAAAACTGAATATTCGTTGTTTTTGGGAGATATTAGTGGACAAGGTAAAGAATTGAGAAAGACCATGAATTGGGGTTTCAATCAATAAAAAAGGTATTGACTTTTAAATTTAATATATTTCAGTTTCTTTTTAAAACTTTTGAGTAATTACCAAGCTGAATTTTGAAATATTTGGTATTATATGGACTTATTCAACAATTTTTGTTTTAATTTGAAAAAATCTTTGGGGCTTACACCTCACTAAAAAAACTCGCATCAAACACTCCGAATTGCTGGGCGTACGCCTCTTGAGACTTTCGTCCCACACCATCGCCCCGTGGATCGCCCCGAAAACGCTTTTCAAAACACTGGAAGCTACTCCTTTTGTTCTTCTTTAATTTCTTGCATATACATATGTATGCTTTCCTTTCTAATCCGTTTTTCCACTCTTATGGAGTCAAAGTTTGACTATGTGCTTGTACTAGATGCTTTCCCAAGTTATATCTTATATCTTGTTGGGTAAAACTGTAAGAAAATAGAACTACAAATAATAATGCATGGCATTTCTGGATCCAGATTTTAATAGTGTTGAAAAAACGACTTATGGATATTGATAGATTGAACTATAGGTTCAATACGAAAATAAAGTAGATTAGTTAACAACACCTCTTCATACACCAAAACTATGAATCATCCATTTCATCCTAGGATGTACATTAGTTGATCTTGTAACTCCTCTTTTAGTTCCATGGCTCAAAAAGTTTGTAACGTGAAACTTAAAGGTAGTGGTGAAGACTCGCATCATTCTCAAAAAGAAAGTTATAGATCTATATATGCACTCTTTAATTTTTAGCTTGTGGTATTTAGGCCTAAAATTCAGTGGTACAGCATTTGGGTTACAAACTGGTTTTGTAACTTTGTCCAATATCTGGCCGAATGAAGCCCAAATGTAGATACACAAAGCGCGAAGTGCACCAGTGGCCACTTTTAAGCCTGCTATTTAGAATATATTCACAATTTACAACGCACTTAAAAATTAGCCAATTTGCCCAAACTTCATAATTAAATATTCTGAATTGTTGTATCCTGAATTTTTGAACTGCTTATTTAAAATTCAGGACTTAGTGCCCTAAATTTTTAAGTTGCTCTTTTGAAATTCAGGACTAAGTTTCCTGAATTTCTGAACTGCTAATTTAAATTCAGTACATAAGATTCGAATTTTTGGACAAAATTTTTAAACTTTAGGAGACAATGTCCTGAAGTTTGGGAGAACTGGCTAATATTTAAATATATTGTAAATTGTGAATATATTTTAAATAATATGCTCAAAAATGACTATCTGGTGTCATACCTTATGCGCAACTAACCATCTTAATTCTTGATTGGACGGTGAATACATTTCTCGTTCATTCACTAAAAGAGTGGACCTGAACTCTTCTCCACCCTCTTGGGCTGTTAATATTGAACTTGAAATTGGTCCCGAAAGAGGTTGGAATATTCTTGAGAAATTTTCAGAAACCACTATTTTTAGTTGCTATTAACTTGCTGTAGCTACCATTTACTTAATTATTTCTTATAACTATCTTTTCACTTGTTATAGAGTGTATTCGATGTATTCAAGCTACTGTATTCATGAATACAGTAGTAAAACTCGGCGGAAAACAGGGAAGTCCAACTAATATAGACTGTATTCATATGTATTCGCGAGCTGTATTCGTGAATACAGTAACGGAAATCTGCGAAAAAAGGTCTCTCCAACTGTTTAAAAACGGTAAGTGAATCAATCAACGTGATAGACTCCTAATATAACTCAAAAAACTCAATTATACTTATTACAGTGACTTTTGACTGTTGTATTTAGATGTATTTTATTTCATTCAACAACTTTTTAAAATACACTAGTTGTTCTAGTTTTAGTTATGTATTCCAACTAAGTGTTTTCATCTGTATTCTCAAGCCAACTGTATTCTGCTGTATGTATTTGCTGTTGAACCTGCAAATACATGTCTCGCTTGAGTGATTTGCAAATCGAAAGATGGCCCTTCGAAATTGAGTGCTTTGGTGGGTATACCTTGGGTAACCCTCTTCTGAGTTGTTGAATCAGCCATCAGAGATAAAGTTTCGAGTTTTTTGGCGAAAGCATAACAATGGTGATTATTTATAAAAAATTAGTAAAGAGAAACAGAAGAAGCACAGTACCAGCGAAAATCTAACAACTTGAACACTTACCACAACGTTTTGGAGAAAATAATATTGAAAATTGAGTGAGACAATGGAGATGAATCAGTGGAGAATCGTGCATATAGAATGAGGAAGAGACTGGCATTGTGAGAGAGAGATAGTGGAGAGAGAGATCGTGGAGAGATAAGTTGGATACTATACAGTGATCTTGTGAGAGAAAGAATAGAAAGTAGGAGAGAGAAAAATATTAAACAGCGTATTTAATGGCTTAACAGTAGGAAGTGACCATATATATATATATATATATATATATATATATATATATATATATATATATATATATATTTTTATTTTTTTTCTGTTATAAAAACTAAAAGGTAGCTATAGAAAATAATATTTTAAAAAGGTATTTATTTATAATTAATAAGGTGTTAAGCTTTGTTATAGGAGGTAAAATTTCCAATATTCTTTGACCCAGAAATTTAAATGTTTTGCTTCTTCCTTTTGTTTTTAGGGGTTAAAGGGAAGAAATAGATTTTGTTTTAGATAATAAAGGAAAGAAAACAAAAATAGAAGAAAAGAGATACTTTAAAATGAAGATTGTATGGAAAATGAAAACACACACGAGCAAAGATAATGCAATGTATCATTTGTAGGAAATGAGAGCAAAAATTTTAATGATAACATTGATATAATATTCTTTGTAAGCGGATACACGAGTTGACTTGAGTCGTATTAGGCATTGTCTTAAAAAACTATTTTAGCAGTATAAAATATCTTCCCAGAATTAAACAAGTCTACCTCTATTTAAGAGAATACGGAAATCAGCAAAATTAAATTACAAACCCAACTAGTTAAAAGAGAGAACCAAAAGAAATTAAACTACTAATCTTTGAGAAGAAAAAATAAAGGAAAGGTGATGAAGACCGAAATTAGAAGGAAAGAAGTAGAAGGATTTCTTTGTCTTGCTAATGAATGATTTTCTTGTCTAGTTAAGAGCCTATTTATAGGCACATGTGCATGGATCCATATGCTAAGAGGAAAGAACGTGGCAAATGCGATTGCCACTTTTCAAAAGCTTCTTGCCATTTATCTCATAACTTCTAGAAGGGCTGCCACATACTTTTGTTTAAGACATTTGTCAACAAAGGGCTTTAAAATATTGCCAGTCCCCCACTATTTTAAAGACCTTCAAAAATAAACTTACTGGATTTGTATGGTCTAAATGCAATAGGTTTGGTATCTTTTGGACTATGAACCAAACTCGGACCGATAAAATTTAACTCACAGAATTACTGGTGAATTATAATATTTTTATGAACCAATAATTCTTATTGTAAGTCAGAGATTTTATCAATCATATTTCAACCCTCACAATTTCGTTGTTCAACGTGGTTTTGCGCCACTAGGTGTGAGCACCTAATTTTTGCCCTAATATAAAATTACTCCTAAAAAATTTAAAAAATAGCTTTAAATTATTTTTCTATATTTTTACTTAGTTTGCTTTGTACGTATTCATGTTTGATGCATTTTTAAGTTGCATTTTAAATCCTAAAGAAAATACAAAAATATTTTTAATTTTTACATTTTTTAGATTTTAATTGCATAATCAATTGCATTTATAAAATACTAAAATACCCAAAAAAAATACATTAGTAACTCTACATGCATTGGTTAGCTAAATGAATTAGTTATTTATAGAAAAATAGGTCATTAGATTAATTTTACAAATTAGTTGAAATTAGGAGTGTTAAATAAATTGATTAGTCTTGCAAAATACAAAGAAAGAAAAGAGAAGGCTATAGGGTCTCATTACAGCTTTGGGCCAGGTGCTTCTAGTGGCCCATTTTTTTCTATTCGCCCAAGCCCGCTACCCGCCGACCCAATATCCCCCTTCTTCCCTAAAATAGACCCTAATTTTTCCTCTCTCACTCTCGAACCACAACAGAGAATGGGCTCACTCCCCCCACTTCCTTCATTCCCATGAAGAAGAGATCAGATTGCCCCCTTACACATAAAACAACCTAGCCGCCGACTTCTTCTTATCCATTCCCTCCGAGCAGCTGTCCCCTCTCCCACTCCAGTCTCAGCAAAGGGACCGAAAGCACACACACATACACACACAAAAGCTTCGAACAAGAGGAGTGAAAGGGATCTGGATAGTCGCTTCAATTTTTGCTGGTTTTGCACTACATTTTTTTGAAAGTTTTAAGGCCTAATCGGGCTGGAATCATATTATTTCTGCTGCTGTTTTACTCGAATCTGCTGCTGAACTCCTACCCTACTGCTTCCTTCAGCTTTTACTTAGTTGCGTTAGCTTTGTTTCCTACCGATCCAGATACTAGTTTCATTCTCAGATTATGTATTGCCATACAGATGTTTTAGCATTATAAAATTTGCCTCAGTTTGTTCATCTATATGTTCGCTGAATACTCCTTCACTGTTTAACTTTAAATTCGAATTGGACCGAGTACACTAAGAAATAAGGATATGAAGTGAATTCATAAATAACTGTATGTGTTGTTTGGATATTGTTCGAATTCCTTGGATTTTGAATTTTGGAATCCTGTTTGTTATTGTTTTTTTGTGTGTGCAGAATTAGTATGAAATGAACCTGTAATGACTATATTTTGGGTTATAGTGATTAGCAAAATTAGTATGTGAGTGACTGTTATTTGTATATATTTCCTAAGAGTCAGCTAGCTCATTTATCTAGCATATAACAGAAACATGAAATTAGTTTTAGATTGGGGAATCTTATAGTTCATAAATGTCAATTGCTGAATCTCCGTGATTTTGAGTTGAACAGAGTTCTTAGACCATGAATTGTTTTTGTCTTGGTGACCATGGCTAGCACTCAGTACTGGTGGGCTTGTTACAGAAGCTCAAACTCTTTGAAACATTGTGAAGTTTTTTTTAAATCGCTGTAGGCGCATATGAGCTTATATAAAAAATGACCGCCAAAGCAATTCTAGTAATTCTAATGCTTTTCTCCAAAATAACTTTATTAATAATTTAAAAGAATGAACTACTCTCCACATATGAAGATCCATGAATTCTAGACTTCACACTTAATCCTGATCATAGAAAGAAATACTAATGAATATCGTAGCTTTCTTTAGACGCGATTAATAAATCATCGTGATTATGGGTACGGTTCCCATAGCATGGTCACGATACGTAAATTCCAATTCGAGTGTACGTTCCACGTGACTCGACCAGAACTTCAAACAATAATAAAAATAAGCAGGTCGTAAATCGCGGGTGCATTTCATGTGGCGCAGTTTGCGACGTGTGCCAAAACGACAAGTGTACGACATCGTGACTTGTTCCAGAAATAATTTCATAAATAATTAAAATCGGTTAAAAAGTAAAAATGCATAATAGGCTTTAAATATGTATTAAATCAAATAATTAGGCCAAGTATTAATTGTTAAGCGACCGTGCTAAAACCACGGAACTCGAGAGTGCCTCACACCTTCTCCCGGGTTAACAAAATTCCTTACCCGGCCTTTTGTGTTCGCGGACCATAAAATAGAGTCAATTTCCTCGATTTGGGATTTAAAATAAACTGGTGACTTGGGACACTATAACAACTATTCCAAGTGACGACTCTGATAAATAAATAATTCCATTTCGATTAACGTCACTTTAATTGAAAAAATACCATATCCTCTTCGGGAAAAAGGAGGTGTGACACTAGGTCATGCACGTGCCTAATGGTTATTCATGAGAGCTCCAGAGACTAGGCCAAAATCTCATAGGAGCGGCCCCACTCCACTCTCATATAGGTGAATTCATCAAGTGTATACTGCTTTTAAATACACCATCCATAAGGAATATGAATTCATTAAGAGTTATAACTCATCCTCTCAATTAGTAGCAGTTAAGCACTCTCTGTTAGTGCTTCAGTGTCAATATCGACTTGTTATTACCCATATGAACCTACTTCATGGGATCTTTAATCACATAGGTTGGGTTACCATCTCTACTGACAACATGTCAGCCTTAACCCCATCTTTTTTGAGGTTTGATGAATTAATTTTCTTCTCACAGGTTTAGTCAGAGGACCAACCAAATTTATCTCCGACTTCCCATAGTCAATGAAAATTATTTCATTTCTCAACAACTGTTTTATGACATCATGTCTCAATTTCATGTGTCTACTTTTACAATTATAAGATTTATTCTTTGCAATAGCTATTGCCGCTTGATAATCACAATGCATAGACACAAGAGGCAATACATCCTTTATTAAAGAGATATTAGCTAAGAAGTTTCTTAGCCACTAATCCTCATAACCAACTAACTCCAGAGCTACAAACTCTTATTCCATAGTCGATCTAGCAATGATTATCTGTTTAGCTGATTTTTATGATATTACATCACCACCAAGGGTGAATACATAACCACTAGTGAATTTTATTTCATCTGAATCAGAGATCCAATTTGCATCACTGTACCCTTCTAAACTAGAAGAAAATTCACTATATAGGATACCTAATTCATGGTTCCTCTCAAATATTTTATTAGTCTATCGAATGCAGACCACTGCTCTCTGTTGGGATTATGAGTATATCTACTCAGTTTACATACAACATAGGTTATATCAGGCCTTGTAAAACTCATTAAATGCATCAGACTCCCAATAATATGCGCATATTTAGACTGAGCAACTGGGTCACCATTATTCTTTTTCAAGTGCGAGTTAGCATCAAAAGGAGTGCTTACAAGTGTGACATTAAAATATTCAAACTTTTTAAGAAGTATTTCAACATAATGTTCTTGTGACAACATTATTCCATCTTCACTCCTTATAACTTTAACTCCCAATATTGTATTTACTTCACCTAGATCTTTCATATCAAAATTAGCAGACAAAAATAATTTAGTACTTTGCACAATATTTAAACTTGTACCAAATATAAGTATGTGATCAACATATAGGCATATTATCACATAATTATTTTCTACCACTTTAGTACAAACATATTTATCCACCTCGACTGAAGAAAAATCATCTCTTAGTAAGACTTGTTCAAATTTCTCATACCACTCCTTAGGAGCTTGTTTAAGGCCATAAAGAGATTTAATTAATTTACAAATTTTATTTTCTTGTCCAGGAATGACACAACCTTCAGGTTGAACCATATAAATTTCTTCTTCTAAATCACCATTTAAAAAAGCTGTTTTGACATCCATTTGATGGATAAAAAGCTTATGGATAGTAGCTAAGGAAATTAAAACTCGAATAAAAGAAATTCTAGTCACCGGTGCAAATGTATCAAAATAATTTATATTTTATTTTTGAGAGAATCCCTTTGCTACTAACCGAGCTTTATATTTAACTAAAGATCCATCAAGATTAAATTTCTTTTTGAAAATCTATTTACAACCAATAGGCTTTGTATCAAGAGGTAAATCTGTTAAAATTCATATTTTATTTTTCAAAATAGAATCGATTTCAACTTTTATTGTCTCTTTTCAATAATTAGCTACTGAAAAAGATATAGCTTCAAAATAATTTGATGATTCATTATTGACAAGAAAAGTCTGAAAATTATTTTCACAAGAAAAATATTCTTTCCTAGGCCTTTTGCTCATTCTCAGTTCCTCATTAGAGGTAATTTTATTATTTGTTTCGATAAGTGTATGAGAAATTTTATTAGACAGTTGATAAATATATTCAAAGAACTCAGCATTCTTTGTCTCAATTATAGTATTGCAATAAAGCACATCACTTTTTAAAACAAGAAATCTATATGTATCACTATGTTCAGCATATCCAATAAGCATGCAATCTGCAGTTATATAACCTATTTTTCTCTTTTTAGGTTAAGGTAAAAGAACTTTAGCAAGGCACCCCCACACTTTTAAATATTTCAAGTTAGGTTTATAACCCTTCCACAATTCATAAGGAGTTTTGCTAGTTCTTCTATGTGGTATTCTATTTAATAAGTGACATGCAGATAATGTAGCTTCACCCCACAAATTATCTGGTGCATTAGAACTAACTAACATAGAGCTCATCATCTTTTTCAATGTTCTATTTTTTTTATTTCAGCTACTCCATTTGACTCGGGAGAATATGGCGGAGTTAATTCATGAAAATTCCATTCTTTTCACAAAAATCATTTAAAGATAATTATTCTCCACCTCTATCATATCTAATTCTCTTGATTTTTCTACTAAGTTAATTTTCAACCTCAGTTTTATAAGAAATAAAAGAATTAAAGGCATCATCTTTATTTCTAAGAAAATACAACTTAGTAAATCTAGAAAAATCATCAATAAAAGTCACATAATATCTTTTACCACCTCTAGTCATAGTCTACTTTAGATCGCCTAAATCAGTGTGAATCAAGGATAATAAATCAGTCTCTATTTACAGAAAAATAAGTCTTTCTGGTACTTTTTGCTTCAACACATATTTCACACTTGTCTAAATCGTTTGAGTCTAAGCCAGATATTAAGCCTAGTGACTGCATTATTCTTATATATGCGATATTAATATGTCCTATTCTAGCATGCCATAAAGAAATAGACTCAACCATATAAGCAGAAGCATATACATTTTCATTGATAACATTAGATACATTAAGTACAAAGAGTCCTTTGTTACAATAGCCCTTTCCCACAAACACATTGATTTTGGTCATTATGATCTTATCAGATTTAAATGACACTTTTACTCCGGTTCTTTCCAACAAGGATACAGAAATCAAGTTTGCCCTCATAGTAGGAACAAGCAGTACATCAACAAGGGCTAAAGTTTTTCTCGAAGTGAGTTTCAAGAGAACTTTACCCTTACCCAAGACTTTGGTAGTACTTGAGTCTCTAAGGTAGACCTCTTCTCTATCATCCTCTATAGGAGTATAAGAGAAAAATGCTTCTCGATTTGCACAAATGTGCTGAGTAGCCCCAGAGTCTACCACCCATTCTTTTGCATGTGCTACAATGTTTACTTGAGAAATGACAACTGCAATAATATCATCTCCTTCAGCTAATTTTCCCTTAGGAGTATTAGTTTTTCCTTTGTCATTTCCTGCTCTGTACCTGCACTGTGAGGCATAATGGCCTAATTTTTCACAAACAAAACAAGAGCTTTTTTTTTTTTCTTTTAAGGTTAGAATTTTTAGGCTTGTAACCTCGAGACTTATTCTCGTACCTTTTGCTGTTGTTGTTGTTGTTGTTGTTGTTGTTGTTGTTGTTGTTGTTGTTGTTGTTGTTGTTGTTGTTGTTGTTGCTGCTTTGCACTAAATTTGCTTTAAGAGCTGTCATCCTAGCTTTGACAGACTCTTTTATGTTGGAATCTTCAATTAGGATGTGGGTCACAATTTTCTTAATGGTAAAATTTCTCTGTTTGTGCTTTAAGTTATTTTTATAGTCACTCCATCAATTAGACAACTTCTCAATTAACACTCCAGCAACAAACATTTTTGGTAAAGACATCCCCTCGGCCTTCAAGTCTTCTAGCAATTTTTGATATTCGTTGATTTGCACGTTCATCTCTTTGTCATCTCTCATCTGCCACTGATAAAAAATTTCTACTACAAATTTTTATTTTGTAGTATCTTCAGCAGTGAATTTTTTAATTAAGGCTTCCGAGATACCTTTTTCTTCCTTATAACTGCAATATACATTAAACAGTTCATTAAAAATAATTTGTAATATAGTATGACACCATACCTTGTTGGCATGTTGCCATGATTCCACTATTTTATTATCAGCGTCTGCACTAGGTTATGGATGCAGCAATGCATGTGCAATACCATGGATATCAAGTAGTGAGAAAATATGTTCTTGCCAACGCTTGAAATTTTCATTGGCAAAAATTTCAATATTTGACACATCTGGAAATGGTCTGGCATATGGTAGTGCAACTGAGGCTGGAACAACGGAGGTAGCGCCAATATTGGTAGTATCAGTAGTATTTTCAGTATCAGTATTGTTTGCCATAGTTTCTTAGTTTGTAGGAAATGAGAGCAAAAATATCAATAATAATACTGCTATAATATTATTTGTAAGCGGATAAACGGGTTGACTTAAGTCGTGCTATGCACTGTCCTAAGAAATTATTTTAACAGTATGAAATGTCTCCGCAGGATTAAACAAGTCTACCTCCATTTAAAAGGATACATGAATAAGCAAAATTAAATTACAAACTCAACTAGTTAAAAGAGAGAAACAAAAGAAATTAAACTACTAAACTTTGAGAAGAAAAAATAAAGGAAAGGTGATGAAGACCGAAATTAGAAGGAAAGAAGTAGAAGGATTTCTTTGTCTCGCTAATGAATGATTTTCTTGTCTATATTGAGAGCCTATTTATAGGCACATGTGCATGGATCCATATGCTGAGAGGAAAGAACGTGGCAAATGCCATTTTTCAAAAGTTTCTTGCTATTTATCTCATAGCTTCTAGACGGGCTGCCACATACTTTTGTTTAAGACATTTGTCAACAAAGGGCTTTAAAATATTGCCATATCATCAAGGGGAGACTAGGCAAATGTGTACAAATTTAGAAAGTTAAAAAGCATATGGAAATGAAGAGAAACAATGCTTGATAAGAGACACATAAATGATCTTTTATACAGTGAGTGAAAAATGAGATAAGCCAAGATCGTCTTCAAGTCCAGAAGTACGCTTGAGCTTATTTTCCTTGCGCTTTTGCAAATAGTCACTGTAAAAAAATCCCTTATACTTGGGTTTCTCAGCAATCTGCTTAGTGAAATCTGGAAGTGGTTCAACCCATTTTCCCCCTGATATATTATAGAAGAATGAAAATGAATTTCTTGATCTTCCGTTGGGTCTCACCACCCTATGATTTGGACTCTTGTATTTGTTATTTGTCAGCACCTTCAACAAAAAGGAAAAAGATAAAGCTCATAAGCAAAACTATTAACTTATACGTATATACACTGAGTGTAAATAATATTTTCTTTTTGTACCTGAAGAATAATACCAATGTTGACAACAAGGGCACCCTCCTTTGGAGTTACAGGGATCCATTTATCATCCTTTAGAACTTCAAGTCCTCCAATTTCATCCTGTAACACAAATGTTATGCATCCAACATCTCTATGTGAACTTATTCCCATCTTTTCCTTCTCTGTTGCTGGTAAGTAATATAGAGCTGTCAACACATCTGAATTTCTGTCATTGTTAAATTCTTGGAAAGTGCTAAGAGGTAGACCCAAGGATTCACTCAGTATGCTCTCTAAAATTGCTCCAATCTTCACAAATTGATCGAATAAATCTTCCATTACTGCTCTGAAACATTATTGAAGAAACATGAATTATTGAATTATCTTCTCAATGGCTATTCGTTTAACTTGAGAGTCAAGTTTTATTCTTTATATTTTAACTATTCATCTTTTCATGCCCTAAAGGGTGATAGGAATTAGATTAGTATTCTATACATTAGATTAATAGAGTAATGCAATCATTCACTCTAATTAATGGATAAAAGGGGACATAGAATTAAGTAGCCCTTAATCATTTCAGCCCCATATAAATTATTCAGTTCATGGGCAGCTCTGTCATAAATAAAAAAAGATGGCTGCAACTTTGTTTCTAAGTTATCAAGTCTGTATCGTATGCCATAGTTTACAAATTTTGTATACTTCAGTAGTAATCCGAAAAGATCCAATAACGTGCTAATTCTTATCTTACAAAATGAATGTATTAGCTAAAGGGTTTCCACAATCATTGAGGCCAAGAATCATTAGATAGCACAGAATGTGAAAACTTGGACACGGGGAAGTATGCTAGCCACCAGTTTAACTAGGAGCCACTTTACAAATAAACAACTTAATTAGTTTTTGCAAAAAGAGAAAAAATAAAAGTGTTGCTATTGTGAGCTTAAGTTTTATGTACAGATTGTATAAAAAATATTTACACGATTAGATCACTTATAAAGTATATAAGTAAATTATATGACAAATTTTAATTGGTAACATGGTTATAAAAGTATAGTGATAATGTAATCTATGCGGGTTGGATGTCTAATTGTCCAAGTAGTAATGATAGTGTCTTGTACCTAAACAGGTGGCTCACTTTTTCTAAGTAACTAGGAAGAGGACCAAAAATTTATAAAAGCATTGTATAAAGTTTTAACAGATCTTTTGATACAAAGGAAAAGAAAAAACTAACCTCATCCTTATATATTTGTTGATAAACAGTAGTGAGACGATTCTTATGCATATAACTTAAGTCCTAATATTACATATAACTTACCGGAGATGTGAATGATTAGAAGGAAAAACATTGAAGTTGGATCCAGGTTGAAGCATAACCAAGAACTCTGCAAACTCATAAGATGGATTTGGTTTTCTATTATAGCCAGCAGGAAAAGGTGACCCTGGCAATGGAGAACAATTCATTTTCTCTTCAACTGAAGACTCAAAGAATATTTTTGATAGTTTCAGGGCACGGCTCATTAAGTCCAAAGGCACCCCATGATTGATAATTTGGAAGAAACCATATCGAGAACACGTTTCGTCTATCACTTCTCTCACCTTTCTCTTGCCATCTTTATCTCCTTGTCTGAAGAAAGGAGAGAGATCAACAATTGGTATCACTGAATTAGCCATGTGGACTTGCAAAACTCGTGCATCTAATAAGAGGTTACAAACTGAAAGTATTTGTTTTGAAAAAATGTATAGAAGTACTAGAAGAAGCTTATTTCAAGATTACACTATAACTATATGAGAAAAATCAATAAATGTGTACGTCTATATATGTGGGTTGTTGGTTGATGATTAGCTTGGCGCTCTGATGACATATTTTTTTAAAAAGGGGATAAGTGTGGTTACTGATTAATTAAATTAAATAATTTTACTCCCTTTGCAGAACCATAGGGAGGGACATAATTAACCACCTCACATGGAGCATTCAATTTGGCAACTTTACGTGATTTCACCTCATATAACTAATATAATTTGCGACGTTAGATCTCATCTAGTACTCTTCGTCATTTGTTTGACAATTCTTTTAGCATTTTAAAGATTTCCTCTCAATACACTAGATTCCATCTGGCTTTAACTGAGGGAGAAGAGACGTGCATTGGTATCCAAAAATAGAGTAAACTATTTGAAGCAGTACTTGACGAGTTGACGTTATTTGAAAAAAATAAGAAACAAGATTGCAGTATCTACAGTTTTGAGTATTTTATATTAGTAACAACAAACAGTGGCTAGACACAGAGCTACAAATTGAGCCTTTTAAATTAACAGTATCTTACCATGTTTTTGTATTTAAAATTTTAAATATGAACAATGTTTATCCGAAAACGTATAAAGTTGAATTTGTACGTAGTTCTAAGAGTATGTGGTATAACTTGACACAATTCGTAAGAGTAAATAGAAATATCGAATATTGACTGTAAAGAATGAAAAATAAGCAAAGTTGAAAAGATGATGATTTATGGATTAAGCAAGAAGAATCATTCTATGAAGCTAAAAAAGGACAATTCTTCGGTATGAGAGTGTATGATATCTGAATTACAATGTATACCAAATTTGGTCCTTCACAGAAATATAGTCATCCCTTTTATAGTGGGGGATCCTATTTTAGATATAATTAGAAATACATAGTGGGAAACCCATAATAAATCAGGTTTTCCCTAATTCTCGCCGAGATTCTCTCCCTTAGTGCGGCTGCAACGACTCTTGTCTATGAGCTCAGTCTTGATCGGACTCAGCATTGGTCGGTTTCCAGTTTTAGAGCTCGATGTGCGTTTGAGGTCGATGTCGACTCGGGATCCGGTAATGACTTGGGCTCGGTATCAGTTGGCCTCTGGCCCTTAAGCTCGATTCCATCACATCTCATCATAGTTCGATTCAGACGTGAGCTCGATAATGACTTCGAACTCGATATTTGACCGTACCTGAAATTTGAAACTCGTTTGTGCCATCTTCGGATCCCATCTCGATATTATGAAGACTTTCTTCGGTCCAATATGATCCCATCTCGATCAGTCGTACGAAGGCCGAAGTCAGTTTCGACCGTATACAGATAGTCCCCTCGTTTCTCGGGAAGGATGTGGCGAGAAACGATATGATTTCCCAACAGCTCGATTGGATATGCACTGACGTTTGCATCGAGCCTGACCATGATGTACGTTATAGCTGTCCCGTCGGTTTAGTTTACCAAGACATTTAATGCGTGTCAGACGATGGTCGGCCACCGCTGATATTGAACCGCCATTGCTCAATCTATAATAGCCCACCCTTTTACCATTTATCATTTTTACATCTTCAATCTCCAAATTTTCTAAGTTCTTCTTCTGAGTTCATCTGTAAATCTGTGATTTTTTACTGCAAAATCTTTCTTCAAAAATACCAAATCTTTGTTACCTTCTTCTATTTTCAATCTTTAAACCCAAAATGGCGAAAACATCAAAAACCATTTCTCAAAAAGAAAAAGCTTCTTCTTCACAGTCTTCCGCCGACAAAATACTGGTGGAGCCACGACCTGAGGAGTACGTTCCTGGGGCATGTGTTCTTACCTCTGATTTTAAGGTCGACAAAGGCTCGTCGGTTCCCAGCCGATGTGAGCCAAGATCGAGGTTTATGTATTCGATAACCGAGGGGTACCTCGAACAGATAAGAAAAGATTGCAATTGGGAGAACAAAGTAGTAGTAATCCCGACTCCTGAAGAAGATATCACCACCCACGTGAAAGGGTTTTTAACTATGTATACTTACCCTTTCACATTAGGTCCTCTCAACTCTGTTATTATTGATTTCTGCCGTCAATACCAAATAACCTTAAGCCAGATCCATCCTTCTTTTTGGCGGATCGTTATTTTAATTCGTTTCTTCATGAATAAAATCAAGGGGATGCCTTTCACCCTCGACCATCTCATTCGATTGTACTGCCCCCGTCTCTTTCGAGGCGAGTTAATAAAACTTCAGTGCCGGGCTACCGAGGTTCTGTTTTCGAGCTTAGACGAGGACAAGGATCGAGGCTGGATGGGCCGGTTCATTCGAGTGAAGACTTTGGACCTAATACCGGCCGAGAAGATGCCATTTCAAGAGGAGTGGAACATGAAGCATAAGTGTAACTCTGCTGTTATCTCCCTATTGTTTTGCTCCTTTGTTTTCTTTCTCACTGATATCCCCTTTTGTGATACAGCGGTTTCTTGGATGCCCGGTGCAGCCCCTGACCTCAAGAACTAGGTACGGGACCTGGCTTCGACCTCCTCATACGTCGAGCACTCATGGCGTGATTTGTCAAAGGGCCTATGGGAGACCAAAAATCATGGTAAGCCTCTTTCTCGTATCTTTGATAGTTTAAACGAGATGCTCTCCATATACTTAAATCAATTTTCTTGTATGTAGGCCTGGGCAAAGATGCGGTTTTGAGGGCCTTGTCCGTCGAGGAAGAGGCTTTGTCCTCTGTTCCAAAACCGGTGAAGGATAATAAGAGAAAAGGGCCTCAGCTTCCGAAGATCCAAAATCGAAGACAAGGATGGCTCGTAAGCCGAGTAAGAATAACATCCCTTTGTCCTTAGAATCAGTTCTGCGTCTAAGAGATAAAGATGAAGAAGAAAAAGAAAATGACGGGTCCGTGCTGGTGGCCCGAATGAAGAAAACCATTTATGCCCCAAAGGCATCTGAATCGATGGTGATTTATAAAGCTCCGCCTCGGACTGAGGAGATATCGGAGGAAGGTTCGGGCAGAGTCCCCGAATCGCTAAAAATCGAGATTGCTTACTACCGAAGTCAACAAACGGTGGGTATATCAGAAGGGGCCGGTCCTGAAGCTCTCCGAACTGAGTAGAATGCCCCACGCGAGTCGCTTGGGGCAATAGTAATCGGAGACTCACCCACTCCCCCTGCCTTTTTCCGAAGGGGAGATTCTGTAAGCCCAAGATTTGGGGGCCCTCGAGATAAACCGATCTCATGAAGGGGAGGACCCCTTTTGTGATTTGTTTACTGAAGTCAAGGATGTTGCTGGCCCTTGTGATATGTCGGGCCTTTTCTGTGAAGTGCAACAAGCTCTGAATGGGGTAAGCTTTAACTCCCTTAGTTGATATTACTTTTATGTTTGCTATTCTTCTCTGACTTCTTTTTTTCTTTCTTACGTAAGATGCAACGGTTCATCGGGAGGCATGTTCTCGGTCTCGAGCTGAGCTGCATCGATACGAGGCCGACCTCCGACGGGTCATGGAGGAGAGGAACGCCCTTAGACTCCTCTTCGGGCAAAGGGAAGAAGAAATCAAAGACCTCCGAGCTGAGTTGGCCAAGGCTGATCAAGACCAGACTGACCTGATCGAGCAGGTAATAATAATCTTAAAAACCCATGGGCTCAATCCTAGAACGGTGGCCAATATTTCGATCTCACAACTGCAACAGAAGCTTGAGTTGATTGGGAAGTTTCATGAGGAGGTCGATATGCTAAGGGCGGAGTCCTTGGGATGGAAAGATGGTATGGATCGTCTTGCCGCAGAAAAAGAAACTGCTCGAACCCAATTATCATCGGCCGAAAACCAACTTCAAAGCATGAAGGAGAAGAGCTCAGTTCAAGCAAGAAAAATAGAGGAGCTCGAGGCTCAGTTGGCCTCCGAACTTGCCAAGGCCAAATCTGATGCCAGAAAAGCAAAGGCCAATGCGAATGCATTAGTGGCCGCCTATCGGGCGGATGCTGAAGCTGTTTAGGTACAAGTAAGAGAGGCGACCAAGACCGCTAACACTCAAGAACATTGGGTTGCTGAACTTGTTAAATGCCGATCTCGGAGGGAGACCTCGAGGAGATCCATGCTCGAGGTTTCGATCTCGCCGAAGAGATAAAAAGGGCTAAAGATCTCGAAGTCGATGCTGCAGCCTTGGATTCCGATGATGATGATGATGATGATGATGGGAGAGAGGGTGAATTCGAGAGCGGGGAGGAGCCCGATGGAGAAGAGACCGCCCCCAAAGAAAACCAGGAGACTTAGAAGTTTTTCTATTTTCTGTGTAGGGTCCTGTTCGGACGTTGTAAACATATTTGTATATATAAAGATCTTTTCCTGATTCATCTCTATCTTATTTTCTACCTTGTGATGGTCTTGTTTCATTAATGCCTTATGAAAGTTTTCATAAATTCGAGGCATTAGGCAATTTGATTGAATTAGAACTTTGTGGTCTTTATAACCGAGTGAGTGCTTGCTCGAACTCGAAATAATGTAACCCTTAGGCTTAGTAGTCGAGAGAATTGATTGTTCGAACTCGAAGTAATGTAGCCCTTAGGCTTAATAGTCGAGTGAGTTGATTGCTCGAACTCGAAGTAATGTAGCCCTTAGGTTTAATAGTCGAGTGAGTTGATTGCTCAAACTCGAAGTATTATAGCCCATAGGCTGAATGGTCAAGTGAGTTGATTGCTCGAACTCAAAGTAATGTATCAATTAGGATTAATAGTCGAGTGAGTTGATTGCTCGAACTCGAAGTAATGTAGCCCTTAGGCTTAATAGTCGAGTGAGTTGATTGCTCGAACTCAAAGTAATATAGCCCTTAGGCTTTAATAGTCGAGTGAGTTGATTGTTCGAACTCGAAGTAATGCAGCCCTTAGGCTTAATAGTCGAGTGAGTTAATTTCTTGAACTCGAAGTAATGTAGCCCTTAGGCTTAATAATCGAGTGAGTTGATTGCTCAAACTCGAAGTAATGTAGCATGTAGGCTTAATGGTCGAGTGAGTTGATTGCTCGAACTCGAAGTAATGTAGCCCTTAGGCTTAATAGTCGAGTGAGTTGATTGCTCAAACTCGAAGTAGTGTAGCCCTTAGGATTAATAGTCGAGTAAGTTGATTGCTAGAACTCGAAGTAATGTAGCTCTTAGGATTAATAGTCGAGTGAGTTAATTGCTCGAACTCTAAGTAATGTATCAATTAGGATTAATAGTCGAGTGAGTTGATTGCTCGAACTCGAAGTAATGTAGCCCTTAGGCTTAATAGTCGAGTGAGTTGATTGCTCGAACTCAAAGTAATATAGCCCTTAGGCTTTAATAGTCGAGTGAGTTGATTGTTCGAACTCGAAGTAATGTAGCCCGTAGGCTTAATGATCGAGTGAGTTGATTTCTCGAACTCGAAGTAATGTAGCCCGTAGGCTTAATGGTCGAGTGAGTTGATTGCTCGAACTCGAAGTAGGATAGCCCTTAGGCTTAGTAAAATAGAGGATGGATTTTGAGACGTGAGATATCGACAAAGAAGAAATTTCTCTTTATATCATTATACATGTGTTCATGTTTTGTACCAGGGATCGAGCAGACTACACGAGCATGGTTCATTTTGACCATTTGGCTCTTACAATTTTTCCTATCGAAACCCTATCGTTATGACGTAACTTTCTTGCATCGAGCTTGATAATCAATTGAACTTACTTGATATATTCGAGGGTAATTCCCCCCCCCCCAGTATTCGAGGTTGATTGTAAAGAGACCTCGGATACTATTGAATTGTTCTAAGTTAGCACGATTAATGGTTGCCTAATTAAAAACTTTTCGAAAAACCAATTTGGGATAAAACCAGTCTAAGGGAAAAAGAGTGCAACACATTCTTTCAGACCTAAGGCTTCGTGTTGAATGATCTATCCTTGTTCCTGATCGAACTTCTGCAAGGGTTAGTTTCGAAATATAAACGAACATGGGAGGGTCGTACCTTAGTAGTATTGTTGTTTTAGGTGCGACACATTTCAATTGCTTGGTAGTTGTTTGCCGTTTATAATACCGAGCTTGTAGGATCCTTTACCGATATTTTTGAGTACCTGATACGGTCCTTCCCAGTTTGGACCTAGTTTTCCTTCATTTGGATTTCGGGTGTTGAGGGTGACTTTCCTTTGCACTAAATTCCCGATTTTAAAATGGCGAAGATTGGTTCTTCGATTATAGTATCTTTCGATCCGCTGCTTTTGGGCGGCCAATTGGACGAGAGCAGCTTCTCGTTTTTCATCCAATAATTCGAGGCTAGTATTCATAGCCTCGTGATTTGATTCTTCTGTTGTATATCGAAACTTGGTACTGGGTTCCCCGACTTTGACTGGAATCAAGGCTTCAGAGCCATATACTAAGGAGAACGGGGTTGCCCTTGTACTAGATTTTAATGTTGTTCGATATGCCCAAAGAACTTCGAGTAGAATTTCTCTCCATTTTCCCTCTTAGCGTCGTTCAAACTTTTCTTTAGATTTTGGATGATAGTCTTGTTCGTCGATTCGGCTTGTCCGTTCCCACTAGGGTGATACAGTGTTGATAATATCCTTTTTATTTTGTGGTCTTCGAGGAATTTTGTCACTTTGATGCCGATAAATTGTTTCTCATTGTCACATACTATTTCGGCGGGTATCCCAAATCGACATACGATATGATCCCAGATGAAGTCTATAACATCTTTTTCTTGTACTTTTTCGAACGCCTGTGCTTCAACCCATTTAGAGAAATAGTCAGTCATAAATAAAATGAACTTAGCTTTACCTGGGGCCGATGGCAGAGGGCCGACGATATCCATTCCCCATTTCATGGATGGCCATGGGGATAGGACTGAGTGAAGTTGCTCTCCGGGCTCATGGATCATCGGTGAAAACCTTTGACATTTGTCACATTTTCGAACAAACTCCTTTGCATCTTTGTCCATATCGATCCAATAACATCCTACTCTGATTATTTTTCGG
Organism: Nicotiana tabacum; assembly: GCF_000715075.1. Taxonomy (NCBI): domain Eukaryota; kingdom Viridiplantae; phylum Streptophyta; class Magnoliopsida; order Solanales; family Solanaceae; genus Nicotiana; species Nicotiana tabacum. Next base: position 23,056,340 of record NC_134083.1, read on the forward strand.
ACTAATGGATCGGCACCGGAATGATTTCCACAAGTACCCTCGTGAATCTTACGTAGGATGTAGTTAGTATCTCCTGGTCCTAAGCATACTGCCAATGGTCCATCGAAAGTCCTTCGGTATAATGTTCCATCTGCAGTCAATGTGAATCGGGCAGCTTTGGTTCGTAGGGCCTTCGAAGTTTTATGGTCCAATGGGAGCTTTCTGTTCTCCAAGTATTCAATATACTTATTCCTCCAATACCAGGTTAAGCTTGTAGAGTTTATCTCGGCATGGCCTTCCTCGATCATAGATCTCGAGAGTTGGACGACAGTCCCCGAGCTAATCTCATCTTCCTCGACCGATGACCCCAAATTTTCAAGTGCATCGACCTCACTGTTTTGTTCTCGAGGTGTATGCTGTAAAGTCAATTATTTGAAATGGTGCAAAGTTACCTATAGTTTGTCCAAATACCTTTGCATTCTATCCTCTTGAACTTCGAAGTTTTTGTTTACCCGATTTACCACCAGTAAAGTATCACACTTGGCTTCAACGACTTCTGCTCCCAAGCTTTTAGCTAGCTTGAGATCTGCAATCATGGCCACATACTCGGCCTCATTTTTAGTCAACCTAGTAGTTTTGATAGATTTCCTAATAGTGTTATTTGTCGGTGGATTTAAAACGATGCCTAGCCCGGACCCCTTCACGTTCGAAGCCCCATCCGTGAAAAGGGTCCATACTCCCGATGATGTACCTGATTTCAACAAGAGTTCCTTTTCGACTTCGGGTACGAGGGTTGTCATGAAATTGGCCACGAAGTCCGCTAAAATTTGAGACTTGATGGCCGTCCGGGGTTGATATTCGATATCGTACTCACTGAGTTCGCGACCCATTTGGCCAATCGGCTTGATAGTTCGGGCTTGTGCAAAATATTACGAAGTGGGTAAGTGGTTAGTACACATATGGGGTGACATTGAAAGTATGGTCTTAACTTCCTAGAGGCACTTATCAGTGCAAGTGCCAATTTCTCTAAGTGCGGATACCTAGTTTCTGCTTCCCCTAAGGTTCGATTTATATAATAAACGGGAAATTGTGTACCTTGCTCTTCTCAAATTAGGACATTACTTACCGCTATTTCTGATACTGCCAGGTACAAGTAAAGTTTCTCATCTGCCTTCGGAGTGTGGAGCAGTGGTGGGCTCGATAGGTATCGTTTCAATTCTTCTAATGCCTGTTGGCATTCCGGGGTCTAGGAAAAATCTTTCTTCTTTTTGAGTAGAGAGAAAAATCGGTGACTTCGATCTGACGACCTCGAGATGAATCGACCTAATGCAGTTATCCATCCGGTTAGCTTCTGTATGGCTTTTACACTGTCCACGACGGTGATGTCTTTGATGGCCTTGATTTTATCGGGGTTGATCTCGATCCCCCGATTCGATACCATGAAGCCAAGGAACTTGCCCGAACCGACCCCGAAAACACATTTCTCGGGTTGAGCTTCATGTTGTATTTTCGTAAAATCTCAAACGTTTCCTACAAATGAGCCAAATGGTCCTCTGCGAGCAAGGACTTAACTAGCATGTCATCGATATAAACTTCCATTGATTTACCTAATTGTTCTTCGAATATTTTATTTACTAGACGTTGGTAAGTAGCTCTTGTATTTTTTAGCCCGAAGGGCATTACATTATAACAATATGTCCCATACTTAGTGACGAATGAAGTTGTTTCTTGGTCCTCCGGGTTCATTTGGATTTGATTGTACCCGGAATAGGCATCGAGAAAAGTAAGGATTTTGTGGCCGGCCGAGGCATCGATCATGCGATCGATGTTAGGCAGTGGAAAAGAATCTTTGGGGTACGCCTTGCTTAAATCCTTATAATCTACACACATTCGAAGTTTGTTCCCTTTTTTAGGAACTACAACTACATTGGCTAACCATTCGGGATATTTCACCTCCCGAATGGATCTTATTTTGAGAAGTTTAGTTACCTCATCCTTTATGAATGCTTGCTTTACCTCGGACTGGGTCTCCTCTTTTGCTTCACCGTTTTGAACCCGGGGTCCAGGCTTAGCCGATGCGTCGTTATCTCTGGTGGGATCCCTGTCAAGTCTAAATGGGACCAAGCAAAATAATCTATGTTATCAATAAGGAATTGAATAAGCCTCTTCCTGAGTTCGGGGGTTAATCCCATTCCCAGGTATACGTTTCGCTCGGGTCGGTGCTCGATCAATATAACCTGTTCCAGCTCTTCGACCGTTGATTTAGTGGCGTCGGAGTCTTCGGGAACAATAAAAGTTCGAGGGGTCAAAAAGTCCTCCTTTTCTTCTTCTATCTCCTGCTTCCCCGATTCGGTCGAGACTGATGACTGTGATTGCTATTTGACTTCCTCCTCTCCTTTGATGCTCGGCCTCTCCGAGGTTGATAGTGTCGATATCGGTGTTACCTCATCGACCGCAAATATTTCCTTTGCGGCATGCTGTTTCCCGTATACTATTTTTATACCGTCCGACGTTGGGAATTTCATCACTTGGTGGAGGGTCGAAGGGACTGCCCTCATATTGTGGATCAAAGGTCTTCTGAGCAGGGCATTATATCTCATGTCGCCCTCGATTACATGAAACTTGGTGTCTTGAATCATTCCAGCCACGTTCACCGGTAAAATAATCTCCCATTTAGTTATTTCACTGGCTATATTGAAGCCATTTAAAACCCAAGCTACGGGTATGATTTAATTCTATAGGCTGAGCTATTCCACGACACTCGATCGGATGATATTTGCCGAACTACCTGGATCCACTAAAACACACTTAACCTGAACTTTACTTAATAAGATAGAAATTACTAGAGCATCGTTGTGGGGCTGAAAAATGTCTTCCGCTTCTCCGTTGTTGAATGACAAAGTTCCTTCGGGCACATAGTCTCGGGTTCGTTTTTCCCTAATCGACCCCACCGACGATCATATGAATGACATGTTGGGGTTCCTCCTGTTCATTTTTCTTGTTGGCGTCTCTTTCTCTGAAATGATTCTTGGCTCGATCACTGAGGAACTCTCGAAAGTGGTCCTCGTTGAATATACGGGCTACCTCCTCCCTTAATTGTCTACAATCCTCGGTCTTGTGACCATGCATGCCATGATACTTGCACATCAAATTTGGGTTTCTTTGGGAAGGATCAGTCTGTATGGGTCTGGGCCACATGGTATCTTTGATCTTTCCGATTGCCGATACAATTCCCGATGCATCGATGCTAAAGTTATATTTCAATAATCGAGGTGCTTCTGTGGAATCAACATACTTGTTGAAACTACTTTTGTTCATAAGTCCCTGAGAACTCTGTCCTTGATCACTTCTTCGATTGTTCCGAGTGGAGTTGCGTCCTGAACCATTATTCTTGCGATCTGCGGCATATGGTTGATATCGCTCTTTGTTCGACCTTCGTTCCCTGTCGATGTCCACATAGTTTTTAACCACCGACCTATTTGGATATACTGAACTAGAGGGGGCTCTTAGTTGATCGTCCTCGACCCTGATCTTCGACTGATATCGATTGTGCACATCTACCCAGGTCATGACCGGATACTCGATCAAACTTTATTTTAACTGATGTGATGCTATCGAACTCCGCTCATTCAACCCTTGGGTGAAAGCTTGAACGGCCCAATCATCTGTGACCGATGGCAATTCCATGCGTTCTATTTGAAATCGGGACACGAACTCTCTCAACATTCTATTACCTCTTTGTCTTACTTTGAAAAGGTTCGATTTCCTCATTGCGACCTTTATGGCCCCTGCGTGTGCCTTTACGAAAGAATCTGCTAACATGGCGAATGAGTCGATGGAGTTTGGTGGTAGGTTGTGATACCAAATCATTGCTCCCTTCGAAAGGATCTCTCCGAATTTTTTCAACAGCACAGATTCGATTTCATCATCTTCTAGGTCATTCCCTTTAATGGCTAAGAGATGACATGTTCGTTGGGATCCGTCGTTCCATTATATTTAGGAATTTTGGGCATGCAGAATTTTTTGGGGATCGATTTTGGAGTTGCACTTGGCGGAAAAGGTTTTCGCACGGATTTTTTGGAATCCAAACTTTTCAACACTAGTGGTGCCCCCGGGATCTGATCGACCCTGGAGTTATACGTTTCCATCTTTTTGTCGTTTGCCTCGATTTTCCTTTCTCCTAACTCTATTCGTTTGGTCAGTTCTTCGAACATCTTAGTAATTTCGGGATTAGTCCCTGATTCTTACTTATTTGAACTTATTACAGCTGGCTCTATTCTGTGGGTGATTTCTCGGGGTGAACTGGGCTCCGGTCTGCTTGGTACCCCGGTTTGACTCTGCAACTGAGCTATCGCTACTTGTTGAGCTTGCAATATTTTAAAAATCATACGCAAGCTGATTCCGTTTTCCTCAACGTTATGGGTATCTCAAGCTACAGATCGAGTACCACCATGAATGCTATTTTCAGGTTCAGAACGTTGATTTTCTTCGATAGCCACATGCGAATTAACATTTAATGGTACTTCGACTCGGGCTCCAACGGCATCGACGAGCGGCCTTTCGGCCCTAGGCGTCAAGTTGTTGTTTTCACCTTGAAGGACATCTTCGTTGTCGATAGGTAAAGCCATTAATTGAGAGTTTATTGTTGCTTATCAAAAACACTTTCAACAACAAGCGTAAAATGGTGTGTTTTGCAGACTTGTATCAAATAACCACTGTTATCCTTAGCCCCACAGTGGGCGCCAAACTGTTTACCCGAAAAACGGAAAGAGTTGAATTTGTACGTAGTTCTAAGGGTATATGGTATAACTTGACACAATTTATAAGAGTAAATAGAAATATCGAATATTGTCTGTAAAGAATGAAAAATAAACAAAGTTGAAAAGAGGATGATTTATGGATTAAGCAAGATGAATCAATTTATAAAGCTAAAAAAGGACAATTCTTCAGTATGATATCTGAATTATAATGTATACCAAACTTGATCCTTCACAGAAATATAGTCATCCATTTTATAGTGGGGGATCCTACTTTAGATATAATTAAAAATACATAGTGGGGAACCCATAATAAATCAACTTTTCCCTAATTCCCGCCGAGATTCTCTCCCTTAGTGCGGCTGCAACGACTCTTGTCTATGAGCTCAATCTTGATCGGACTCAGCATTGGTCAGTTTCCAGTTTTAGAGCTCGATGTGCGTTTGAGGTCGATGTCGACTCAGGGTCCGGTAATTACTTCGGCTCGGTATCGGTTGGCCTCTGGCCCTTAAGCTCGATTCCATCACATCTCATCATAGTTCGATTCGGACCTGAGCTCGATAATGACTTCGAACTCGGTATTTGACCTGTACCTGAAATTTGAAGCTCGTTTGTGCCATCTTCGGATCCCATCTCAATATTATGAATACTTTATTCGGTCCAATATGATCCCATCTCGATTAGTCGTACGAAGGCCGAAATCAGTTTCGACCGTATACAAATAGATTAAAGGATCTCAAAATGCTTTGAAGAAAAAGGGACAAAAGAATTGACATAGCTGTAGCGAGAGGGTGAGTAAGCCAACGGAAAGAATAGCAGTGCTATGTACTCTTTCATAAGAGAGAGCTGGAAGAGGTAAAAAGAAAAGCATTGAATCTGAAAAATTGTTGAGACAATCAAAGTTGGCAAGTCTTCAGAAAGAATTAATTTCACAAAAATTCATCTAACTTTCTGATTAATTAATTATGATATATATCATAATAAAATAAAAAGGCCGAAAATGCTAAATCTGCTACATATATCGGCATAATTGAGTTATTTTTCTATTACACTAATTTTATGATTTTGATGCAATAAAACTATCTATGAAATTAACCCACTTTATGAATTTAATAAAAAATTCTTCACTACAAGCCAGTAACACGCTCCAATTATGAGAATCAGTATAAGGATAATTAGCATCAAGTATATAGTAGTCATAAGTCATAACACATACGTTTACAAGCTTGTCTGATGTAATCGAATTAAAAACATGAACCACGCAAATGCCCCATATATATAGTTCCAACTTGGCCAAATACATAGACAACCCTTAAAGTTGGTCCCAAATTCTATTTAAACACTCAAACTAACACTTGTACCTATTGAATACTTTAATCCCAATAGAAGTGTACCTATTAAACCCACCCGCTGATATGGCAAAAGAAGTGACTTTTACCCAAACTTTGAGCGTGTGACTACTTAAATATAATAATATTTTTTCCTTTCTTCTTTATCTGTATCTCCTTTCTCTGTCTAACACCCACTTCAGAAGTGGCCGGTGACATCGTCGGTAGAGAGCACTACAACAATTTTGAAGATGACTTGGTAGTGTGAAGGTGCCGTTAAAAGGATGGTGGTCTTGAATTGACTGTCTGGTTATTGTCGATAATGGTCCCAAGAGATGGTGATGAAGATGCAGTGTATTTGGTGGTGTATATGATGGCCGAAAGAGATGATGGTTTAAGGTGAAAGCACAACAAAAATATGTCTTAGTAGTGAAATGACCTTAATGGGTTACAGATTTTGCTCAGATGGTTTAATCACTGGAGAAGATGAAGGCAATATTGATACAAAAAATGGAGGTAATTGTATGAAATAGAAAAGTAATATTGGTATTGGTGGCAAATCGGTGTCTGCAGTGGAGTTTTTAATTAGAAATGTGATTCTTTTTTTTATAAAAATATTAATTGTTTACCTTAATTAGAAAATGGAGTTAATATTGGACCATTCAAGCTTATGAATTTTTTCATTGAAAGAGAAGCTATTGATTGTTTAGTCGGAAAGCATTGACATCGATGGGAGGGGAATAGCAGTGGGGTTCTTTTCTCTTTCTTTTTGTTTTTTTTGTTTTTTGTTTTTTCCTAAGACATTTTTAGATTAACAAAATAACTTGGCTTGTTTTTATTCGTTAATTTTTTCATGTCACGTGCTTGCAGTTCATTCGCCTAGTTTTACTTCCACACATTATGAGGGGTGTTCAATAGGTACACTTCTATTGGGTTAAAGTGTTCAATAGGCACAAATACTAATTGGAGTGTTTAAATAAAATTTGGGACCAACTTTAAGGGGCTGTCTATGTATTTGGCCTTCCAACTTCCATTCCCTCCCCCCAATATTTTTAAGCAATCACGTTTAATTAGTTAAAAGAGCACATCTCTGCCATGTAACTTAAAAATCAGAATTAGTGTAATAACACTTGTATGATAGTGTTCAATCTATAGAAGAAGAGGTTCAGAAAACAAGTGAAATGGAATAGCTGATTGAAGAACTGACACTCAAATGAATTGTCTGCATAGTTGGAGTGAAGTCATACATATTATTCCTACGTTTCTTCCTATGTAGAGGAAAATCTTTGATCACATATAGAGTGTAGGAAATGATAGCAAAAATTTCAATAATAACACCGTTTCAATATTTTTTGTAAGCGGATACACGAATTGACTTGAGTCGTGATGGGCACTGTTCTAAGAAACTATTTCAGCAGTGTGAAATGTCTCTCCAGGATTAAACAAGCCTATCTCTATTTGGGAGGATACAACAATCAACAAAATATTAAATTACAACCCAACTATTTAAAAAGAGGAGAACAAAGAAAGTAGACTACAAAAGTTTAAGGAGAAAAGAAAAGAAAGCTTGAAGAGGAACGAAAAGGCAATGGAAAAGATACCGATCGTTGATGGCTATTTTGAAGGCCTATTTATAGGCTATAAGAGAAGTTTAGAGCATGACAAGTGTATAACACTTGTCTTAAATTTTCCATGCAAGATTGCCACATGGAAGGACATTTGTCCAATTTTTGAAAATATCACAACAGTTCCCCCACATATTTTCAAAAAATTCATACAAAGAGGAGTAAAATTTTCTGGATTTGTATGGTCCAAATGCAATAGGTTTGGTGTCTTTTCGACTATGAACCAAACTTAGACAAATAAAACTTAACTCACAGAATTACTGGTGAAATATAATATTTTTATGAACCACTAATACTTATTGTAAGTCAAAGATTTTATCAATCACATTTCGACCCTCACAATTTTGTTGTTCAACGCGGTTTTGCGCCACTAAGCCATGCGCGTGCCTGGTTATTCTTGAGAGCTCTAGAGACTAGGCCAAAATCTCATAGAAGCCGCCCCACTCCACGCTCATATAGGTGAATTCATTAAGTGTATACTGCTTTTAAATATACTATCCTAAAGGAATATGAATTTCATTAAAAGTTATAATTCATCCTCTCAATTAGTAGCAGTCAAGCACTCTCTTTTTGTGCTTCAGTGTCAATATTGACTTGTTATTACATATGAACCTACTTCATGGGATCTCCAATCACATAGGTTGGGTTACCATCTCTATTGACAATATGACGGCCTTAATCCCATCTCTTTTGAGGTTTGAAGAATTAATTTTCTTCCCACAGGTTTAGTCAGAGGATCGGCCAAATTAACTTCTGACTTCACATAATCAATGAAAATTATTCCATCTCTCAGCATCTGCTTTATGATATCATGTCTCAATTTCATGTGTCTACTTTTATAATTATAAGATTTATTTTTTGCTATAGCTATTGCCGCTTGGCAATCATATTGTATAAACACAGGAGGCAATACGTTTTTTATTGAAGGGATATTAGCTAAGAAGTTTGTTAGGCACTCAGCCTCAGAACCAGCTAACTCCAGAGTTACAAACTCTGATTCCATAGTCGATCTAGCAATGATCGTCTGTTTAGCTGATTTTCACGATATTGCACCACCACCAAGGGTGAATACATAACCACTAGTGAATTTTATCTCATCTGAATCAGAAATCCAGTTTGCATCACTGTACCCTTCTAAAATAGAAGGAAATCCACTATATAGGATACTATAATTCATGGTTCCTCTCAAATATTTTATTAGTCTAGCTAATGCAGATCAATGCTCTCTGTTGGGATTATAAGTATATCTACTTAGTCTACACACATCATAGACTATATCAGGCCTTGTAAAATTCATTAAATGCATCAGACTCTCAATAATATGTGCATATTTAGACTGAACAATTGGGTCATCATTATTCCTTTTCAACTGAGAGTTAGCATCAAAAGGAGTGCTCACAGATGTGATATTAAAATATTCAAACTTTTTAAGAAGTCTCTCAACATAATGTTCTTGTGACAATATTATTCCATCTTCACTCCTTATAACTTTAACTCCCAATATTGTATTTACTTCACCTAGATCTTTCATATCAAAATTAGCAGACAGAAATAATTTAATACTTTGCACAATATTTAAACTTTTACCAAATATAAGCATGTCATCAACATATAGACATATTATCACATAATCATTGTCTACCACTTTAGTACAAACACATTTATCCACCTCCACTGAATAAAAACCGTCTCTCAGTAAGACTTGTTCAAACTTCTCATACCACTGCTTAGGAGCTTGTTTAAGGCCATAAAGAGATTTAATTAATTTACAAACTTTATTTTCTTGTCCAGGAATGACACAACCTTTAGGTTGAACTATATAAATTTCTTCTTCTAAATCACCATTTAAAAAAGCTGTTTTGACATCCATTTGATGGATAAAAAGCTTATGGATAGAAGCTAATGCAATTAAAACTCGAATAAAAGAAATTCTAGTCACTGGTGCAAATATATCAAAATAATTTATATTTTATTTTTGAAAAAATTCTTTTGCTACTAACCGAGCTTTATATTTATCTAAAGATCCATCAGGATTAAATTTCTTTTTGAAAATCCATTTACAACCAATAGGCTTTGCACCAGGAGGTAAATCTGTTAAAATCCATGTTTTATTTTTTAAAATAGAATCGATTTCAACTTTTATTGCCTCTTTCCAATAATTAGCTTCTGAAGAAGTTATAGCTTCAAAATAATTTTATAGTTCATTATCGACAAGAAAAGTCTGAAAATCATTCCTATAAGAAAAATATTCTTTCCTAAGCCTTTTATTCCTTCTCAGTTCCTCATTAGAGGTAATTTTATTATTTGTTTCAACAGGTGTATGAGAAATTTTATCAGACAGTGGATAAATATATTCAAAGAACTCAGCATTCTTTGTCTCAATTATAGTATTGCAATCAAGCACATCACTTTTTAAAACAAGAAATCTATATGCATCACTATGTTCAGCATATCCAATAAGTATGCAATCAACAGTTTTAGAACCTATTTTTCTCTTTTTAGGTTCAGGCAAAAGAACTTTAGCAAGGCACCCCCACACTTTTAAATACTTCAAGTTAGGTTTATAACCCCTCCACAATTCATACGGAGTTTTGCCAGTTCTTCTATGTGGTATTCTATTTTGTAAGTGACATGCAGATAAAATAGCTTCACCCCACAAATTATTAGGAGTATTAGAACTAACTAACATAGAGTTCATCATCTCTTTTAATGTTCTATTTTTTCTTTCAGCTACTCCATTTGACTCGGGTGAATAAGGCAGAGTTACTTCATGAATTATTCCTTCTTTTTCACAAAAAACATTCAAAGATAAATATTCTCCACCTCTATCAGATCTAATTCTCTTGATTTTTCTACTAAGTTGATTTTCAACCTCAGTTTTATAAGAAATAAAAGCATTAAAGGCATCATCTTTATTTCTAAGCAAATACAACTTAGTATATCTGGAAAAATCATCAATAAATCTCACATAATACCTTTCACCACCTCTGGTCATGGTTTATTTTAAATTGCCTAAGTCAGTGTGAATCAAGGATAATAATTCAGTTTCTCTATTTACAGAAAAATAAGTCTTTCTGGTACTTTTAGCTTCAGCACATATTTCACACTTATCAATATTATTTGAGTCTAAACCAGATATTAATCCTAGTGACTGCATTTTCTTTAGGTAGTAGATGTATTTCCATTGATAATATCAGAAATATTTAGTACAAAGAGTCCTTGGTTATAATAGCCCTTTCCCACAAATATATTATTTTTGGTCATTATGATCTTATCATATTCAAATGACACTTTCACTCCGGCTCTTCCCAATAAGGATAAAGAGATCAAGTTTTCCCTCATAGTAAGAACATGCAGTACATCAACAAGGGCTAAAGTTCCCGAAGTGAGTTTCAGGAGAACTTTACCCTTACCCAAGACTTTGGTAGTACTTGAGTCTCCAAGGTAGACCTCTTCTCTATCATCCTCTATAGGAGTATAAGAGGAAAATGCTTCTCGATTTGCACAAAAGTGCCGAGTAGCCCCAGAGTCTACCACATATTCTTTTGCACGTGCTACAATGTTTACTTGAGAAATGACAGCTGCAATAATATCACCTCCTTCAGCTAAGTTAGCCTTAGGAGTATTAGTTTTTCCTTTGTTATTTCATGCTCTGTACCTGCACTGTGAGGCATGATGGCCTGGTTTTCCACAAACAAAACAAGAGCCCTTTTTTCTTTTAAGGTTAGGATTTTTAGGCTTGCAATCTTGAGACTTATTCTCGTACCTTTTACGGTTGTTGGTGTTGCTTTGCACTAAGTTTGCTTTAAGAGCTGTCATCCTAGTTTTGGCAGATTCTTTTCTGTTGGAATCTTCAATTAGGATGTGGGTCACAATTTCCTCAATGGTGAAATTGGAATCTTCCTTAAGTTATTTTTGTAGTCACTCCATGAGTCAGGCAGCTTCTCAATCACCACTCCAGCAGCAAACTTTTCTGGTAATGACATCCCCTCAACCTTCAAGTCTTCTAGCAATTTTTGATATTCGGTGATTTGTACGTTCATCTCTTTATCATCTCTCATCTGCCATTGATAAAATTTTTCTACTATAAATTTTTGTTTTGTAGCATCTTCAGTAGTGAATTTTTTAATTAAGGCTTCCCAGATAGCTTTTGCTTCCTTGTAACTGCAATACACGTCAAACAGTTCATTTAAAATAGTTTGTAATATAGTATGATGACATACCTTGTTGGCATGTTGCCAAGATTCTACTATTTTATTATCAGTGTTTGGACTAGGTTGCGGATGCAACAGTGCATGTGCAACACCATGGATATCAAGTAGTGAGAAAATACGTTCTTGCCAACGCTTGAAATTTTTATTGGCAAAAATGTCGATATTCGACACATCTGGAAATGGCCTGGCATATGATAGTGCAACTGGAACTGGGGCAGTGGAGGTAGCGCCAATATTGGTAGTATCAGTAGTACTTTCAGCATCAGTGTTATTTGCCATAGTTTCTTAGATCGTAGGAAATGAGAGCAAAAATTTCAATAATAACACTGTTTCAATATTCTTTGTAAGCGGATACACGAATTGACTTGAGTCATGCTGGGCACTGTCCTAAGAAACTATTTCAGTAGTATGAAATGTCTCTCCAGGATTAAACAAGCCTACTTCTATTTAGGAGGATACATGAATCAGCAAAATATTAAATTACAAATTCAGCTATTTAAAAAGAGGGGAACAAAGAAAGTAGACTACAAAAGTTTAAGGAGGAAAGAAAAGGAAGCTTGAAGAGGAACGAAAAGGCAAGGGAAAAGATACTGATCATTGATGGCTATTTTGAAGGCCTATTTATAGGCTATAAGAGAAGCATAGAGAATGACAAGTGTATAACACTTGTCTTGAATTTCCCATGCAAGATTGCCACATGGAAGGACATTTGTCCAATTTTTGGAAATATCACAACATAGAGTTCTCTAATTAGAAATTGAATAGTGGGTTATATGGATGAGATCTTCAGGTCTAGCGGGTGGATGAGTCCATTTTCTTGCTATCCGCTGCACATATGCTTTGTAGAAAAATCCTTTGTACTTGGGTGACTCTCCAATTTCCTTTGTGAATTGTGGTAATGGCTCAACCCACTTGTCTCCTTGCAAGTTATAGAAGAATGCACACGAGTAGCGGCTTTTCCCTCTCACTCTCACCACTTTATGAGTTGCACTCTTAAATTTATTGTTGCTAAACATCTTTTCCCATACATATCACAAAAAAAAATCAAATATTAAATAACTTATTCTTTTAGTTTTGGGATAATGGTAATTAACTCTCATACCAACTGAGATTTACCTGAATCACATCACCTATATTAACAACTAGTTTGTCTTTGGAAGGTTCTATTGGAATCCACTGCCCATCATTTTGCACTTGAAGGCCTCCAACTTCATCCTGGTAAACAAAAGTAATGCAGTTGCCATCTTCATGTGCAGATTTCCCATTGTCTTCAGCTTCTGTTGCTGAAAAAAAGTGGAGACCAATCAATAAATCCCATGACCGATTGTTGTTGAATATTGCATGTGTTAGGAGGGAGGCCCAAACACTCACTTATGATGCTCTCCAATAGAACCCCTAATTTGGTGAAGTGCGAAATCATCTCCTCCAAAACTTATCTAAGAATATCAAAATTCAAAAGTATTCCACAAAAGAAGTTAAGACTGTGACAATAATAACAATTATGCCTCAATTCCAAGTAAATTAGATCGACCATATGATCCTCAATGTCCATGTTAGCTTCATTTAAGTTCATCTTATTAGTCCAATACAAAAAAGTAAAGATTCTTTTTACAAATTAAACAAAGACGAAAATGCAAATTATTTTTGTTCTTCTGGAAGCACCATGACAGAGTTACTCTTTGCTCGGGCTGGGTTCTCCCTTGATTCAATTTTGACTAATTTATAACCTGTTTGGCCAAGCTTCTCAAGAGGCCAAAAATACTTTTTTTTTCTTTTCTCAAAAGCATTTTCCCCCTAACTTGAGGTGTTTGGCCAAGCTTTTTGGGAAGAAGCAGAAACAGTTTTTGAGAAGCAGAAAAAGTAGCTTCTTCCCAAAAGCAGAAGCAATTTTGACTTTTCTTCTTACTAAAAATACCCTTAACAAAATATAGTATATACCAAAATAACCATTAAATCTAATACTTAGGATATTAATGTATAAATATTTTTTATTATTTTTAGGATAGCTTTCTAATAAATAGTGACTTTAGGGGTGAATACTTTTATATTTGTTGAATGATTTTTAATATATTTAACTTATATTAAAAGAATTAAGTACTTTTAAATTTTATTTTTATATTTTACTTAAATAAAATGAAAAGATTTAATTATTGCCTGTAATAACAAATTTTTAAGATTATTTATTTACTTATAATATTCACTATTAAGTAAATCTATTCATGTCCTTATTTAATTTGATACTTAAAAACACTTTCTGAAAAGTTTGGTCAAACACAAGTTATTGCTCAATAGTGCTTTTCAGAGTGATTATCCAAACACAAACTGCATCTCTATGAAAGTATTTTTTTTCAAAAGCATTTTTTTAAAAAAACACTTTCAAAATAAGCTGATTTCTCCATCTTGGCCAAACAGGCTGAAGTGATTGTGGAATTTCCAATACCGTACCGAATCCCTTCTGATACAGGTATCTATTTGTTTAATTCTTATAAAATTAAAAAGCAATAGCTTTCCATTAACATCAAATTTGGATTAAAAAATCAATTCAAAATATGTTCGGAATTCAGAAAAGATCTGAAACAAATCCGAATACACGATTTTTATCCTAAATTATTTTCTAGAACTAATCAAACCAATTTGGAAGTGTATAAGTTTGAGGAATGAGGAAGAGAATATGAAGACATACTTGAATTGAGGTGGATTTTTGGGGTAGACATTGACGCCAGAGGATGCATTAAGAATCAATACTTCTCGTCCGAATGTTGTGAATAACCAGTAGGTGGTACAGTACCTCCAGGCTTGGGAGAGACCAAGAGTTTATCTTCATCTGAAGAAACAATGAAGATCTTGTACAAATCCATTCTTCTGTTTAGCAACTCCAAAGGAATTCCATGATTCTCAATCTGGAAGAAGCCACAGTTAACACAGGCTTCCTCTATTTGCTCCATAGCCTTCCTTTTCCCATCTTCTTCTTCTTCTTATTTCAAAAATGGAGATGTTGCGGAATTCGAATATATAGAGAGTGATGAAATCACAACTACTATATCTAAAAGTAGCTAATAAATAGTTAATGAGACAATAATAAAATGAACACCAGAAATTAACGAGGTTCGGCAAAATTTAATTTTTGCCTAGTCCTCGGACACAATCAACTCAAATTTATTTCACTCCAAAAATATAAGTGAAATACTATAAGAGAGAAAGAAGATTCAAATGCCTTCGGAGATAAGAAGGCAAGTGAGAGATATTTACAAATGAACAAAAACCTTGCTATTTATAGAAGGGAAATGGCCTTAATAATGTCATGCATGACATCATATTAAGTGTGAACATGCAATGTAAATGCATGAAAAATGTATCTACCAATTTCTTCCTAAAAGGAGGCTTCAAATGTTCATACTAGTTCACATTAATCTTGTCAAAATTCAACAAATCTCCACCTTGGTAAGATTCCACTTTTGCAATTTTCTCTTACTGATAAATTTTAATTGTGTCTTCAACTTCAATCTTTAAAGTTCAACAATGTTGATCAAGTTCAAACAATGTTGAAACTTGATTGCAGTGGCTACTTTTGTAAGCATATCGGCAGGGTTGTCTGTAGTCCGAATTTTCTGCACCATGACTCCACCTTCTTCTATAATATCTCGTACAAAGTGATATCGAACATCAATGTGCTTCGTCCTTGCATGATAAACTTGGTTCTTTGCTAATTCTATAGCACTCTGACTATCAAAAAATAGTGTGATGCTTTTTTGACAATACCAAGATCTCTAAGCGATCTTGAAGCCAAATTGCCTCCTTTACAACCTTCGTAATTGCCATGTACTCTGCCTTAGTAGTAGACAAAGCAACCATTGACTGCAAAGTAGATTTCCAACTAACTGGTGCATTTGCAAAAGTGAAAACATAACCAGTAGTTGATTTACGCTTGTCCAAATCACCCGCATAATTCGAGTCATAATATCCAACTAGATACTAACTATCTTCCATCTTAAAAATCAATCCAACATCTACAGTATTACAAATATACCGTAGAATCCATTTCACAGCTTGCCAATGCTCCTTTCCTGGATCATGCATATACCTGCTTACAACTCCGATAGCATGTGAAATATCAGGTCTTGTGCAAACCATTGCATACATCAAGCTACCAACGGCATTCGCATATGGAACTCTTGACATATACTCTCGTTCAGCTTCATTCTTCGGCGACATAGCAACACTCAGCTTAAAGTGAGGAGCAAGAGGAGTGCTAACCGACTTCGTGTTCTCATTCATGCCAAATTGATCTATTACTTTCTTTAAGTATTCTTTCTGAGATAGATAGAGTTTCTTTGAGTGTCTATCTCTTTTTATCTCCATGCCAAGAATTTTCTTCGCCTCACCTAAATCCTTCATCTCAAACTCCTTTCTTAGTTGAATCTTCAACTTCTCAATTTCCTCTTGACTTTTGGAAGCTATCAATATATCATCAACGTATAGGAGAAGATATATGAAAGATCCATCTTCAAGCTTGCGCAAATATACATAATGATCGTATTTGCTTCTTCTGTACTTTTGCCGCAACATAAACTTGTCAAATCATTTGTACCATTATCTAGAAGATTGTTTCAATCCGTACAACGATTTTTCAAGTTTGCACACCATATTTTCCTTTTCAGCAACTTTGAATCCTTCTGGCTGAGTCATATAGATTTTCTCTTCCAAGTCTCCAAGTAAAAATGTAGTTTTTACATCTAACTGAACTAGTTCCAAATTCAACTATGCTACCAAAGCCAACAAAACTCTAATGGAGGAGTATTTCATGACTGGATAAAATACCTCATTGTAATAAATTCCCTCTTTTGAGCATACCCTTTGGCCACCAATCTTGCTTTGTAGCGAACATCTTCTTGGTTAGAAAATTCTTCTTTCTTTGCAAATACCCATTTGCACCCAATTGCTTTATTGCCCTTTGGGGAGATTGGCCAATTTCCATGTGCAATTCTGATGAAGGGATTGCATTTCTTAATTCATGGCAATCATCCACTTATCTTCTTCTGAACTTTGGACTGCGTCTTTATAAGTAGTAGGAACACTATCAGCTATAATTGAGGCTGCACAAGCCACCGTCTCTATGAGACGAACAAGTTTCTTTATTATTCTTTTTGGCTTGCTGGTTGCTATTGATTCAAGTTGTTGTTGGGGTTCCTGAGTTGAAATCTCCCATTCTACTAACTCTTCTTCCAGGGAAAAATCTTCTACCGTTTCCTCGTTTTCTCCATGTGTTGGGAAAATTAATTTTCCCTCAAACTCTACCTGCTTTGAAGCACCATCAGTTTGTTCGACATCTTTAACTGTCACCTTATATGTTATGGTAGATTCATCAAAGGTAACATCTCTGCTGAATATAATTTTTCTTGTCTCTGGACACCATAATCAGTATCCTTTGACTCCAGAAGTAATCCCCATAAATATAGCTTTCTTTGCTCTCGGATCTAATTTTGACTCTTCACATGATAGTATGCAATTAAGCCCAACACATGTCAAAAATTATTATCTTCAGCAGGTTTTCCATACCATTTTTCAAATGGTGTCTTGCCACCAATAACGGCAGATGGTAGACGATTAATGAGGTGGCATGCATATTGTAATGACCCGACTTGTCGTTTTAAGAATTTAAGCCATGTCTGGCGGCATAAGGCCTTGAGCATCTTCTTATTATGTGTATTAACTTCCGTGCATGGTTGAATTTAGTTACTGGATGATTCAGAGTGATTTGACTGTGGTCGGAACTGTGTGAAGGCAACTCCGGAATGGAGTTCTGTCAGTTTCGTTAGCTTCGTTGGGTGATTTTGGGCTTAGGAGCATGTCCGGACTGTGAATTTGAGGTCTGTAGCAAATTTAGGCTTGAAATGGCGAAAGTCAAATTTTTGGAGTTTTGGACCGGAAGTGGACTTTTTGATATCGGGGTCGGAATGCGATTCCGAGAGTTGGAACAACTCCATTCTGTTATTTGGGACTTGCCTAAAAATTTGACGTCATTCTGGGTTGGTTTGATAGGTTTCGGCACGAGTTTTCGAAGTTGGAAGTTTTGGAAGTTCATGAGTTCGATTCATGGTGCGGTTCATAGTTTCAACGTTGTTTGATGAGATTTGAGACCTCGAGCGAGTCCGTGATAGGTTAAGGAACTTGTTGGTATATTTGGACGTGGTCTTGGGGACCTCGGGTGAGTTTCGGATGAGCTACATGTCATTTCCCTCCTATTTTGAACTGATGTTCTGTCTTCTGGTGTTCTTCTTCGCGAACACGAAGAGTATCTCACGTTCGTGAAGTGTTATTGCTGACCACTCCATATTTCTTCTTTTCATTCGCGTTCAACCTCTCGCATTCGTGAAGGTTTGCCTTTTTCATCCATCACGTTCGCGATTAGCTACTCGCGTTCGCGAAGCTCTCCATGGCAGCCTCATATTTCTTCTTCGCGTTCGCGTTCAACGTCTCGCGTTCGCGTAGGTTCCGTCCCTTGTTCTTCGCGTTCGCACTCCTTCCCTTGCGTTCGCGAAGGGTTTTTCTGGACAGCCTTACCTTCCTTCTTCGCGAACGCGAGCCTTTCTCCGCGTTCGCGATGCTTTCAGACCTGGGCAGATTATAAGTTTTCCAAATCGAGGGTTCGGCCATTCTTATCACATTTTGACTTGTAGTGCTCGGTTTTGAGCAATTCCTTGTGGGGTTTTCAAGAAAATTGATTGGGTAAGTGTTCTTTCACCTAGAATCTATTTATTTCCATGATTCTATCTTTATGTTTATCATTTAAATTGTGTTTTGAGTTGAGGAAAATGGAGGTTTTTGAAGAAAAGTTTCAAAATAAAAAATCACGCTTTAAGGGACGAAATGGTATCGGAATTTGATAAAATTGATATGGTTGAACTCGTATCGGAATGGTTGTTTGGAATTTATGAAAATTATGTCGGGTTCCGAGAGGCGGGCCCCGCGCTGACTTTTGTTGACTTTTTGGAATAAAATTTTAAGTCGACGTATTATTATCCAGAATTATTTCCGATGAATTTTAATAAAGTTATACAATTAATTTGGATAGATTTGAATGGCTCGGAGGTCAATTCAAGCAAGAAGGCAATTTTGGAATATCAGCATAACTTCAAAGAGGTAAGTGTCTTGCTTAACCTCGAGTGGGGGAATTTTTCCTTAGGTATTGAGTCTTATGTGCAATTTGTGTAATTGAAAACCATGTACGCGAGGTGACGAGTACGTACGCACTTGGTTTATGTAACGACCCAGCCGATCGTTTCGGGAGTTATAGTCCCGTTTCCCCCATTTCGGTTTCCTTTATACTCTTATGCTATATTATGATATACCGGGTTAGTTGGTTCGGGCCCGGAGTTGTTTCGGAGTGGAATGAGACACTTAGTCTCTTATTTAGAACCTTAAGTTGGAAAAGTCAACCGGATGTTGACCTATGTGTAAACGATCTCGCATTTTAATTCTGATGCTTCCGTTAGATTCGTTAGGTGATTTTGGACTTAGGAGCGCGTCCGGAATGTGATTTGGAGGTCTGTGATAGAATGAGGCTTGAATTGGCGAAATTGGAAATTTAGCGATTTCGGTCGGCAGTGGAAAATTTGATATCGGGGTCGGAATGGAATTCCAGAAGTTGGAGTAGGTTCGTAGTGTCATTTGTGACGTGTGTGCAAAATTGGAGGTCATTCGGATGTGGTTTGGTTGGTTTCAGCATCGGTTGCCTAATTTGAAAATTTAGAAGTTCTTAGGCTTGAATCCGAGGGTAATTTGATGATTTGATATGGTTTTGAGTGATTCGAAGGTTCGGCTAAGTTGATATGCTGATATATGACTTGTTGGTATTTTTGGTTGAGGTCCCGAGGGCCTCGGGGTGATTTCGAGTGGTTAATGGATTTGTCAAAGTTGGAAAATGCAGCTCAAGTTGCTGCTACTACTATTTTCGCACCTGTGGAAGAAAGCCTTGCAGGTGCGAGGCCGCTGGTGCGCGTGGGGAGTTCGCAGGTGCGGGAAATGCTGGGCTAGGCAGGTTGCGTAGGTGCGAGTTGGAGGTCGTATCTGCGAGCCCGCAGGTGCGAAACCTGGGGCGCAGATGCGGAAAGGGGAATGCTAGGCATGCTTCGCAGATGCGGCACGCCATGCGCAGGTGTGATGAGTTTGCCAACGATGCGGAGACTGGGCGGATAAGTGAGTTGCGCAGGTGCGGCTCCTTGGACCGCAGGTGCGGTCGCGCGGGTATGAGTAAATGGCCGGAGGTGCGAGAAGCCTGGGCAGAGGGTACATATTGCACACTTCGCGAATTTTGGTGCATTCTTCACCATTTCTATTCCGTTTTGGAGCTTTTGGGAGAGATTTGAATAGGGAATCAATGGGGTTTCATTGAGGTAAGTTACTTGAGCCCTAATACTTGTATATATGGTGGTTTTTCCGTTGTTTAATCATTGTAATTAGCGAAAATGAGGGGTTAGAGTTTGAAATTTTTGGAGAGTAATTTAAGGATTTAAAGGACCAAACGATGTTGGATTTTTAAGAATTTGGTATGGTTAGGCTCGTAAGTGAATGAACTTTCTAGTTTTGTAATTTTTTTTGGATTTTGAGATGTGGGCCCGGGGGCCGGGTTTGAGCCAATTTAGGGTTTTGGTCTAATTTTGTAGCGTTTTTTGTGGACTCCATTCCATTAGTGCGTATTGATGGTATTGTACTGATTGTGAATAGATTCGGAGCACTTAGAGGCCGAGTCCAGAGGCAAGAGCATTGCGGGTTAGAGATTTGACCGGTTTGAGGTAAGTAACGATTGTAAATCTAGTCATGAGGGTACGAAACCCCGGATTTTGTATCATTTTACTATTCTTAGTGACGGACATGCTAGGTGACGGGCGTGTGGGCATGCACTGTGGGGGATTGTGACTTGGTCTGTCTTGTAGCAACTATAAAGTTGCATGCTTTGTTGAAACTATATGATACTTATATGTTTTAGAAAGAGTTTCTGTAAATTGGGCTGAATGCCATGTTTGGGCCTTGCGCCAGTGCTATTTGGACCCTTAGGGCCTTTTTCTTACTATCCTCTCATTGTTTTCGATTGAAAATCTATACTCAGTTATGTTTATGCTTGTTTACTGCACAACTCAGTTTTATGACTCTATTTTGATGTATATAAATATTTTGGGCCGAATGCCCTATTTTACTGAAATGCCCGAGTGGCTTGAGAGGTTTATGACTGAGTGAGGTCGAGGGCCTGATTTGTGAGGATGAGTGTGGATTGGGGCTGCGTGCATGCAACATACTTTATTATTATAGCACGTGAGTTGTCCGTGCAGCACGTGAGTTATCCGTGCAGATTACAGCCTTTGGACTGAAGGAGCCCCTCCGGAGTCTGTACATACCCCCAGTGAGCGCAGGTACCTACTGAGTGCGAGCGCCGAGTGCTGAGTGACTGGGAGGTATGAGTGATTGTGAGGTATGCCCGAGTGGCAAGAGTGATGGTGAGGTATGCCCGAGTGGCACGAGTGGCTGTGAGGTTTGCCCGATGGGCTATATATGAGTGATGTTTTGCCCGAGGGGTTGTTTATGATCTCATCATTTTTGCTCACCATTGCATTTTTCCTCTGTTTGAAAACTGTTGAAAAATATCTTTAAATGATTTTTTCTGGAACTGGGTTTAAACGAGATATTTTGATTCAAACCCTGATTTTAAAAGCATATGGTATTTTACTAAGATTTTCTGATATGAACGTTATATGATTTATTGCTCGTCACTACTGCTCAGTCTTCATTTATTGTTATTACTTACTGAGTTGGCGTACTCACGTTACTTCTTGCACATTGTGTGCAGATTCAGGTGTAGCTGGACACGGTAGCGGTTATTGATTGTTCTGGTTGCAGATTCTTTTGGAGATAGCAAGGTAGTTGTTTGGCGATCGCAGCCCCTGCTCTTCTCCCTCTTATCTTCCCCTAGTTGTATTTAGTTATTTTCCAGGCTGAGTTAGCCTTGATATTCTTAGACAGTTTGTAGTAGATGCTCATGACTAGTGACACCCCGATGTCGGGCTTTTCCTTCCGCACTTTTGTTTTGATTTGAACTCCTTTGCGAAGGTTTTTATGTTAAATAGCACTGAAATTATCTTTGAAATGAAAATATCGGTTTGTTTTGGAAATGAGTCGGCTTGCCTAGTTCCACAAAAGGCGCCATCACGACAGGGGTTTGTTTGGGTCATGACAGATTGGTATCAGAGCCTAGGTTACATAGGTCTCACGAGTCATGAACGGGTTTAGTAGAGTCTTGCGAATCGGTACAGAGACATCTGTACTTATCTTCGAGAGGCTGTAGAACCCTTAGGAAAATTTCACTTTCTTGTATTTTATCATGCGAAATTGATTCATCTTGAAACATAACTCTTTGAATTCCTTCCATGCATTCGTATGCGCATATGAGCACTCGGTATCAGTTGTGCATCGCCGACTTGTGATTCTATGAACGAGGTTCGAGATGTGTATTATGTGTTTTGGTGATGGGCTAGTCTGGAGGACTTGAGGCCAGGTTTAAACCGTAGTTTTTGGCTCGGTAGCTTCAGTTGTAACCTGTACATTTGGACTCATGTGTCCGGTAATGCCCCTACGAGTGGAATTCTTGGCTCGATGAGCGGTGGAATGGCTTTGTGATGAGTATAATGTAACTGTGGGATGTGTTAAGATGATTTGAATATGACGAGAAGTGTTTCCTTGAAATGTAAAGGAAGGCCATTAGGCGCTTGATTTTCGTTTTGATGTGACGTACGGTCTTAAGTGTGAATGTTTTGAAGGATCTTTCACGTTGTTATATTTTGGGGCAAATTAAATTCTCATGTCTTGTCAATGAGTTTGGACTTAAGAAGAGTAAGTGATTGTGTAGTAATTGTGGTTGCGAATGGGTATTTTTGATGTTGATGGATCGAGAAAGATGATCTTCGAAGAGACTTAGAGTCGGTAATATTTTATTGGTTCAGGTGCGACAGAGATACATTTCGATTTGATGCAGCAGTTGGGTAGCAAAGTATGAGGGAAGACATGACGGGAAGTGTTTCGCGGTGGTTGAAGTACTAGCAGGTCAAGTAGGAGATGTAGAGGTTGAGAAGTTTCTTAAAGGAGATGATTTAACCGAAGTAAGAGTGGCAGATTAGCATATAAATTCACTAGTAGGGTAGTCGTGCACCTTGAGAAAGTGTAGAATGGCTTGGAATCGTATTAGTATGTGAATCGGTCTGCAGACTCTATTTGGAGTGATGATTAGTGTACAAAGGAAAATTGAATATGGCAGAAAAGAGTGTGTTTGAAATGAATAGAGGCGTGAAGATTTGATTATCGTGTTAGGTGCAATATGACTTGAGTTCGGAAGGTATTGTTGACGTACAATTGATGTCAATAGGGAAAGTGCAGACTTATACAAATGGTGGGTGAGCATGAACTCAGGAGAATTTACGGATTTAGTGGTCGTTGCACTCAGTGCAGTGTCATTGGAAGATGTCGGTAAGGAATTCCACATGTGGGTTATCTCCTGTGTGAAGTTAGCGGGGGCGTGATGTTGATGAAGCTTTTGCGAGGAATATTACTTGCTACCCGGTAGGAGGTCGCGTGTGTGATCTTGGCTGGAGATTCAGAATGTTCATGAAAGGCTTAATAAAAGACTTCGAGAAGTCTGGCAGGTTAACGGTGCGAGACCTTGGTAATTGAGAAGGAGAAATCCTTACGGGTTCTAATTTTAAATAATTGCAGCTTAAGGCTAAGTGGGGAGTCTGCTATCGACGAGTTGATTGCACGGTTATGGGTCGTATTAGTTTCGGTTCGGGGTATACCGGTGAATCAGTTATGACTTGCAGAGGTCGAGATCGAGGATGACTCAAATAAAGGAATTTCTGGACACAAGTTGTATTACACTCTATGGTTATAGGAAGACCATAAAATAATTTAGTGGTTATTCATAGAGAATGTAGTGTACATGGAGAGGGAATTTGCTCGGTTGCGTAGGAGTGTGGGTTACTCTTTATTCCCTTGGGTGTTGGTGTACTAATGGGGCACAGGTCATTTCGGTCCGTTTGGTCAGTTAATTCGAGATTTGAGTAGAGTGGATGACTCTCGAAAATGGTTCCAATGGATTCAAGATTTATAAATATGGCTAGAAAACTAGGAGTTTCATTGAACGGTGTTGATACTCGTGGCATCTTATATCATTGTGAGTTATGCATTTTATATCAATAAGGTGAAGGAAACAGTTTTAGGTTCACATAAAGTCTCTTCGGAGTAAGTATTTTTGGTTGTGGAACCTTTGGGATACATAAAAAGGGAATTCGACGGCTTATAAGCCTTAGGGCGGCGTGATTCTATGCTAGAGTTCGTAGGGGTAAGTGTTAGTTAAGGATAGTAGTGTTCTAACAAGGAAAAAGTAGCTTGGTGAAGTTAGAGGAATTCGGTTCAGATAGCTTGATTATGTGCAAATGGATTTCAAAGTGTTCATGATGGGTTCTACCATGGTTTAAACCGGATAATTTCTACCGATGTACGGAGCGTGTTGTGTGTTATGATTTTCTCCTAGAAAGAAGCAAGAAAGAGGTTTCTGACTAATAAGGTATGTAATTTGCTAGTGACTCAGAGTTGATAATGGAATTTTTATGCTTGTCACATGATGGCATAATAGATGTGGTGTGTTGTGCGGGAATAGGATTTACATGTACCAGGTCACAGTTCAGTTTTGAAGGGAAGGACATGAATTCTTAGGTAGCATGAGCGGTTTCCGATGACTAGGTAAATGATATTACTATCCGGTATAGGTTGATGAGAGTGTACATTTCAGAAGGGGCAGTGTATTTTAATTTATGGGTACTTCGCTGGTATTGCGGCACTCTCCTGGTTGATCGGCTGTTGATATTCAAATTTTTTCCAGGTGGCACGGAAGAATTTTTAAAGTATTTCTCGTGGGATGATTGTGTATGAGAGAGGTGTTAGGCATTCGGGCGGTGGAGGTAGAATCAAATATGGTGATTCATGTGTTCTATGGAATTGGAGATTGGGAGCTCTCAGGAGCAGATTGTTTCATGGTTGTGGATTGTGAAGTTGTGGCCGGAGCTAGTCAGATGATAGAAGGTGTTATGATTCCATCATTGTGGACTTTCGGAGGTTGTTTATCTATTGGTGGCTGACCATAGTTGATTTGGGGCCCATTGGTAGGCTCAATTAGGATGTGTATTCTACACCGAGCCGAATTGATTGGCTCCATACTGCTATTGTTGAAGGATGTGCCATTCGGTTGATGTGAAGCTTATTCATGTTTTGAAATGATCTGTGAGTTACTCTTCTATGCTACGAGGAGTTGTGATTCGTTGGTTATATGGACATATGGTGCGGTCCTATTGTGGCCTTATAGCGGAATTTGAGCGGGAATAGTATTGGATATTGCTTGGTTGATGACGTATTGGTTATGTTCTTTCGGGTTTTATGTGGCATGGTGTCGTTTGCTTCTCCGTGGTTATGGTAATGCACTTTGGGTACTTGATGTCGAATTGCGCATGGTTATTGATTTTAGCAGGGTGGCTTGAGGTGTTTCATATGGACCAGTATTTGGATAGGGTCGCGTATTGCAGTAGAGTTATATGGAAATATGATCCCTCATGTAAGATTTGTATGTTATGGTTCTGCGGTGTGTGATGGGTTCTAAGCATTGCGTCGGGGTGGTACTCGTCGAGCTTGCAGAACGGTTCTCCTGTTTGGGTCATTGTTACGATTGGGTACATTTGGAATGTTGCTATCTGGTGCACGGATTGTACGAGTTGTGGCTTTAGATTGTACTGATTTGTCATGTCACTAGAATGGTCGTGTTGGATAAGACGAGGTCATTGGGCCTAGAATGGATGCTATCAGATTTGATTGTGGTATAATTGAGAGGATAATATCGGAAGTTGGCTTTGAAATTGGCTATAGTTCTTGTAGACGGAACGAGAGCTCTATGACCTGTTGGTCTAATGAATGGTTATGAATTTGGTGTGTTTCTTTCATCATCGGCAGTGTACGAAGGTTTTAGAACGAAGTTTTGTCTGATATGAGGTTTATTACCAGCACTGGGTTAATCTGAGTCGATACTGTGATTTGAAATCATTGCTTCGAGCATTCGAGCTATGCAGTATTTGAATTTGAGTATTTGAGTTATGGTTACGGCTTTTGGTACAGCTTGTTCATAATTATACGATATGTAGATGCGAACCTCTGATCTTATAGGAAATTTCGGATGTTGGAAATTTGATTCGAAGGCTTGTGGGCTAGGTTGAATTGAAAAATTTCAGTTATGCTGTGCTATCAGACCTGTATGGGATAGGGTGACGAGGGATCACCCCCGGGTATGTGCATGGGAAAGTTACACAGCCATTTCTTGGCTTTTGGAACAACTCTCGGCACGTTCGAGGATGAACGCATGCTTAAGTGGGGGAGGATGTAACGATCCGACCGGTCATTTCGGGAGTTATAGCCTTGTTTCCCCTATTTCTGTTTCCTTTATGCTCTTAAGCTATATTATGATATACCGGGTTAGTTGGTTTGGGCCCGGAGTGATTTCAGAGTAGAATGAGACACTTAGTCTCTTATTTAGAACCAAAAGTTGAAAAAGTCAATCGGATGCTGACCTATGTGTAAATAATCTCGGATTTAAATTCTGATGGTTCCGTTAGCTCTGTTAGGTGATATTGGACTTAGAAGCGTGCCCGGAATGTGATTTGGAGGTCCGTGGTAGAATTAGGCTTGAATTGGCAAAATTCGAAATTTGGCGATTTCGGTCGGCGGTGGAAAATTTGATATCGGGGTCAGAATAGAATTCTGGAAGTTGGAGTAGGTTCATAGTGTCATTTGTGACGTGTGTGCAAAATTTGAGGTCATTCGGACGTGGTTTGGTTGGTTTCGGCATCAGTTGCCGAATTTGAAAATTTAGAAGTTCTTAGGCTTGAATCCGAGGGTAATTTGATGATTTGATGCGGTTTTGAGTTATTTAAAGGTTCGACTAAGTTGGTATGTTGATATATGACTTGTTGGTATTTTTGGTTAAGGTCCCGAGGGCCTCGGGGTGATTCCGGGTGGTTAACGGATTTGTCGAAGTTGGAAAATGCAGCTGAAGCTGCTGCTACTGCTATTTTCGCACCTGCGGAAGAAAGCCTCGCAGGTGCGAGGCCGCTGGTGCGCGTGGGGAGTGCGCAGGTGCGGGCAACGCTGGGCTAGGGAAGATGCGCAAGTGCCAGTTGAAGGTCGCATATGCGAGCCCGCAGGTGCGAAACCTGGGGCGCAGATGCGGAAAAGGGAAATGCGCAGGTGCAACGAGTTTGCCGCAGATACGGAGACTGGGCGGATAAGTGAGTTGCACAGGTGCGGTCGCCCGGGTGCGAGTAAATGGCCGCAAGTGCGAGAAGCCTGGGCAGAGGGTACATATTGCACACTTCGCGAATTTTGGTGCATTTTTCACCATTTCTATTCGATTTTGGACCTTTTGGGAGAGATTTGAAGAAGGAATCAAGGGGGTTTCATTTAGGTAAGTTACTTGAGCCCTAATACTTGTATATATGGTGATTTTCCGTTGTTTAATCATTGTAATTAGTGAAAATGAGGGGTTAGGGCTTGGAAGTTTTGGAGTACAATTTAAGGATTTGAAGAACCAAACGATGTCGGATTTTGATGAATTTGGTATGGTTAGGGGCGTGAGTGAATGAGCTTTCTGGTTTTGTAAATTTTTTCGGATTTCGAGACGTGGGCCGGGGGCCCGGGTTTGAGCTAATTTCGGATTTTGGTATAATTTTGTAGCTTTTCTTGTGGAATTCATTCCATTTGCGCGTATTGATGGTGTTGTACTGATTGTGAATAGGTTCGGAGCACTTGGAGGCCGAGTCCAGAGGCAAGAGCATTGCGGGGTAGAGATTTGACCGGCTTTAGGCAAGTAACGATTGTAAATCTAGTCCTGAGGGTACGAAACCCCGGATATTGTATCATTCTACTATTTTTAGTGACGCACATGCTAGGTGATGGGCGTGTGGGCGTGCACTGTTGGGGATTGTGACTTGGGCCGTCCCGTAGCAACTGTAAAGTTACATGCTTTGTTGAAACTATATGATACTTATATGTTTTAGAAAGAGTTTCTGTAAGTTGGGCTGAATGCCATGTCTGGGCCTTGCGCCAGTGCTGTTTGGACCCTTAGGGGCTTTTTCTTACTATCCTCTCATTGTTTTCGATTGAAAATCTATACCCAGTCATGTTTATGTTTGTTTATCGCATAACTCAGTTTTATGATTCTATTTTGATGCATATAAATGTTTTGGGCCGAATGCCCTGTTTTACTGAAATGCCCGAGCGGCTTGAGAGGTTTATAACTGAGTGAGGCCGAGGGCCTGATTTGTGAGGATGAGTGTGGATCGGGTCTGCCCGCCTGCAACATACTTTATTATTATAGCACGTGAGTTATCCGTGCAGCATGTGAGTTGTCCATACAGATTATAGCGCTTGGGCTGAAGGAGCCCCGCCGGAGTCTGTACACACCCCCAGTGAGCGCTGGTACCTACTGAGTGCGAGTGCCGAGTGCCGAGTGCTGAGTGACTGGGAGGCATGAGTGATTGTGAGGTATGCCCGAGAGGCAAGAGTGATGGTGAGGTATGCCCGAGTGACACGAGTGACTGTGAGGTTTGCCCGAGGGGCTGTATATGAGTGATGTTTTGCCCGAGGGGTTGTTTATGATCTCATCATTTTTTCTCACCTTTGCATTTTTCCTCTGTTTGAAAACTGTTGAAAAATATCTTTAAATGATTTTTTCTGGAACTGGGTTTAAACGATATATTTAGATTCAAACCTTGATTTTAAAAGCATGTGGTATTTTACTGAGATTTCCTGATATGAACGTTATATGCTTTATTGCTCGACACTACTGCTCAGTCTTTATTTATTATTGTTACTTACTGAGTTGGCGTACTCACGTTACTCCCTGCACCTAGTGTGCAGATTCAGGTGTAGCTGGACACGGTAGTAGTTATTGATTGTTCTGGTTGCAGATTTTCTTGGAGATAGCAAGGTAGCTATTTAGCGATCGCAGCCCCTGCTCTTCTCCCTCCTATCTTCCCTAGTTGTATTTAGTTATTTTCTAGGCTGAGTTAGCCTTGATATTGGTAGACAGTTTGTAGTAGATGATCGTGACTAGTGACACCCCGATGTCGGGCTTTTTCTTCCGCACTTTTATTTTGATTTAAACTCCTTTGCGAAGGTTTTTATGTTAAATAGCACTTAAATTATCTTTGAAATGAAAATATCGGTTTGTTTTGGAAATGAGTCGGCTTGCCTAGTTCCACGATAGGCGCAATCACGACATGGGTTTGTTTAGGTCGTGATAGTTTATATGTGCAAATTTTATTGAGTTAAAGTCTTGAGCATATTGTGTAGTGAGTTGAATAATTATTGGTATATATTTAATCATCTACTTGTCGTGCCTAAATCCTTATTGTTGACTCCTTATTGTTGACTCTGTTGTTATATGACAATTTGGATTTTCCCCTCTGCAAATAATTAATTAAATGAGCTTAAGAAGAGGTGTTTATATAATTATTAAAAATTTGATTTTTATGAAGACTTTACTTTTTGTTGAGTAATTTCTATCTCTATTGATTATTTTTGGGTGTTGTACACATTTTGTGGAGTTTTTGGCTATTTGTTGTGAAATTAATCGACTTGGTTGTAGCTTTGAAATTTGGTTGTGGCCATTGGGCAAATTGTGATATGAATTGATTTTTGTTATGTTGCTGTGATAATTTCCTGTGTAAATTGTTGTGTTGTGTGAGTTGTTATTTTGGGGAGATACGGGTGGCATTTCACCATTGATATTATGTGGTTATAAGGGTGCCATTTTACTATTGTTGTGTTTGTTGAAATATTGTCGGGGCGGAGCGATAAGGGTGGCTATAGGAGAGATAAGGGTGGCAATAAGAGAGAAAAGGGTGGCTATTGATATTGTCTATGCAGAGCGATAAGGGTGGCTATATGAGTGATAAGGGTGGCAATATGAGCGATAAGGGTGGCTATTGTCAGGGACGATATGTGATGATGTTGTGATTTTCTTGTGTTTATTTTTATACCTTGTGCAATTTGTCTTGTTGTTGATAAATTGATAACAATATGATTTACGTTGGATTTGAGATCCTGTGGCTATTGCCATGCGGATTACAAAATGAAATGTGGGCACGAGGTGCCGTGAGTAAATAATGAGGATATTTGGCACGTGAATTGTCCGTGCAGTTGTGATATGAAATGTGGGCACGAGATGTTGTGATGAAATGATAATGATAATTAGCACGTGAATTGTCCGTGCAGTTGTGATATGAAATGAGGGCACGAGGTGCCGGGGAAATATGATATAATTAAGGGTACGAGGTGCCGTGAAAATATGAAAATGGGCTGAGACTCGTGTTTACGAAAAATATGAAAATGGGATGAGACCCGTATTTTTATGATTATGAAATGAGGTATCACATGGTGACTTTTTAATCGAAATAATTATATTCAAAATATTTATTTGGAAGAATTTTTACTTAGAAAGTATTATATGAAAGAATTGTATTTGAAAGATATTTATTTGAGGAAATTATATTTGAAAAGATTTATTGAAAGAATTATATTTGAAAAATAATTATTTGAGAAAATTATATTTGAAAGAGAGTTATCTGGAAGAATTATATGTGAAAGACATTTATTTGAAGGACTTGAATTAATTGGATATAATTGTATTTATTAATTGTTGAGTGATATTAATGGTATTCTGGTTGTCTGTTGTGCATATCACTGGTTGTTTTATCCTGCCCTTATTATTATTATTATTATTATTATTATTATTATTATTATTATTATTATTATTATTATTATTATTATTATTATTATTATTATTTGTTTCCTATTATTTTGTATATTATATTGCACAGGTTATTAGACTAGTGAGTGTCTTGACTGTACCTCGTCTCTACTCCATTGAGGTTAGTCTTGATATTTACTGGATACCGACCGTGGTGTACTCATACTATACTTCTGCACATTTTTGTGCAGAGCCAGGTATTGGAGATATCGGACTTGAGCAAAGTTAAAGCGCGATCGTAAGGATATAAGGTAGAGCTGCTTGGTCGTCGCAGTCCCTTGGAGTCTTTTTATTTCATTGTACTGTTATTTTGTAATCAAACAGTAGTGTATATTCGGTCATCGTGATCATTCCATGTATTCAGTTAGAGTTCTTGACTCAGTACTACCAGTTTTGGGAGGTTATGTATTGTAACTATTTCCGCTGTTAGTTTAAAAAAAAAATGGCTTCAAAAGGTAATCTAAATCGGCTTACCTAGTCTTAGAGACTAGGTGCCATCACGACGCCTGTAGTGGGATTTTGGGTCGTGACACATATGTTATTGCCTCAGCCCAAAATTCTCTTTCCAAGCCAGCATTGGACAACATACACCGAACCTTCTCCAGCAAAGTTCAGTTCATGCGTTCTGCCACTCTATTCTGTTGTGGTGTATTTCTGACGGTGAAATGTCTCAAAATGCCATCATCTTCACAAATTTTATTGTAAAGATCATTTTTGTATTCTCCACCGTTATCTATGTAGAGACACTTTATCTTTCTGCCTGTTTGAGTCTCTATCATC
Organism: Nicotiana tabacum; assembly: GCF_000715075.1. Lineage (NCBI taxonomy): Eukaryota > Viridiplantae > Streptophyta > Magnoliopsida > Solanales > Solanaceae > Nicotiana > Nicotiana tabacum. The sequence continues at coordinate 23,087,915 of NC_134083.1, forward strand.
GCCTTCCATTTGAGAAAAATTACCAGTACCTCATCTTTAGTTTTCATAGTATACACCCACACTCTTCGGAAAAAGTCATCAATAAATATTACAAAATAATGTTTCCCACTTAATGAAGGTGTTTTGGAAGCACCCCAAACATCAGAGTGAACATAATCCAAAATACCTTTAGTATTATGGATAGCTGTTCCAAATTTAACCATTGTCTATTTTTCCTTGATACAATGCTCACAAAACTCCAAATTGCAAGTCTTTACTCCTTTTAACAATCCTTGATCTAATAAAATTTTCAAGAATTTTCCTCCAGCATGTCCCAAGCGCATGTGCCATAGCTTGGTTGCTTCTGCCTCCTTGTCATCACTGGATGTCACTGTTGTTGTCCCAATAACTGTACTACCATGATAGTGGTACATGTTTTTATTTCGCCGAATTCCCTTCATTACCACTAGTGCACCAGAGCATATTCTCATTACCCCATTTTTTTCAACGACTTTGAGCCCCTTTTGACTCCAGAGCTCCTACAGAAATGAGATTTTTCTTCAATTCCAGTACGTATCAAACATCTGTTAATGTTCTGATCAATCCGTCATGGTTCCTTAATTGGATGAACCAATACCATATGCGGTAAGAGGATTATTATTTTCGGTGTGAATAACTCCACATTCTCCTTCTTGAAAATCAACGAACCAGTTCTTGTTGAGACACATATGATAGCTACAAGCGGAATCCATCAGCCATATGTCAGATGGTTTGAATGGCTCATTTGTAACTAGTGAGAAATCAGAGTCGTCATAATCAACTGTATTTGAATCCATGACAGTCTTCCCATTGTTAGGTTTGGCCTTGTTTTTCAACTTTGGACAGTCTTTCTTCCAGTGCCCGTTTTCTAGGCAAAAGGCGCATTCATCTTTGCTAGGTCTGGATCTTGACTTGGATCTTCCTTTCTTCATTCTCATATGATTTTGAGAACGACCTCTCACAACCAGTGCTTCTCCTTCTCCACTCTTTTTCTTTTCTCTCTTTCTTTGTTCATAGCTGTATAAGGCAGAACAAACTTCTTTGAGAGATACATCATCATTCCCATGAAGTAGAGTTGTTTCAAGGTACTCGTATTCATCGGGAAGTGAACTTAATAACATTAAGGCCATATCTCCATCACTAAAGGTCACACCCATATTCTGCAAATCTATCGCCAGCTTATTAAAGCTGATGATGTGATTATTCATTGTAGTACGAGGAACATATGTGAAGCGCAATAATCGTTTTTTCATGTAAAGTTTATTTTAACTGTTTTTCTTCAAGAATTTATCCTCCAATGCATTCCACAATTTACTTGCAGAAGTTTTTTTTGTGTATGGATACTTCTGTTCTCTTGCGAGGTAAGATCGAATGGTACCACAAGCAACGCGGTTGATAATATTTCAATCTCCTTCTCCGATATTGTCTGATTTATTTTCTTCTATGGTAATATCTAGCCCTTGTTTAAAAAAGACATCAAGAACCTCAGCTTGCCACATCCCGAAATGTCCTGACCCATCAAATATTTTAACTGCAAATTTCGCATTTGACATAATTCTTGTCATAAGCGAAGATGCCAACGACGTATTACTGACACCCGATGTGGACTCTTCATTTTTATTATCTCCCATTTTGCTATAGATACTATTTATTTGCTGACAGTACAGAACACCAAAGTAATTCTTTTCTGATGTGGAAGTTCAGACTATGCTGCAACCACTGAGCATACTAAGATAGAACCTTGGCTCTGATACCAATTATTGCGGAAGTCGAATATATAGAGAGTGATTAAATCACAACTACTATATCTAAAAGTAGCTAATAAATAGTAAATGAGACAATAATAAAATGAATATCAGAAATTAACGAGGTTCGGCAAAATTTGATTTTTGCCTAGTCTTCGGACACAATCAACTCAAATTTATTTCACTCCAAAAATACAAGTGAAATACTACAAGAGAGAAAGAAGATTCAAATGCCATAGGAGATAAGAAGGCAAGTGAGAGATATTTACAAATGAACAAAAACCTTGCTATTTATAGAAGGGAAATGACCTTAATAATGTCATGCATGACATCATATTAAGTGTGAACATGCAATGTAAATGCATAAAAAATATATCTACCAATTTCTTCCTAAAAGGAAGCTTCAAATATTTACACTAGTTCACATTAATCTTGTCAAAATTGAACAGGAGATATATCAATTGTTCACACAGCCATGACGTTTAGCCAACTTGAGAGTCAAGTTTCATTCTGTTTAACCAATTTCAGCTTTTCATGCCCTACAAGGGTGATAGGAATGGATTTGTATTCTATACTTAACATTAATAGAGTAACGTAATCATTCACTCAAATAAAATGGTGAAACGGGATATAAATTTAAATAACCCTTAATCATTTCTGCCCCACATTAATATTCTGCTTCTGGACAGCTGATCTGTCATAAATTTAAAGTTGATCCTGCAACTTTGTTTCATACTCAAGTCTGTATTATATGCTATAGTTAACAATGTTCTAGGCACATAGTAATCCGAAAAGATCCAATAACGTGCTAACGTTTGTCTTACAAAACGAATATATTAGTTAAAGTATTATCAACAAATCATTGATAGCAAGAATTCTTTGTTATTTTTCAAAAGGCAACTTTACAATAGTAAACTACTTAATTAAGTATATTTGTTTTTTCAGCTCTAATTAAGGAAGAAAAGAAATCCAGTCACGAGTGCATATTGTAGGCTAATTAGTTCTCCTGCTTTGCTTCTTACCTTCTTTAATTTAATTTGTGGAGAAAGAGGAATGATTAACTCTGTAAATGGTTGAGCTATTTCTAATTTCCAATAAAATAGGACTTTGTAGCAGATAACCTCAGAGAGTACATATACATGCTCTATTGTCTTACACCCCCATTATCACACAGAGTGACACAGTTAATAATTAATACAGTTACTATATAGAGGATATATGAAAACCTCAATTATTTATCATATAGCGTCACATGAGCATGATTACAAACATCCATTTCATGAATTAAAATGTGCAATTAATAAAGCCACCTTCTTATTGAGAGTAGCTTAATTATTCTACATATATAGAGTTGAAGTGTCCGAAAGGCTTCTGGTTGCCGCAGTCAAGGTTCTCTCCCGGGCTAACACCTAGAATTTTGCAGTATCTCAAGTAGAAGCCAATTCGATCCTTTACCTTCTCGTCAAAACCATGACCACATTCTAATCCTCCGTTGAGGATGTTTGTGATGACCCCGTAACCAGGGAGCCTATTGGCTGCTGTGTCTGATGTGGACGGTTTCCATTTCCCGAGAATGTCATCGTGGCACGTAGGCATTGGTGGTTTTGAAGTACTAGTCATCCAGACCCAAAGTGCAGTTTTGAATGAGATGACTCTGTCAGCGGCCACCAAATCAGGATTTCTTAGGAGGTTTTCTCCTATTGCATCTCCACAAGGCCCATAGTTGTAGTTGCTGCATTAACATGGTTTAAAATACAATTAAAATTATAAGTACCTCTAGTTAGTATATCAAGATTCAAGGCAAAATATCTTAAAGCAGAGCACTAGTAGATTTACAAAATAGACGTTGTGCCACTCAATGGATGTGTGCAAAAAAGTGAAGAGAACATACTATGAAATTTGGATGGGGCCTCGTCCATAATATTTCTTGCCGGGAGCGCACGGCCACTCAACGCTTGGTTTGCAGTGGGAATCAGGGTTGCCTCTTTGGATTTTGAAGCAGTAACCCCATGTATAAGGGCCATCAGGTGCAGTTGGCCAACCACCTGTTCAAGGATATATCTTACAAGTTAGGAACTTAACATAAGTAGTTCGCCGAAGTTGCCAGTTTGAAGATCAAATTAAGAAAACCAAGGTAGCAATGCAGTTTACTCGAGAACCTAGAAATTATCATTGTGGTTCCTATGCAACAGCAGCTTGTCAAATAATTCACTGCTAATAATTTCGGTTATGTCTGGTTTTCGTAGACTGGCTTGCTGAACACATTGTGCGGCCAACACCCTTGGGATGATCAGTAACAAAGCGAGAAGTGAAAGAGTTGCAAATGTACAGTAGTGTCTCAGCTTCATTCTCATCATATTCATATTTTGCATTGAGATGGGGATGAGTTGACGACACACATGATGAGATGGTAAGCTATTTATAGAGATAGTCTCCGAGGACTGTGCTTGATTTTAAAATAAGTAAATTCCATTTACCCTCTCTAATCTTTGGCATTACACTCTACAAGACAATAACCAACCATCTTAAATAGAACATCGAACATCCGGATCGATCGGATCCATCTTCTTATTAATGAAGGGGTGTTTGATTAATTAATTGCTTCACTTCAATTTATTTATCCTGATTTGATTTGGCACAATTAGTAATAAAGAAATTAAGACTTTTGAAATTTATGGTATTAAATATTTCCATTGCTATAATATTTGTATAGCTATAAAACTTTTAAAACTTGTTATATTAAACTAATCATAATTTGCGTGGCTATAAGTACTTCTCGTTAGAGAAGTATAGGAATATGTCAATCTTTGGGACTAATAAGCAAATAATAAGAATCATTTTAAAATGTAAGGGCCATGAGTTTTACTTATTACTTCTCGGTTTTGCAATTTGAGTCCGTAAGTTTAGTTTGTTTTATTTCAGTCCTATGATATTAACTGCATACTCGCAGAAAGTTTCTATCGACTTCTTTTTAAGATTCTGGATATAGAAGACGTCCGGTGCATTCTCTGTGTTGAATCTGAACCGATCCATAAAATCTGACGCCATGCTTACCCAATTAATCCACTTCTTCAGATTTTGACGGATGTACCAGGATAGGGCGTATCCAATGAGGCTCCTCATGAACATCTTCATGTGGATTCTTTCATCTTTACCAACCCCTACGAGCTTGTCGCAATACGTCCTTAGATGTACCTTTGGATCATCTGTCCCGTCGAACATTTTGAGCTTAGGAGGTTTGTTACCCTTTGGTAGTTCTACATTCGGTTGAATACAAGGTTTTTAATGAGGCAACAGTGAATCGTGCTAACTTAGATCTGAAGACCGATTTTAAATCGGAATCAATGGTTGCATCAATAATATCCAAGCCTTGTCAAGATCGACCTCGAATACTGGAGTCCATCACCCTCGGGTTAAGCTTCTTAGAAAGGAAAGAAGGAAATTTCATGCTTGAACAGCCTAGGCTCGGTGGTTAGGATTTATTCTATGGGCAAAACGGTTAAGTGAACCGTGCTCGTGTAGGCCACCTTAGCCATATTACAAGATTTTACACGCTTTCAATCATGTACTTTATACATAGAAATGAAAGAAAGTTTTCACCTTGCTATTACGTATTTTTTCCTTTTAAAGTATCGAGCTTAAGGGCTATCCCTACCCGGGGACTATCAAGCCTAAGGGCTACCCCTACTCGGGGACTGTCGTCCGAAATAAGTTCGGGCACTTGGGTTATCAAAACCCAAAGGCACAAAACCTATTAGGTAGTGCCGAAACCTAAAAGGATATGACCCCCGTAATCAAAGTGTAAGGCCTTCGATAAAAATTCAAAACCTGCCAAAAGGTTATCCTGGCAAAAGTATCATCTAAGAACACTTAAGCATTTTGGGAAAACTTTCGGTCACCCTAATTTTTCAAAGCTTCAACCAAATAAAAAATTGCATCGAGATCAGGTTCTATTTGGACCTCCGAAAAACAAACGACTTATTACTACATTTGGTTCTATGCTAAGGCATTAGAAATATTTGCAAGAATAGAAATTGTAAAAAGATGCTAACAAAGTAGAGACTTGAAATTGCCAAAAGGGAAAATTTTATATATTCCAGAATATCTTTACAAAGCCCTAACAAAAACAGCCTCAAAATAAACAAAAACTATGTACACTACATAAAAACTAAAAATTTCTCAGGCATTCACGCTTGATCTTCACCAGAGCCCGATTCGTCACCAGAACCATCGGGGCCTTCGGATCCTTTGGAACCCTCGGAGCCCTCCGTACCTTCGGGCTCGTATAGTTTTTTTGCCTCGGCCTCAAGGCTTTTAGCCTTTTGGATCTCGGTCGTCCAGTCGAAGTTCGGGCATGGATCTCTTCGAGGGTCCCCTTCGAGACAGCCGCCTCACATATTCGGTATTGGTCTTCATAAGAGCCTCGGCTGCTTCGACATCAGCCTTGTATTAGGCCACCATCTCGTCAGCATCAACAGAGGTTGTCTCCTGCTTGGACCTCGTTGCTTCAGGCTCTTTAACAAGGGCATCCCGTTCTGCGGTGGTCGAGCACAGCTATGCTTGGAGATCTTCATTTAGCTGAGCCCGTTTATCAGCTTTCTCCTTCGCCACCCAAAGCTGAACCTCTACCGAAGACAGCTTTGCCTGGATGGTCTCCTTCTCCGATGCCAGCAGATCCATCTTCCTTTTCGACCCATCGGCCATGACTTGAATCTCGTCCATCTGCTTTCGGAGTTGGTCGATCTGGTCGATCTTCTACTGGACCTACGAGGTTTGGTCGTTAGCCTCTACGACTAGTTTCTTGTTTCTAACTTCAAAGACCTTTACCTTTTCAACCAAGTCGGAATGCTCCCGCCTCAGGACCGATGCTTCTTTCTGAGTCCTATCCAGCTCGGCCTGAAGGTCCTTAATGATCCAGTCGTCTTGCTAGCTGAGGAGCTTGTACGAATCCCTTTTCTATGCTTGGTCCTTGAGCTCTAGCTCGAGCTGGTTGACCTCGACTTGGTACCGGAGGAAGCTTTCATAATGAAGTACCGAGGCCTGCAAAACAAAGAAAGTCATGAGAAATATCCAAACATAAGTAAAATTCAAAAAGACGTAATGACGCCTTAACCAGTTCAACGCCTGCTGTGCCTTGTTGAAAAGACACGACACGTCCACCTTGTTCGTTTTTGCCTGGTCCTCCTCGGTCACCAGGAATCAGAGGTAACTGGCTACCCCCACAAGAGTAGATAAAACCCGGGCATCTTTCGGAACAATGAGGATAACCGATCTCTTGCGACCGGGGTCCACGTTCGGAGTAGGGAACTGATTAACCAGTTTTGGGCTTGAACTCTTCCCACCAACTTCCAATAATGTATCCTTCCTCGGGACTTCCAGGTCACCCAGCCCGAAAAAGTCTTCCAAACTGGACGAGTCCACACCATCAAAAAAGGAATGAAGAGGATCGTCGGCACCATGGATCCCTTTATTAGACTTCTCCTTCCCTGCTTAGGCCTCCTAGACCATACCGGGCACTTCCTTCGGAGCGGATCCAACGTCCCGGGGGGTCCCACCCCCGATCTCTATATCGACCTCTCGAGTCTGAAGGAGGTCGGCCTTACGAGTCTCCCCCTTGGTTGCCTCCTACTCCCTGGGAGGGGTCGATCCATGGGCGATGAAAATATCATCTTCTTTTGGCTCATCTCTAAGCCAGAGAAGCGAATCGGAGTCTGGCACCCAGGTGCTGGTGCTCTTCCCGGGCTTGTGAGCCACCCTTTTCTTTGGTTTCACCTCATGGCCCGGGGAGCCCAAAGGTTTTCTTTTCCTTTTCTTCTTTTCCGCCACAGCAGCCCTGACGTTGTCCCATAACAGAGGGATCAATAGAAACGTCCTCGTCCGCTTCTAAAGGCCTAAGCTTTTTGGTCTTAGACAAACCTATATATTAAAAAAAAAGTCTATTGTGAGCTGAGGACACGATAACAACTATTTGAAGGGGAACCTTACCATGAGAACATGTCTCCCATCGGCCCTTCGACAACTTGTGCCATGAGCGCTCGAAGTATGACATCTGTTTACAGATGCCTTCGATCCACTCCTTAAGCTGGGGGACCGCATTTGGAACCCAGGCAACAGCTGCACAATCACAATAGTGAATGAAAGGAAAGAAAATGAAGAACAATTGACGCTTAAGGAGAGGCTGCACTTACGAGATGCATTCCACTTCTCAGGGAATTGCATGAACTCGGGAGGGATCAAGTTTTCAATCTTTACCCAAATAAAGCATCCCTACCAGCCCCCAGTCTCGGTCTTCATCAATTCTCGAAAAGGGGGCCTTGCTGGCCCTGTGAGTGAGCTTAATCAGTCCCCCTCGAAAGATTCGGGGACTGTATAAACGGAGTAGGTAAACCAATGGGACTTGGTCTTATTCACGAAGTAATGAAGAAGGATCACGATCCTCTATAGAGATGGGTGGATTTACCTGAGGCACGCCTCGTACCTCTTGCAAAAATCTAAAATAACCGGGTTCACGGGCCCAGCGTGAAGGGGTAAGTGTAAACACTTAAGTACCCATCCACGTGGGTAGTAATAGCGTCCTCAGGCCCATAGACTACCACGTCCTTACTTTCCCAATTACAATCCTCTCGGACAATGGGAAGGACATCTTCGGCCACAGAGCATATGTACCTTGATGCTCCTTCACCCCGGTCCTGCTTGGGCGAGGTTTCTTAACCTTGAAGTCGTCCGCAATAGAACAGCCCTCGGGAATAAACATTTTCAAAGGGGGCTCAGGAGCCGGTTTGGCGGCTGCCAACTCGGTGGTAGCCACATTGGGAGCAGCTGCCTCGAGGATGACTATTTCGGGATCGACCGCCTCAATACCATCAACCGGTTGGGAAAATGAAGAGGCAGCCTGTTGGGGAACTGATTTGGAAGTTTTAGCCATTGTTGGCTGGTAAAATTTGAAGATTAGTAGAATAGGTATGGAGGTTTGGAAGAACAAGTTTGAAGGTTGAACAACGGGATATGAAGAATTTAAGAAGATTTGTGCAAGACTCTAAGAACAATTATGAGATGATAGATGGGAAGCTCAAAGGTAAAAGCTTGGTCAAAAAGTAGAAATAGAACAAAGGATAGAAGCTTTTATAGGGAAGTAGGTGACGTTTCGCATTCGGAGGCAACCAACCGATGATTGACACGTATTCGAAGTCAGAACGACTCAACTGATAGGACGTTTTGACTCCTTCGTCGTAACATACAGAGGAAGGAACCGGAGAACATCTATCGTTTCCCATCATTTCGGTAAACCTACTCTCTGAGAAACAAGGGGACTATCTGTATACTGGTAAATCCAAGGCTTAATGAGTACCCCGATTTTCCGGTGAGGCAAAAGAAGCAAGGACATGATTGCAAGGAATCAGAATCAAAGTTAGGAGCCTCTCGCATCAAGGCCCGAGTAAAATGCCTACCCTCGGAAGCTATCGAGACCCCCCCTCCCCGGGTCCGATTCGAGTTCCAAGACCTCGGAGAGCATTACCAAACATCCACGCACTATTAACAAAGGGTCGTAATATCCGTGTCCAACCGGATATCATGGCGTGAATTTCGGCTCGTATCGGCGGTAGATGAGTGATTAGCGAAAATGAAGATTTACCTTTCTTGGAATCGTACTTAAGGTAGAACTCCCCTACTATGTAAAAGGGAAGTTGATTATTCATTAGACATATTGTAACACGCATATCAAGAAAATATACATTTGTTTTCTCTACTTCTAAAGATCATTCTAAGTTTTTGATTTTACTCATAGCTCCTCATAAGTGCTTGGCTCCGAACCGAGGGCGGGTTATTGGGTAACCTTGTAACCGATGTCGGACCCAATATTACTATTGATTTGGCTATTTATTTCGTCTTTAATTTGCCTATTTAAAGTCATTAATCACTTGTATTGAATTAGTCCACATATCCTTAAAACCTCGTATAAATTCAATTGTTATCCATTTTTAAGGGTAAACATATATATCGTGGATAAGTAAAACTAAACAGAGGGAGTATATTGTTTGCTTTTAAATAGTAATTATTTCGTCTGGACTTTAGAATTGTGGTTCATGACGTACTCTAAAAAGGCCAAACCCATCCTAAAGTATCAGTGAATGGAATTTGGAGATGTTTTGGTGAATGGGGCAGTAGCAATGTGTACTACTGTCACGACCCAAAATTCACATGTCGTGATGGCGCCTATGTCAATACTAGGCAAGCCGATAAATATCAATAACCTACAATTTCTTTTAAATGCTGAAAACATAATAATCAAGTTTAAGAGAAAATTCCAAAATTACTGGATATAAATACACTCCCAAAACCCGGTGTCACTGAGTACATGAGCATCTAAATGGTAACAAAGTCTGACTGATAAAAACACTGTCTAAAAATATAGAGCAGTACAGAAACTGAAAGGAAGAGAGTTAAGGTCTGTGGACGTCAAGCAGCTACTTCGATAGTCTCCAACAGATAAAGCTCCAAAACACTAGCAACCGCCATGTTCGGAGGTACCTGGATCTGCACACGAGGTGTAGGGTGTAGTATGAGTACAACTAACTCAGCAAGTAACAATACTAAATAAAGAGCTGAAGATAGTGACGAGCTTCACAACTAAGTCCAGTTACAGTAATTTCCAACATAAGAAGATAGTCATGCTTTCAAGTTCATCATTTAAAACTGAAACAGTAATTCATATCAAATTCGACTAAAACAGAAGATAATGTCTTTTAGAAATTTTCAAAATAGTGATATATGATAGCTGAAGTACAACAATAATAAAATCAATCCTTCCCCTCAGAGCAACAGTCACTCAGTCCTCCTATTCACTCCAACCTCACGATCACTCTTTACTCATAGTCATTCATTCCTCTCAATCACTCAACACTCGGCACTCGCACTCAGTTGGTACCTGCGCTCACTGGGGGTGTGCACAAACTCCGGAGGGGCTCCTTCAGCCCAAGCGCTTTAACAAGCTAATCATGGCATAAATAATTGAAACATGATGCGGCGTGCAGCCCGATCCCATAAATATCCTTACAATCAGTCTCTCGGCCTCACTCAGTCATCAACCTCTCCAGTCTCTCGGGCTCTCAGAAATCATGATAAGCAGCCCAAACGGTAATGATATGATGCATTGATAATGAACAATAGAGACTGAGATGTAATGTGCAAGTAAAACTGTGACTGAGTGCAAAACAACAATTTAGCAAATAATTCAACAAGTACACAACCTTTGTGAGTCCCTACAGTGTAAACACATATTTTAAACATGATTTATAGTTTGATTCTCTAATACGTCAAAAATGTACGGATATCAAAAGATTATTCAACCATACAATTCCATGGAATTTATCAAGTCACAGTTCCTACGGTGCACGCCCTCACGCCCGTCACCTAGCATGCGCGTCACCTCAAAACCAATCATACAATACATAATCTGGGGTTTCATACCCTCATGAACAAAATTAAAATTGTTGCTTACCTCAACCCGTAAAATTCTTTATTCCGTTGTGCCCTTGCCTCGCGAATCGACCTCTGAACGCCTCGAATCTAGTCACAATTAATTCGATTCAGTCAATACAAATTATAGGAATTAATTTCATATGAAAATATAACTTTCCAACAAAATCAGAAATTGCACTCAAAACTTACCTGTGGGCCCATGTCTCGGAACCCGACAAAAGTTACAAAATATGAACGCCCATTCAACCATGAGTCCAACCATAACAATTTTATCAAAATCCGACATCAATTTGACCTTCAAATATTAAATTCTTATTTTGAAATCCCTAGGCCCAAATCCTCTAATTTCTCCTCCAAAACATGTAATCTAGTCGAAATACTCAATGATAATCTAAATATTATTGACTAAAAATGATCACAAGTGACTTACCTCAAGATTTTCTGTGATTTCTCGCTCAAAAAGAGCCTCAACCCGTGTTGGAAATGTTAGAAATGAAGCCAAAATCGCGAACCCATGTTTTAACATTCTGTCCAGGCTTTCCGCACCTGTGGAACCGCTTCTGCAGTGAATTCTCCGCTTCTGTGGAAGCCACTTAATTTCCCCAGTCCCACATCTGCACTCCTTATCCCGCACCAGCGGAGCCGCTTCTACGACCTTCCATCCGCTTCTGTGGAAACAAGCCTCTCCCTCAGCTCTGCATCTGCGGAACCTCGCTCGCACCTGCGGGCTTACAGATGTTCTCAACCCCTCACACCTGCGCACTGTCCAAGCAAGCCTAGCTCCGCTTCTACGTAAAATACGCCGCATCTGCGGCCAATTCCTCGTAGGTGCGAACACACCATAAAACATAAATTTCCAGATTTCTTCTAAGTCCAAATTTGATCCGTTAACCATCTGAAACTCACCCGAGACCCCTAGGACCTCAACCAAATACACCAAAAAGTCCTAAAACATCATAAGAACTTAGTCGAATCCTCAAATCACATCAAACAACATTAAAACCATGAATCACACCACAATTCAAGCTTAACGAAACTAAGAATTTTCAACTTCTACCTTCGATGCCGAAACCTATCAAATCAAGTCCGATTGACCTCACATTTTGCACACAAGTCATAAATGACATAGCATACCTATTCCAATTTCCAGAATCGGATTCCGACTCCGATATCAAAAAAGTCAACTTTCCGGTCAAACTTCCAAACTTAAATATCTATTTTAGCCATTTCAAGTCTAATTTAACTACGGACTTCCAAATAATTTTTCAGACACGCTCTTAAGTACAAAATTACCATACGGAGCTATTGAAATCATCAAAACTCTATTCCATGATCGTTTATACATAAGTCAACAACCGGCCAACTATTTTAACTTAAGCTTTAAACCTTGGAACTAAGTGTTCTAATTCATTCCAAAACCTTTACAGCCCCAAACCAATTACCCCCGCAAGTCACATAACAACTGTAAAGTACAGATTGAGCAGTAAATGGGGGGATGGGGTTGTAATACTCTAAATGACTGCCGGGTCATTACATTCTCCCCCTCTTAAACAAATATTCGTCCTCGAACGTGTTTAGAATCATACCTGAAGCCTCAAATAGGTGTGTGTATTTGCTCTGCATCTCCCGCTCAGTCTCCCAAGTAGCTTCTCCGACTAGCTGGCCTTTCCACTGCACTTTCACCGAAGCTATGTTCTTTGATCTTAATTTTCGAACCTGCCGGCCATATAATAAGTCAAATTACCATCCAACTGCACTGTGCTGAAATCCAAAACATGAGACCGATCCCCGACATACTTCCGGAGCAAAGATACATGAAACACTAGATGAACCCTCGATAGACTAGGCGGCAATGCAAGTTCATAAGCCACTTCTCCAATCTTCTTAAGCACCTCAAATGGCCCAATATACCGAGGGCTCAACTTTCCCTTCTTCTCGAACCTCAACACACCTTTCATGGGTGAAATCTTGAGCAGAACCTTCTCCCCAACCATGTAAGCAACATCACAGATCTTTCTGTCGACATAACTCTTCTGTCTAGACTGCGCCGTGTGAAGCCGCTCCTGAATCACTTTAACCTTCTCCAAAGAATCCTGAACCAAATTAGTACCCAATAGCCTAGTCTCACCCGACTCAAACTAACCCACTGGAGATCGACACTGTCTCCCATATAAAGCCTCATATGGAGCCATCTGAATGCTCGATTGATAGCTGTTATTGTAAGCAAACTCCGCGAGTGGCAGAATTTGATCCCAAGAACGCCCAAAATCAATGACACAAGCACACAACATATCCTCCAATATCTGAATAGTGCGCTCGGATTGTCCGTCCGTCTGAGAGTGAAATGTTGTACTCAACTGAACTTGTGTACCTAATTCTCGTTGTACTGCCCTCCAAAACTGTGATGTAAACTGCGTACCCCAATTTGAAATGATGGACACAGACACACTGTGCAGGCAAACAATCTCGCGAATATAAATCTCAGTCAACCCTCCAAAGAATAAGTAGTACCAACGGGAATAAAATATGCGGACTTGGTCAACCGATCTACAATAACCGAAATAATCAAACTTCCTCAAAGTCCGTGGAAGCCTAACTACGAAGTCCATGGTAATATGATCCCACTTCCACTCCGGAATTTCAAGTCTCTGAAGTAATCCGTACTGTCTCTGATGCTCGTATTTCACTTGTTGACAATTTAAACACCGAGTTACAAACCCAACTATATCTTTCTTCATTCGCCTCCACCAATAGTGATGCCTCAAATCCTGATACATCTTCGCGGCACCTGGATGAATGGAGTACCACGGACTGTGAGCTTCCTTGAGAATCAACTCACGCAAACCATCTACATTAGGCACGCATAGCCTGCCATGTATCCGTAATACACCATCATCCCCAATAGTGACTTCCTTGGGATCACCGTACTGAACCGTATCCTTAAGGACAAGCAGATAGGGGTCATCATACTGACGTTTTCTCATATGATCATAAAGAGAAGACTGAGAAAGCATACAAGCCAAAACTCGGCTCGGCTCAGAAATATCCAATCTGACAAACTGGATGGCCAAGGCATGAATATCCAAGGCTAAAAGAATTTGTCACAACCTAAACCGATGGGCCGCGACTGGCACTCGATGCCTTACCTAATCGATCACCAACATAAGGTATCTTTCTTATCATACCATCATGGGTAAATGGTTCAGACGGGCCGTCATGAGATAACCAGAATAAAACATAAGGGAATACTAAATATATGACGACCCGACATGATATAGAAACTTATACATGTGACATACGGGCCTATAAGGCCGACATGATCATTTGTAAACTCAAAACATAGGCTGATACGGCCATACAAGTATCCATATATATGACATTTGTCTACAAGCCTCTAAGATTACATAAATGTAATAAAGGTCGGGATAGGGCCCTACCATACCAATCAATTCATGTCCAAATCATACTGACCAAATAGGCAACTCCGGAGCAAGTGGAGTGCACAAACACCTTCCGCTGAGCTGATAGCATACTAGGAGAACTCTCAACCTGTCTATCAGGACCTGCAGGCATGAAATGCAGCGTCCCCAGGCAAAAGGGACATCAGTACAAATAAAGTACCGAGTATGTAAGGCATAAAGGTAGTATATAAAAGACATGAAAGAAACATGGAATAAAGAACTCAACCTGTAATTCTGAATAACTCTATAAATCATTAAAAATTTATAATATCATGCATGTGCATATAAATGTCATACCATGCATAGGTATATGCGTACATAACATCATCAAGCCTCTGAGGGCATCCCATCATATCATCTCAGCCACTGTGGGCGAAATCATCAATGTATACTAGCTGATCAGGTGGTGGTGCGTATATAACACCATAACCTTTCCCCATACCCCATATACATATACTATACGTGTATATAATGCCATCGGGTCATGGGTAAATATACGTGTATAAATGAATGCAATGCATAATGAAGTAAGTCAATAAGATCTCTCGGAATGTGATGATACCCATGAAAAGATGATATGATAGTAGGGCATATGGGGAATTAAGAACATAGGCAACCCTAGTACTTCTAGGAATATAATCATTTGTGAAAGTTGTGTGCTTGCACATTTCGTTGTATCATATGGATCATGCCAAAAGGAAAGAAGGGATAGGCTTAACGTACCTTAACTCTATTGAGTCCTTAATACCTTCAAAGAAATTTTTCAAACAACTCAACTTAATCTACCATAGCATAAGGAGATTCAAAATCAGTATTGAGTAAAGGCTAAGTCCGCAACTTAAACTAGTAGCTTGTTTACGTAAATCTGGGCAGCATATTCCCTGTAACAAGAGCCTCCTCCAATACTATATACCAACAACAATGACCAGAGCAATCCAGCAATACATAATTATCAATAACAAGATACCATATAACAACAACAAGTCACAACTACTTCACGACGAGCGGCAAACTCCAATTGGAATCCGTATACCCCATATAGACTTCTTACTTTAACTTAATAGTATTATTAACATGATAATAAAGTCATTCATAAATGATTCCAACCTTATACCATATATTTATAACAAAGAAAACAATCTACAACTCCAATTATCCTCAATTAGCAACTTTATTCACTAGTTCATGTCTAGTCCATCCATTTAACTTAATCAATGTCAAGATAAACTTAAGAACATACAAGAACACAATATACATGCCTTCTACAGTAGCTTCAAGTCTAAATCCAAGTTACATTTAGCATATAACATCCCTCAATGTTAATACAACTCCATAGAAGTGATTTAAGCTAATCTTCACTTGCAATCTCAAGTTTCATATGTTTCTTTCATCAATTCACTTGATATATATACATGCATAACAATAGAAACAATATCATAATAAAGTTATTTTCACTATTTTTCAGCCATAACAACATATATATATATCAAAACAATATCTCTTCCCCTTTCAAGTGTTATCTTGTAATCTTCATCCAAATAACTTAACCAACACATAGATAAGATTAATCCCAAGAAATAGGGTGTTATAAATACCTTAAATAATCTGTAAAAATTCGAACCAAAGCTTCCCTTAGCTTACAAGCACCCTTAATCACATCACAACATCATAGAAACTCTCTTCTTCACTTAGGCTAACTTTGATGTTTGATTATGGTGTATTTTTTTGGAATTTGTTTGGAGCCTTTGGGGAATTGTTTGGGAGGGTTTGGAGAGTGTGAGGATAGAAGTAGAAATAAAAATGAGCAAAGCTCATCCCAAAAACGAGATAAGAATAAGTGAAGGTCGGCCCCCCGACCAAGTGGGTCCTATAGGGGCTTCCTACGCAGTCTCGCAAAAACACAAATAGCTTTCTACACCTATGTTGTATTGATGAACGGTTTAAAGAATAAGAAACTAGATACATGGAGCTTTAATTCCATATAAAGATCTCCCTGTAACTCTCAATATATTGGGAGAAAATGGCCTCGCAACCTGGTCTATAAACCTGCTAGTTTCTCTGAAGTGCAGCGACGTGATTTGGCGACCCTATTTTAAAAATCCATATTTCTCTACCCCAATATAGTAGGAATAAATGGTTTGTACCTTTGTAAACTAGGCTAAAATACCTTCATTTTGGTATGATATATGTCCCAAAATGACATCATAAAACTTACGGATTTAATTTCTCAAAACTGCTCGTTACAAGGCAAATCTTAGCTCGATTTTTCCGCAACTTAAATCTGATTTTTTCCAAACTTTATATTATATATCCAAACATCATATATAGTTATATAATGACTTTAAAATCATTTAAATCATGATTAAGAAGTCTGTTATTCATCTTAACTTAGTTAAGACTTTGGTAAACCTTTCTTATCCTTGTAGAAGGATTTCGTCCTATTTGAGCTTACATTAGATAATCCTAAATAACAGTGACGTCTAAAGTACGGGCTGTAACAACATTAAATCACTTCATATACTTTCAAAGAGGATCTCATTTTCGAGCTTACATCAATTGACTTACGACTTACTTTCACGTACAAAAGCATGGGGTCTAACAGCCTCTCTGCTACCGGTAAGTATGCTAAGCTGCCCAAATTCTCCGCCTTACGAATCAAGGCATCGACCACCATATTTGCCTTTCCGGGATGATAGAGAATGGTGATATCATAATCCTTAAGCAACTCCAACCACCTCCGCTACCGCAAATTAAGATCCTTCTGTTTAAACAGATATTGTAGACTTCGGTGATCGGTATAGACCTCATAATGGACACCGTACAAATAATGCTGCCAAATCTTCAAGGCATGAACAATAGATGCTAACGCAAGGTCATGGACCAGATAATTCTTCTCATGTACCTTTAACTGTCTGGACGCATAGGCAATCACCCTACCGTATTACATCAGCACTGCGCCGAGACCAATACGCGACGCGTCATAATACAGAGTATAAGACCCTGAACCTGTAGGCGACACCAATACTGGGGCTGTAGTCAAAGCTGTCTTGAGATTCTGAAAGCTCTCTTCACACTCATCCGGCCACCTGAACGGAGCACCTTTCTGGGACAATTTAGTCATAGGCGTTGCAATAGATGAGAAACCCTCCACGAAGCAATGATAATAACCGAACAAGCTGAGAAAACTCCGAATCTCAGTAGATGAAGATGGCATGGGCCAACTCTGAACTGCCTCTATCTTCTTCGGATCCACCTTAATTCCTTCACTGGACACTATGTGTCCCAAGAATGCCACTGAACTAAGCTAGAACTCACACTTAAAGAATTTGGCATACAGTCTCTCCTCTCTCGGCCTCCGTAATACAATACCCAAGTGTTGTGCATGCTCCTCTTGGCTACGTGAGCACACAAGGATATCATCAATAAATACTACGATAAATGAATCAAGATATGGATAGAATACAATATTCATCAAGTGCATAAATGTTGTTGGGGCGTTGGTCAGCTCAATAGACATCATGAGAAATTCATAGTGACCATAATGGGTCCTGAATGCCGTCTTTAGAATATCCGAATCCTAAATTTTCAATTGGTGATACCCGGATCTCAAATTAATTTTGGAGAATACTCTCGCTCCCTGAAGATGGTCAAATATTATAGAAGCTTCCCTGTGGCACACTGAGACAATACCTGTGATCACTGCATCTGAAGCAACGACATCTGACCTGGCAGGAAAAGCATAGAATCGGGCATGACTGCCACCTGATCGACCTCCCCCTCTTGGGCGACCCCTAGCTGACTGACCCCCATCCCCAGCTGGCAAAGTAACTAGTCTGAAGTGGTAATCTGATTCCTCTATTGCACTAGACCTCCCGGGCGACAAGGACACTGCCTCCATATATGCCCAAACTCCCCGCACTCAAACCAGCTCCCCGGTACTGGTGGCGGTGAGGACTGAATCGGGCCCCGAGAAACAGAATAACCTCTAGAAGCACCCGGTGCAATTAAACCATGATCTGAAGGAGCACGAGACAAACTATGGTCTGGAAGGGCACTAAGAGATGACTGACCCTGATGAGAACTATATGAAACATGGTTGGATGATGCACCACGGTGAACTGGACGACTCGCCTGAGCGTGTCTGTAAGGACGACCCTTGCCGTGGTAAAACTGACCCCCTGAAGGTACACCGCTGAAACTACTCAATCCACGAGGCCTCTTGGCCTCCCTCTCTCCACGCTCCTGGCTACGAACCATCTCTATCTGTCGAGCAATATCAACTACCCCATCAAAAGTAGCACCAGACACCCTCTCCCGAGTCATAAGTAAACACAACTGATATGTGAGGCCATCAATGAACCTCTTAATCATCTCCCTATCAGTGGGAACCAACCAAACTGCGTGACGATCCAACACAAAAAATCTCATCTCGTACTGGGTCACAGACATGCCATCCTTCTGAAATTGCTCAAACTGTCTGTGTAGCTCCTCCCTACGAGACTGCGGCATGAACTTCTCCAAAAAGAGAATAGAGAATTCCTTCCATGTAAGTGGTACTGCACCGACCGGCCTGCACCTCTCATAAGCCTCCCACCATCTGAAGGCAGCCCCAGAAAACTGAAAAGTAGTGAACGAGACCCCACTGGTCTCTAGAATACCCGCTGTCTGAATCATTCGCTGGCATTTATCCAGAAAACCCTGAGCATAATCAAACTCAACACCGCTAAATGATGGAGGTTGAAGCCTCCCAAATCTCTCAAGTCTCCTCTGCTCATCATCTGCCATAACGGGGATTACCGGGGGCGGAGCAACTGTAACCGGCTGGGCTGGTAGTGCCCCCGATATCTGAGTCCCTGCACTACCTGTTATGGAGTACGGGCAATAGGGTTATGAGTTACTTCCTTAGGATTGAGAAGTAGCTGGTGCGGCCTGAGCTAAAACCACCTGAGCAAGGACAGTGCAACTAGACAATATATATGCTAGAGCCTCGTGAAGGCCTGGAATCACAATAGGCACAGCTGGTGCCTGAGCTGGTTCCGTCGGCTCAACTATATCTGGAATCTACTCCTAAGCTGGAGCAACTGGTAGTGCTACATGTGTTGCTCCAACTGCTGTACGAGCGAAACCTCGACCCCTACCTCGGCCCCGGCCTCTACCACGACCCCATCTTCTCGCGTCCCTAACTGGTGGCACTGGTGGCTGACTGTCTGATCCAGTAGTACATATTCTCACCATCTGTGAGAGAATAGAATGAGAGAAATTTACTTTTCGGAATCAACAAATTAGCACAACAGGATACAAAAAAGTGAAATTTTCCAAAGGGTTCGGCAGCCTCTCGAAGATAAGTACAGACGTCTCCGTACTGATCTGCAAGACTACTAAACCTGCATATGACTCGTGAGACCTATATAACCTAGGCTGTAATACCAACTTGTCACGACCCAAAAATCACAACTATCGTGATAGCGCCTATCGCAATACTAGGCAAGCTGACAACATAAATAACCCACAATTTCTTTTAAATACTGAAAATATAATAATTAAGTTTAAGAGAACATCCCACATTTACTGGATATAAATACACTCTCAAAATCTGGTGTCACTGAGTACATGAGCATCTAAATGGTAATAAAGTCTGACTAATAAAAACATTGTCTGAAAATATAGAACAGTATAAAAACTGAAAGGAAGAGAGTCAAGGTATGCGGACGTCAAGAATCTACCACGATAGTTACCAATAGATAAAGCTCCGAAAAACTAGCAACTGCCGTGTCCGGAGGTACCTAGATCTGCACACGAGGTGAAAAGTGTAGTATGAGTACAAGCAATTCAGCAAGTAACAATACTAAATAAAGAGCTGGAGATAGTGACGAGCTTCACACCTAAGTCCAATTACAGTAATTTCCAACATAAGAAAATAAGCATGCTTTCAAGTTCATTATTTAAAACTCAAACAATAATTTTATATCAAATTCGACTAAAACAGAAGATAATGTCTTTTAGAAATTTCAAAACCACTGATATATGACAGCTGAAGTACAACAATAATGAAATCAATGCATCCTCTCAGAGCAACAGTTACTTCGTCCTCCCATTCAATCCAACCTCACGATCAGTCTTTCCTCACAGTCACTCATTTCTCTAAATCACTCAGCACTCGGCACTCGTACTCAGTAGGTACCTGCGCACACTAGGGTTCATACAGACTTTGGAGGGGCTCCTTCAGCCCAAACACTATAACAAGCCAATCATGGCATAAATCAATGAAATATGATGCGGCGTTATAACGACCCGATCAATCGTTTTGAGAGTAATAGTCCTGATCCCCTATTTTCTATGTCCCCCTATCTATTTCTACTTATGTGACTTACCGGGAGGTCTTGGTTTTAGTTAAGGAGTGAGTTGGGACACTTACTCCCTAAAACGGAAGCTTAAGTCTTAGGATTTTGACCATAGTTAGAACTATATGAAGATAACTCGGGAATTGAGTTATGTCGGTTCCGTTAGCTCCGTTGGGTGATTTTGGACTTAGGAGAGTATCCGGATTGTGAATTGGAGGTTCGTAGCTGATTTAGGCTTGATTTGGCGAAAGTCAATTTTTTGGAGATTTTGACCGGTAGTGTACCTTTTGATGTCGGGGTCGGATTCCGATTCTGGAATTAGGAGTAGGTCTATAATGTCAATTATGACTTGTGTACAAAATTTGAGGTCAATTGGACGTGATTTGATAGGTTTCGGCATCGGTTGTAGAAATTTAAAGTTTCGAGTTCATGAAGTTTGAATTGGAGGGTGATTCGTGTTTTTAGCGTTGTTTGATGTGATTCGAGGGCTAGAGTAAGTTTGTATGATATTTTAGGACTTATTGGTATGTTTGGTTGAGGTCCCGGGGGCCTCGGGTGTATTTCAGATGCTTAACGGATTGAATTTGGACTTACGCTAGTTGCTGAAGATTTTCTGGTTTCTGGTGTTTTCACACCTGCGGAGGGGAGACCGCAAGTGCGGGATCGCACGTACGGAAAGAGGAGCCCAGGTACGGTTTGGTCAAGCTGGTCTGTGAGTGCAGGTGCGAAATGGGAGCTGCATCTGCGCATTCGCAGATGCGGAGGATTCACCGCAGGAGTGAAAAGGGTCGGCCTGGGCAGAGTCGCAGATGCGGAAGGTCATTCGCAGAAGCAGGCCCACAGGTACGTGCCCTTTTCCGTAGAATCGGATCTTTGGACCTTAGGCCATCTCCGCACCTACGTTCTAAATTCCGCAGGTACGACTGGTGGTCCGCAGGTGCGAGATCGCTGGGCAGAAAAGAGGAAATTTTGAGGGTTTGGTCTCATTTTCATTTTGGGATTTTGAGAGCTCGGATTTTGGAGATAATTTAGGAGATTTTCAGAGGAAGTTTTTGGGTAACAATTCTTAACCCATTTATGGTTATATTTCACTAATCTATCACTAATTTCATCTTTTAATTTCGGATTTGGGTGAAAAATTGAGAAAAATGGAAAGAAGTTCTTCAACTAAGGTTTTGGGTTTTGATTGAGATTTTGATATCGTATTTGGATAATTTTGGTACGACTGAACTCATGAGCGAATGGGTGTTCATATTTTGTGACTTTACCCGATTCTGAGACGTGGGTCCGGGAAGACTTTTTGGGGCGATTTTCTAATTTCTTGCTTTAGCTTTGATTTCATTAATTAGATTAATTCCTTATAGTTGTATTTATGGTATGTAATTGATTTTTGGCTAGATTTGGGCCATTCGGTATTGAATATTTGTGGAAAAATCATTGTTACCAATTGATTGAGCTTGGTTCGAGGTACCCTATCTGTTTCTGCTTATGTGACTTGCCGGGAGGTCTTGTTTTTGGTTTAGGAGGGAGTTGGGACACTTAGTCCTTAAAACGGAAGCTTAAGTCTTAGGATTTTGTCCGTAGTCGGAACTGTATGAAGACGAATATGGAATGGAGTTCTATCGGTTCAGTTAGCTCCGTTGGGTGATTTTGGACTTAGGAGCGTGTATGGACTATGAATTGGAGATCTGTAGCTGATTTAGGCTTGAATTGGAGAAAGTCGAATTTTTGGAGATTTTGACCGGTAGTGAACCTTTTGATATCGGGGTCGAATTCCGATTCCAAAAATTGGAGTAGGTCCGTAATGTCAATTATTTCTTGTTTGCAAAATTTGAGTTCAATCGGACGTGATTTGATAGGTTTCGACATCGAGTGTATAAATTTAAAGTTTCAAGCTCATTAAGTTTGAATTAGAGGGTGATTCGTGTTTTTAGCATTGTTTGATGTGATTTGAGGGCTCGACTAAGTTTGTATGGTGTTTTAGAAATTGTTGGTATGTTTGGTTGAGGTCCCGGGGGCCTCGGGTGTGTTTCAGATGCTTAACGGATTGAATTTGGACTTAGGCTAGTTGCTGAAGATTTCCTCAGGTACTGGATCGCATGTGTGGAAGGAGGAGCGCATGTGCGTTTTGGTCAATCTTGGTCTGTGAGTGCAGGTGCAAAATGGGAGTCGCATCTGCGCATCCGCAGATGCGGAGGATTGACCGCAGGAGCGAAAAGGGACGGCTTGGGCAGAGTCGCAGATGCGGAAGGTCATCCGCATAAGCGGGCCCGCAGGTGCGTGCCCTTGACCGCAGAAGCGGATCTTTGAACCTTAGGCCATCTCTGCACCATCGATAGAAATTCCATAGGTGCGGCGTCGCAGGTGCGACTTGTGGTCCGCAGGTGCGAGATCGCTGGACAGAAAAAAGGGAATTTTGAGGGTTTGGTCTCATGTTCATTTTGGGACTTTGAGAGCTCGGATTTGGGCGATAATTTGGGAGATTTTCAGAGGAAGTTTTTGGGTAACGATTCTTAACCCATTTATGGTTATATTCCACTAATCTATCACTAATTTTATCTTTTAATTTTGAATTTGGGTGGAAAATTGGGAAAAATGAAAATAAGTTCTTCAACTAAGGTTTTGGGTTTTGATTGAGATTTTGATATCGGATTTGGATAATTTTGGTACGAGTGAACTCGTGAGCGAATGGGTGTTCATATTCTGTGACTTTTACCCGATTCCGAGACGTGGACCCAGGGAGACTTTTTGGGGCGATTTTCTAATTTCTTGCTTTAGCTTTGATTTCATTAATTAGATTAATTTCTTATAGTTGTATTTATGGTATGTAATTGATTTTGGCTAGATTTGGGCCATTCGGAGTCAGATATCCGTGAAAAAGGTATTGTTACCGATTGATTGAGCTTGGTTCGAGGTAAGTGGCTTGCCTAACTTTGTGTGGGGGAAATAACCTTAGGATTTGGTACTGTTGTGATATGCGAGCGCCGTGTACGTGAGGTGACGAGTACGTACACGGGCTATTTGTTGTAAAACCTGATTTATTTTACTGAGTAGTAATCTGTTTTTCCTTTAAATTGAGTTATGCCGTTTACATGAATATTAGTCTGTTTTTCATTCTTAATTGAGAAATTTCAATATGTGTAGCTATCATGTTTAGTCTAATATCGCATGTCTACATGCTTCAACTGCTTACTTGAACTCTGTGACGCATGCCTAGTTGAATTCCTTCTTTTTCTTGTTCTTTATCAGTATAACTATAGAAAACTTGCTGTTAACTATTGTATTTATCGGTTTGAGCTGTGTATTTACTTTTGAGACTATGAGGCGGTTCCTCGGGAGTTCTCCCTGCACATTTATTATTGAAACTACGAGGCGGTTCCTCGGGAGTTCTCCCTGCACATTTACTTTTGAGACTACGAGGCGGTACCTCAGGAGTTCTCCATATACATTTACTTTTGAGACTATGAGGTGGTACCTCGGGAGATCTCCTCGCATATTTACTTTTGGGACTACGAGACGGTATCTCGGGAGATCCCCTATTCAGTATTTACTTTTGGGACTACGAAACGGTATCTGGGGAGCGCCCCCTGTTGTTATCACATTGTTTGTGTGTTGTTATTTCTCTGTGAATTTCTTCTCTTAAATTCTCCGTTTTGCTTCATTTTATTACATCATCTTTCTTGTTATTATACCCTAGTAGGGCCCGGACCAGACATCGTCACTACTCTACCGAAGTTATGCTTGGCACTTACTAGGTACCGTTGTAGTGTACTCATGCTACTCTTATGTACATGTTTTGTGTGCAGATTCAGGTGCTCATTATCAACCGCATTATCAGTTAGTCGAGATAGCTTTGGAGATTTCAAGATATATCTGCCACGTCCGCAGACCTCGGAGTCCCCCTCTATTCTCCCCCGTGTCAAACTCTTCCTGTATTTTTTTTATTAGACTCTGGTGTATAGAGATACTATTTCCTTTCTGTAGCTTGTGACTCATGATGTTACGGATTTTTGGAAAAGTTGTGTACTTCTACGTTTTTGGTTATTGTACATGCCGAGCGGCATTGTTATTGGTTACTCATTATCTATTGCAGTTAGTTGATAAGTTTTACGTTCGTATTGTTATTTTTCGCAATTTGTTAGGCTTATCTAGTCATAGAGACTATGTGTCATCACGATGTTATACGGAAGGAGTTTGGGTCATGACAGGCGTGCAACCCTATCCCATAAATATCCTCACAATCAGGCCCTCAGCCTCACTCAATCATCAACCTCTCCAATCTCTCGGGCTCTCAGAAATCATGATAAGCAGCCCAAACGGTAATGATATAATGCATCGATAATGAACAATAGAGACTGAGATGTAATGTGCAAGTAAACCTGTGACTGAGTGCAAAATAATAATTTAGCAAATAATTCAACAAGTACACGACCTCTGTGGGTCCCTACAGTGTAAACATATGTTTTAAACATGATTTATAGTTTGATTTCTCTAATACGTGAAAAATGTTGGGATATTAACACATTATTAAACCACACAGTTTCATGGAATTTATAAAGTCACAAACGGTGCACGTCCATACGCCCGTCACCTAGTATGTGTGTTACCTCAAAACCAATCATATAACACATAATCTGGGTTTCATACCCTCATGACCAAATTTAGAATTGTTACTTACCTCAACCCGTGAAATTCTTTATTCTGTTATGCCCTTGTCTCGCGAATCGGCCTCCGAACACCTCGAATCTAGTCACAATTAATTCGATTCAGTCAATACAAATTATAAGAATTAATTCCATATGAAAATATAAATTTTTCAACAAAATCCGAAATTGCACTCATAAATCACCCGTGGGGCCCATATTTCGGAACCCGACAAAAGTTATAAAATGTGAACGCCCATGCATCCACAAGTCCAACCATACCAATTTTACCAAAATCTGACATCAACTCGACCTTCAAATCTTAAATTCTTATTTTAAAATCCCTAGGCCCAAATCCTCTAATTTCGCCTCAAAAACATGTAATCTAGTTGAAATACTCAATGATAATCCAATATTATTGATTAAAAATAATCACAAGTGACTTATCTCAAGATTTCCCGTGATTCCTCGCTCAAAAATCGCCTCAACCCATGTTGGAAATGTTAGAAATGAAGCCAAAATCGCAAACCCTTATTTTTAACATTCTATCCAGGCTTTCCGCACCTACAGAACTGCTTCTGTGGAAGCCACTTAATTTTTTCGGGCCCGCATCTGTGCTCCTTGTCCCGCACCTGCGGAGCCGCTTCTACGGCCTTCCATCTATTTTTACGGAAACAAGCCTCTCCCTCAGCTCTGCATCTGCGGAGCCTCGCTCGCACCTGCGGGCTCGCAAATGTGGTCAATCCCTCGCACCTGCGCCCTGCCTAGGCCAGCCCAGCTCCGCTTCTACGTAAAACGAGCTGCATCTGCGGCATCGCACCTGCGGCTAATCCCTCGTAGGTGCGATCACACCAGAAGACAGAAATTTTCATATTTCTTCTAAGTCCAAATTTGATCCGTTAACCATTCGAAACTCACCTGAGACCCTTGGGACCTCAACCAAATATACCAACAAATCCTAAAACATCATACGAACTTAATCGAATCCTTAAATCACATCAAACAACACTAAAACCATAAATCACACCCCAATTCAAGCTTAACGAAACTAAGAATTTTTAATTTCTACATTCCATGCCGAAATCTATCAAATCAAGTTAGATTGACCTCAAATTTTGCACACAAGTCATAAATGACATAATAGATCTATTCCAATTTCCAGAATTGGATTTCGACCCAGATATCAAAAAAGTCAACTCTCCGGTCAAACTTCCAAACTTAAATTTCTATTTTAGCCAATTCAAGTCTAATTTAACTACGGACTTCCAAATAATTTTTCGGACACGCTCCTAAGTCCAAAATCACCATACGGAGTTATTGGAATCATCAAAACTGTATTTCAGGGGCCGTTTATACATAAGTCAATAACCGACTAACTATTTTAACTTAAACTTTAAACCTTGGAACTAAGTGTTCCAATTCATTTCAAAACCTATCCGGACCCGAACCAATTACCCCGGCAAGTCACATAACAATTGTAAAGCACAAATTAAGCAGTAAATGAAAAAACGAGATTGTAATACTTAAAACGATCGATCAGGTCATTACAAGCGCTAGAAACTTCGTTATATTTTCAGTAATAGAATGTTATCGATCTCCGCTGTGATATAATGACAACGAACTTCTTGAACAAATAATTTAATGTATCCAATTATCGTTTTACAAGAATGCCATTAACGACACATTATACGATATTATGGGTTATCTATTGTTTACTTTGAAATGATAATTATTTCGTCTGGGCTCTTGAATTTTGTTTCAAAAATACGAAGAGGCCAAAGCCACCCAAAGTATCAGTGGATAGAACTTGGAGCTGTATTGGTGAATGGGGCGGTAACAATGTGCACCCCGCTAAAAATTGCAACTTCCATGCAGGGGCGGTGGCACAAGACCAACAGGTTCGGCGAACACAATACTCTTTGCCCAATATTTGATATTTTGAATTCGTGAAATATGTATAAATATTAAATTTAGAACTCAGTCATTAATATTTAAAATCGTGATTCCAAAATTCAGAACTCATACGGTTTAAATCCTGACTCCACTTCTGCTTATATGCATGTTCATTCTTTCCAAAAAAGTGTTACTAAGACCAAGGGCGGCTCAACAGATCTCGAGACCTAAGGCGAAATCATTTTCGGAGGCCCTTAAATTTATTTTATAAAATATTTACACCAACAATAAAATTTACTTTTTAAATAACAAATAAATCATTTAAGACAAAAAAAGTGAATTTCAAAAAACAATTTAGGAAAAAGAGCACAAAAAATAAAGCGGTGAACTATCGAATATTGAGGTCCAGAACTCAAAGTGAAAATTTTGATTCGGCTATCATCACAAACAAGAAAAAAATAAAATAAACGTACATAACGTAATTTGAGGTCATAAGTTTTGAGTATTCACCTCAAATTTTGCACACAAGTCATAAATGACACAACAAATTTTGACGCCAAACGCTATTTTGGTGTAAGATTTGGTATTTTGGTGCTCCAACCTAACACCATTTCTTACATCATTTTGGTATGTGAATAGTGTTACACCAAATTTGGTGTAACACTATTTATCAACACCATTAATATTATTTATTAATATTTTATTATTATCTTTTATTATATAACACTTTTAATTTAACATATTATAAATTTTATAATTACTTATACTTTTTATGTAATATCTTTATACTATTAATTTTATATTTTACTTTTGGTATATAATTTTATAAACTAATTTTCGTATATTTTATTTTTATATAAAATTATAAGTTAATTTTATTATAAGTTATAATTGTATAAAAATATATAACCATCAAAAAAATGAAAAGCGTAAATCTGAAATATAATATGTTGTTAATTAATAAATAACACGATATTCATTAAATAACATAAAATTAAATATTTAATATAGTAGCAACTGGCCTAGATTAAAATTAAAAATATATTAAATAACATAATTGGATGAGAAAATTACAACAATAATTTAGTACTCTGGTAGGTCGCTTCTAGGTCCACCAATATCATTAAAATATTGAGTGTATTGAGCAAAGGATTATTGTGGTTGTGGCTGTTGAAACTGTTGACTTTTTGTATCCATTAATCGTTTTTGTTATTGTCGAATAAATTTACGAATATTTGGATCATCAATAGAATCTAAATTCAACAATAAAATTTTATTTTTTTCTTTAAATTCTTTTAGTTTCAAAGCTCTATCTTTTATCTCCATATCTCGTTGCCTCTCTGCACTTGACTTTGCCAACAACTCAACAACCAGATTGTTTTCTGATTGGACTCCAACAACAGAAATAGTAATAGATGAAAATTACCAATTTGAATAATTTTTAACTCGACACAAAAAAAATTAAGGACAAAGATACTCATTTTGCACTTCTTAATGCATTAATAGAGAATTTATGGGAGCAACATATTAATCCTGTAAGTTGAATATTTATGTAAAAATTAAACTAAATTTTACCATAATGTAATATTTATTTAATTATATCTTATCAATGATTTTATTTTTATTTGAATTATCCATTAATAAGTATAGTGTAAAATATTTGCTTAAGATTTATATTATTTAAAAATTTATGGTATAAAATAATTTTATATTAAATGATTATATAAGAAAAAAATATGAATTACTATATGGGATGAATATGTAAAAGAGAAAAAAGAAAGAATTTGTTTTATGAAATAAAAAAATAAATTTAAATAAAAGAAAATAATATAATATAGAAGAGAGAGAAGAATATAAACGGAATAATCTTTTTTGGTGTAAAAAATAGTGCAAGGATTGGAGCGTCAAACTACAAAAAGGACATGCACACACATACTTTGCAATTAATATTATCTGAAAATAAAAAGGATGTTTTAATTAATTTTATTACAGACCTTAATTACGTTTATTTTTAAAAAAAATCT
Organism: Nicotiana tabacum; assembly: GCF_000715075.1. Classification (NCBI taxonomy): domain Eukaryota; kingdom Viridiplantae; phylum Streptophyta; class Magnoliopsida; order Solanales; family Solanaceae; genus Nicotiana; species Nicotiana tabacum. The sequence continues at coordinate 23,117,520 of NC_134083.1, forward strand.
TTATATTTGTTTGAGATTTCTTAAAATTTGCGAATATAAGGAGTTGGGAAGACAATGGAAAAAAATCATGATGAAGAAGGAGAAGGAATAGTGTTTTAACGGCTTATTTCTTTTTTGAAATTAATAAGGTAATGGTAGACTAGAAACATGAATTTTGGTCTTTCTTTCACCTATTGTGGACTGCATTTCGATCATGTTTGAGCTTAAATGTGAAGATTTTATACTTATTACGTGCTTTAAATGTTCAGGACTTGAATTCGAGCTAAAATGAAATATAAAGCTTTAAAGTCTGAGTAAAACCCAAATAATATTGTATCCGTTGTTCGAGGACCGACTATACTTACTAAAATTTGAAAAAAATGAGTGTCAGAGGAAAATGAGCTGGAGTAACTACATTTGAAGATTCTCTGCTGAATGTAGTGGGATTTTCAAATAACCAACAAGTACAGTTTCTCCAGGCTTGGGAAAGACCAAGAGTTTCTCTTCGTCTGAACAACCAAAGAAAGTCTTATACAAATCCATGGCTCTGTTCAGCAACTCCAAAGGAATTCCATGATTCTAAATCTGGAAGAAGCCATGACGAAACACGCTTCCTCTATTTGCTCAATAACCTTCCTTTTCCCATCTTTATCTTCCTTTCTTGACATTAATGAAGAAACATCAATCATTGGAATATCAAAACAAACCATGACGTTTTAGCCAACTTGAGGGTCAATATTTCATTATGTTTATTTTAACTGTTTAGCTTTTCATCCCCTACAAGGGTGATAGGAATAGATTTGTATTCTAGACATAACATTAATAGATTAATGCAATCATTCACTAAATAAAATGGTTACACGGGATTTAAAATCAAATACCCCTTAACCATTTCTGCCCCACATAAATATTCAGCTTCTGGACAGCTCTGTCATAAATAAAAGAAGATGCTGCAACTTTGTTTCATATTCAAGTCTGTATCATATGCTTTAGTTAATAAAGTTTTAATAACGTGCTAACGTTTTTCTTACAAACGAATATATTAGTTAACAATATAAGGAGTACTTGACATTATTCGAAAAAAGAAAAAGAAAGAAAGGAACAAGGTTGCAGTATATACAATTTCAGTAGTTTTAAATTAAATGGAACAACGATCAAGACACAGCTTGTAAAAGAGAGCTGGAAGAGGGAAAAAAAGCATTGAATCTGAAGAACTGTTGAGATAATCAAATAAGCTGTTGTAATATTTACGGAAGTTAGCAGGAAGACCAATAGTTTAGAATACCCTCCACAGTTGGCAAATCTTCGCAAAGGGTTAATTTCATCAATATTCATCTAACTTTTAGCTTACTGCACCAACGTCATAAAACTAATTTTTGCAACAGAAAAAATAATTCAACTAAGCTTATATATCACAGAAAATAGAAAATGATGATAAATGCTAAAATTCGATCCCGGAAAATCAGAATTAGTGTAATAATAACTTGTATGATATTGTTCCAGTAATCTATGAAAATGAACGAAGAGGTTCTGCAGGAAACAAGTGAAATGGGATAGCTGATTGAAGAGATAACACTCAAATAAATTGTCTCCACATTAATTCTGAGTGAAGTAATAGATACTATTGCCATGTTTCCTTCGACATAGAGGAAAACCTTTGATCACATATAGAGTTCTCTAATTAGAAATTGAATAGTGGGTTATATGGATGAGATCTTCAGGTCTAGTTGGTGGATGAGTCCTGTTTTTGACTCTTAGCTGCGCATATTCTTTGAAGAGGAATCCTCTGTACTTGGGCGATTCTCCAATTTCCTCTGTAAACTGTGGTAATGGCTCAACCCACTTGTCTCCGTGCAAGTTATAGAAGAATGCATACGAGTAACGGCTTTTCCCCTTCGATCTCACCACTCTATGTGTTGCACTCTTGAATTTGTTGTTGCTTAACACCTTTATACCATATACCAGATCATGAGTTGTTTATTTAAAAAGAAAATTCGTCAGAAAATGAATTATAATTTCTTTTATAGAAGATCATTTGCTGATGTAGCTATGCTTATAGTTACATGCCGATACTTTTATCCATATGGCACCATACTTGCGTTTTTGGGTATCACGGTCAGCATTTTCTTTGATACATAGACATAGTTGAGTTATGTTGGATTGCATAGAGGTGCTCATAACACGCAGCGGAAGATAATAACAATCTTAGGCAGAACTTTTCGTGTTTAAAATTTATTTATATGTCAAAGATCGGATCTAAGACGTACCTGGTGAAAAGAGTCTCGTTTTAAATTTCTTCGATAGTGCGAAAACTCTATGCGTATCCACACCGAAACTGATCATTGCTATCAACTCTTTGATCAATGAAATTCCGCGAACAAATTGAATGAAAATATTGTGTTGAAATGTTTCTCAAAAATCTCAACTCAAAGGTGGAAGAACAAGAAATAATTTTCTTTGTATTGCACTATTACTTTCTCAAAACAAGAATAACTCTCTTGGTTTTTACAACATGTATAAGATCTATATCACCCTAATTCTTAATTAGGACTCACACATATATATATACACATAATTTCCATTGGAAAATACAAATCACATGTTTTATGGTAAATATTTAAAAAACATATAACTAATTTATGGAATTCAATTCTAAATTGAATTCTATAACTTAGTCATACTTTCAAAATAAAAACATGTAACTCATTTATGGAATTCAATTCTAAATTGAATTCTATAACTTAGTCAATATTTTAAAATAAAAACATGTAACTCATTTATGGAATTCAATTCTAAATTGAATTCTACAAATTAGTCAACATTTTAAAATAAAACATGTAACTCATTTATGGAATTCAATTCTAAATTGAATTCTACAAACTTAGTCATACTTTTAAAATAAAAATATGTAATTCATTTATGGAATTCAATTCTAAATTAAATTCTACAAATATTAATTATAATTACCACGTATATATATATATATAATTACCAAGTACATATATATATATATATCAACCAAGAGATGTAATTTAATTTTCTTATTTAAAATAGAAAACTTCAACTTGTCCACAATATTAATTATATCCTCTTTGCTAGCAAAGAATATAATAATATTTTATTTGAACTAATAACTAAATTTATTTGACTAATTAAATTCTTTAATTTAATTATCAAATAATAAAGTAATTAATCCTTTAGCAAAGATCAGAACACTCGTTAGTGTGCGACCCCATAGGTTCAATACTAAACCGGTAGTAAATTGATCGCATCAATATACTAATCAAGGGTGGCGTCTAACAACACTCCTTAACGACCGGATAGCATGAAGTATACAATTTATTCTCAAGAACCTGTAGAAGAATAATGTATTAATTCCTTCTGTCCTTATAGTTCTGGGTCACCCTAGGATATGGTTCAGCTGTCAAATCCTAATAGGTGGCCGACTATGTATTTATGTCAAAAATAATCGACCATTGAATGACCTAAGAAACTCTTTTCTTCTTTTATTCAATCGCCCTGGCCAAGGTCTTAATTTGGTCGGTTATAATGTATGACAATATGGAGCTTAAACTCATTACCAAGAGTTGACAGATTCCATCTTGATCAATCACCAATTCTACAAGTATTTAATCGTACCCAATATCCTTTCAACTATCGCCCTAGGGCCATAGGTGTCTAGTATCAAAACACAATAAATAACTTGTCAATTACTATGATGATATCAGGTCAAAGGAAACTTTTATATCACATTCTTCAAGAGAATATCCTATTGACAGTTTATGGTAATTCTAACCATTAGGAATTATCCAATGAATCAGTTCAATGATCATATCTCTATATGCATCATCTATTTATGTTATTTAGTTAATGAGATCAACTAATCTTTATCCCATAAAGATGATCACATAAATATTGATCTAACCGGATTACTAATATCTAAATTAATAATCCTACGATCAAGAACAAAATTTAGATTAAATTGTAAGAGACTTTGCTCTCATTATCATGATCTCCATCATGATGACAAGTCTCAAAATTTAATCAAGGACCTTATTAAATTAATCAAGTAATTAATAATAAATATGATAAACGAATATCAAATTTCATATATTTTAATATCAAATAACATTCACAAAAATATGTTCAAATCATCAAATATGAGATTGGATCTAGGGCATATATAATATATCCCTAACAATCTCTCACTTGCACTAGAGCCAATTGCTCTTGTACTTCATTCCCAATTTTCACTTGTGCTTGTCAAACTCTTTTGCTCCTAGTGCTTTAGTGAATGGGTCTGCAATATTTTCCTTTCCATCAACCTTTTAAATTTCGACGTCTTCACGTTTAATGATCTCTCTTATCAAGTGATACCTTCGCAGGACGTGTTTGGATTTTTGGTGTGATCTTGGTTCTTTTGCTTGAGCAATGGCTCGAGTATTGTCACACAATAATGGAACTGCACCTTCTATTGAAGGAACTACACCAAGTTCATTTAAGAACTTTTTCATCCATACAGCTTCCTTAGCAGCTTCATTAGGTGCTATATATTCTGCTTCAGTCACTGAATCAGCTACTGTAGCTTGTTTGGAACTTTTTCAACTCACTGCCCCACCATTTAAGGTGAATACATAACCAGAAATAGATTTGCTATCATCTCTATCTGAAGAGAAACTTGCATCAGTATAACCTTCAAGTTTCAACTCAGAATCTCCATAAATAAGGAATTGGTCTTTAGTCCTTCTTAAGTACTTAAGAATGGTCTTCACCACCTTCCAATATTCCTCACCAGGATTTGCCTGATATCGGCTAGTCACTCCTAGTGCATAAGCCACATCAGGACGTGTACATGTCATGGTATACATGATAGCTCCTACTGCACTAGCGTATGGGATCCTACTCATGCGTTCTCTCTCTTCGGGTGTTTTAGGACAATCCTCCCTGCTGAGAGTAATTCCAGTGCCTATTGGTAGATAGCCTCTTTTGGAATAATCCATGTTAGACCTCTTTAAGATGCTATCAATGTACAAGGACTGGGAAAGCCCAAGCAGCTTCCTAGATCTATCTCTATAGATCTTTATTCCAAATATATAAGCTATTTCTCCCAAGTCTTTCATGGAGAACTGTTCAGATAGCCAAATCTTGGTACTTTGCAATGCCGGTATATCATTTCCTATGAGCAATATATCATCAACATAAAGTATTAAGAATATAATTGTGCTCCCACTAACCTTTTTGTACACACAAGGTTCTTTTTCGCATTTAAAAAAATTAAACTTTTTAATTGTCTTGTTAAAGCGAATATTCCAACTTCGATAAGCTTGCTTTAGTCCATAAATGGATCTTTGTAACTTGCAAATTTTATTATGATAAGACGGAGATGTGAAACTTTCAGGTTGTGTCATGTACACATCCTCTTCTAGCTCACCATTAAGGAAAGTTGTTTTCACATCTATTTTCCATAATTCATAATCATAGTAGGCTGTTATAGCAAGCAAAATCCGAATTGATTTGAGCATTGCCACGGGAGAGAAAGTCTCGTCATAGTCGACTCCTTCTTTCTGACGATATCCCTTGGCAACAAGACGGGCTTTGTAGATCTCCACCTTTCCGTCTGCTCCAATCTTTTTCTTAAAACCTCATTTACAACCTATAGGTTTTATATCCTTTGAAGGTTCAACTAAAGTCCATACTTTATTTTCCGTCATGGATTCCATTTCGGATTCCATGGACTTTTGCCATTTCTCATAATCAGAACTTTGTATAGTCTCTTCATAGGTCTTAGGGTCATCATCATTATGATCAACCTCATTTGATACATCATCTTGTACCATTAGATTTAATCTAGTTATTACATGACGTTCTTGTGTAGACCTTCTAAGAGGTGCTTGTACAACTTGTTCATCTTGTGCTGGATTTGGTTGTTGTTCAATTTGGTTTGGAACTGGTTCATTAACCTGTTCTTGAACTACATATAGTTCTTGAACTTCAACCGTTGAAGATGGCAACTTCCTTGTCAACTTCAAAACATCCAATAAAGGTTCTTCAACTTGTGTCTCATGATCTTGATTTTGTGTTGATTCATTTATTTCTTGAACTTCATCAAGTTCTATTTATCCACTATAATTTCCTTCCAAAAGAAATTCCCTTTCCAAAAAGGTTGCTCCTCTAGCCACAAACACTTTATAGTCAGGGTGATAAAAATAATATCCCATTGTTTCTTTGGGATACCCAATGAACCTACACTTATCAGATCTTGAGTTAAGTTTATCAGATTGAAATCTCTTAACATAAGCTGGACAACCCCAAACTTTAATATGCTTAAGATTAGGCTTACGTCCTTTCCATATCTCATATAGTGTTGTAGAGACTGACTTAGTGAAAACTTTATTAAGTAAGTATGTTGCTGCTTCCAAAGCATATCCCCATAAATTTATTGGAAGATTTGTGAACCCCATCATAGATCTCACCATATCTAATAAGATTCGGTTTTTCCTTTCAGACACACCATTGTGTTGTGGTGTTCCCAGAGGTGTCCTCTATGAGAGAATCTCATTCTCTTTGAGATACCTAGTAAAATTTTTACTAAGATATTCTCCACCTCTATCAGACCTTAGTACTTTAACACTTTTACCAGTCTGTTTCTCAACCTCACTAAGGAACCTTTTGAACATTTCAAAAGATTCAGATTTATGTTTCATAAGATACACAAATCCATATCTTGACATATCATTAGTGAAGGTAATAAAATAAGAATATCCACCTCTAGCTTGAATTTTCATGGGCCTACAAACATCTGTATGAATTAGTCCCAATAATTCAGTAGCTCTTTCTCCACTTCTAGTAAATGGAGATTTGGTCATTTTTTCTTTGAGACAAGATTCACAAGTTGGATATGATTCAAAATCATACTTGTCAAGGTACCCTTCCTTGTACAACTTATTAATTCTTTTCTCTCCAATATGACCAAGTCTATAATGCCAAAGGTATGTATGATTTACTTGATCATCTCTTTTCCTCTTAAGACTTGAAACATGCATAATCGAATTAGCATTCATATTAGGTAAGACATAAACATCATGTTGGAGGTATCCATTCACATATAAATTATCACCATATCTTATATTTTATTATTTAAGAACTCAAATTTTAGTAAGAGGGAATTGTTACTAAAATAAATTTTAATATCATAAAGATCAAATCTTTTATAGCATGTGAATTTAGTTCAAGTTGTCTACATGCTTAGTCCTAAATTAATTTACATCACATGTAATAAATAATTCAAAATTATGTAATGAACAAACATGTGACATAAAAACGAAATTCAACATCTTCTAACATGTTTATCTTATATGTCACATAAAATAATTCATGCTAGAACATTATTATTAATTTATATCTCATAAACTAATAACAATTAAAATAATTGTATAATCTAATAACTTATTATAGATTACTGTCGTATCTTGTACGAAATTTCAAATTCAAGTTACGAACTATCTCAATAGTTTAACTTATACATATTTTATTCACAACAAAATAATATCAATCCATAGGCATTAAAACAATTTGACTATTGCACGAGACACATGTAATATGGTTTGAACTCTTCAAATATAATCTTAAAATATTTCGTAAATAAATTTTAGACACAATAAACCACGACTCTGATATCACTGTTGGATTGCATAGAGGTGTTCATAACACGCAACGGAAGACAATAACAGTCCTAGGCAGAACTTTTCATGTTAAAAATTTATTTATGTGTCAAAGATTGGATCTAAGACGTACCTGGTGAAGAGATTCTCGTTTTAAATTTCTTCGATAGTGCGAAGACTCTATGCGTATTCACACCAAAACTGATCCTTGTTATCAACTCTTTGATCAATGAAATTCCGTGAACAAATTGAATGAAAATATTGTGTTGAAATATTTCTCAAAAATCTCAACTCAAAGGTAGAAGAACAAGAAAAAAATTTCTTATACTAGTATTTTTTATCTTGGCTTTGTATTGCACTATTACTTTCTCAAAGCAATTTTCTTCTCAAGAATAACTCTCTTGGGTTTTACAATATGTATATGATCTATATCACCCTAATTCTTAATTAGGACTCACACATATATATACACATAATTTCTATTGGATAATACAAATCACATGCTTTATGGTAAATATTTAAAAAAAATATGTAACTAATTTATGAAATTCAATTCTAAATTGAATTCTATAACTTAGTCAATATTTTAAAATAAAAACATATAACTCATTTATAGAATTCAATTCTAAATTGAATTCTATAACTTAGTATAAAAACATGTAACTCATTTATGGAATTCAATTCTAAATTGAATTCTATAACTTAGTCAATATTTTAAAATAAAAATATGTAACTCATTTATGGAATTCAATTCTAAATTGAATTCTACAAATTAGTCAACATTTTAAAATAAAACATGTAACTCATTTATGGAATTCAATTCTAAATTGAATTCTACAAATATTAGTTATAATTACCAAGTGCATATATATGTGTGTGTGTGTGTGTGTGTGTGTGTCCAAGTACATATATATATATATATCAACCAAGAGATGTAATTTAATTTTCTTATTTAAAATAGAAAACTTCAACTTGTCCACAATATTAATTATATCCTCTGTGCTAGTAAAGAATATAATAATATTTCATTTGGACTAATAACTAAATTTATTTGACTAATTAAATTCTTTAATTTAATTATCAAATAATAAAGTAATTAATCCTTTAGCAAAGATCAGAACACTCGTTAGTGTGCGACCCCATAGGTTCAATACTAAACCGGTAGTAAATTGATCACATCAATATACTAATCAAGGGTGGCGTCTAGTAACACTCCTTAACGACCGGATAACATGAAGTATATAATTTACTCTCAAGAACCTGTAGAAAAATAATGTATTAATTCCTTCTGTCCTTATAGCTCTGGGTCACCCTAGGATATGGTTCGACTGTCAAATCCTACTAGGTGGCCGACTATGTATTCATGTCAAAAATAATCAACCATTGAATGACCTAAGAAACTATTTTCTTCTTTTATTCAATCTCCCTCGCCAAGGTCTTAATTTGGTCGGTTATAATTTATGACAACATGGAGCTTAAACTCATTACCAAGAGTTGACAGATTACATCTTGATTGTAATGACCTAACCGGTTATTTTGACTTTTAGAAACCCGTTTCCTGAAATAAAACTCCCCGAACATGCTTTTATTAATTTATGACTTGCAGAGATGGTTGGTTCGGGATTTGAAAGCGTTTGGGTTGAAATCGGAACACTTGGTTCCTTAAGTTAGACTTAAAAGGCCAAGTTTGACTTCGGTCAACATTTTGAGAAAACGACCCCGGAATCGAGATTTAACGGTTCCAATAGGTTTGTATGATAATTTTGGACTTGGGCGTACGTCCGAATCGGGTTTTGGATAACCCGGGAGCGTTAAAAATCAACTATTTGATGGTTTAAAATTCTTTCAATTTGGTTTGGAGTAGAATTTTGAGTAATTAAAGTCCGTTTGAAATTTCGAGTTTGGGAATAGTTCCGTATAGTGATTTAAGACTTGCACGCAAATTTTTGTGTCATTTCGGGTAGTTTAAGTATATCTCGGCGCATTGGAAGTAAATTGAAGAACTTGAAATTCTTAAGTTTGAATCAATTTGATTTAGGGTATGATTCTTAGATTTGATGTTGTTTTTCACGTTCCGAGAGTCAGAGCGAGCCCGTTTTATGATTTCAAACCTGTTGGTATATTCGGGCAGGGTCCCGGGAGCCCCGAGTGTCAATCGGACGAGGCTCGGACCAAGTTGGAAGTTGGGAGCCAAAACTGAAGCTCTCAGCTACTGTCAGAATCGCACCTGCGCTTGGCCAGTCACAGGTGCGACATTCGCAGATGCGACAGAAGCTCGCATGCGCGAAACTCGCAGATGCGAGATTTCTTCGCATAAGAGGAAAAGGGAAGGGGAGGCCATCGCCGCAGATGCAGAATTTTGGCGCACCTGCGATCGCACATGTGTGAAGCAGTGTGCGCAGATGCGAGTTTGGCCAAGGCTAGTGAGACTTGCACCTACGAGGATTTTCCGCAGGTGCAGAAGCCGCAGGTGCGGTACACTGTCCGCAGGTGCGAAAATCACTGTTGGGCAGAATGTGTTAAAAATCGGGGATCAGTCATTTTGAGCCCATTTTCTTCCATTCTTGGGCGATTTTGGAGTTTTATGAGAGGAGATTTTAACTAGCAATTGAAAGGTAAGTTAATTCTAGACTCCTTGAGTTAAATACATAGATTATAGGTAGATTATAACTAGTAAATCTTAAAAATTAAGGGTTTAGGTGAAAACCCTAGATTTTTATAAAAATGAGATTTTAACCACGAAAATAGTTATAGAATTGGGTAGAAATTATATATTCAAGTTCTTGAGATTATGAGTAACGTTTTCATCTGAAATTTTCCAGAATCCGAGCATGTGGGCCCATGGTGAATTTTAGGAATTTTTCCATTTTGGATAAGGTAATTTATTTAATAGATGAATTTTGAATTATTGAACATATATTAATTATTTTATATAACTTTTGGATAGTTTCGGATTTTTCGGCATTGAATCGAGAATTTTACGCGACGCGATAATCGGAAAGTGGACTTTGAGATGAGGTAAGTCTCTTGTCTAATCTTGTGAGGGAGAATTTACCCCATAAGGATTAAATTGAATAATTATTGATAATTGCGGGGGCTACGTACGCACGAGGTGACGAGAGTCCGTGCGTAGCTACTATTATTGCTAAAGTCCGGGTAGTTTAGGACTCAAAGCATGAATTACTTGTGTAAATTGTATTCTTTGTTTAATTAAATATTATTTGATATATTTATATATATGTTGTGAATTGTTAGATAAAAATATTAAAGGATGGAAAATTCATATGTTTGATTTTCTGTTTAAATTAATTAATTGTTAAAAGAAATTATTCTTACTCCTGAATTTATCTTATAATAAATATACTCTCCTTCTGGAGGTACATAAGAAAATGTCTTCCTTTCTTGTGGAGCGGGCCGAACGTCTCGGCAGGATAGATGCATCTATAGATCGCGCCGCACGTTCCTCGACAGTATACACGACACTCTGGATCGGGTCGTACGTCCTCGGCAGAAATCGTGCTTAATAATAATAATAATAATTACACAATACTTTAATAGTTTATTTTAGCTTGTGAAGCTAATTGATAAATTGGAAAATTCTTGTAATTAAATGAATTATTATTCTTGCTTGTTAAAGAATTAATTGTTATTCCTGTAAATGATATTTAATTGATAAATTGGAAATTATTTGAATTTAAGAAATTTAATTAATATATTGAGAATTGTTGCATTTGAAGGAATTTGATTATTTCCGCTGATTAAATAAATTATTTTAAATTTTGTAAATCATGCTGATTTAAATATCCTAGTTGTATTTCAATTATTATTATTGACCCATAGAGAGTGTCAAAGTCGGCAATCTCGTCTCTACCACTTCGAGATTAGGCTTGATACTTATTGGGTACACGTTGTTTACGTACTCATACTACACTTGCTGCACTTTTTGTGCAGGACCTGAGGCAAGTACTAGTGGGGGACCTGTCGTCTTACACCCACATTATCCAGGGGCATAGTGGTGAGCTGCCTTTCTGATCCGTTCTGCAACTACTAGTCTCTCTCATTGTATTTTTCATTCTTTCTAATTTTTTTTTCAGACAGTATTTGAGATTTTGTATAATCTACTAGATGCTCATACACTTATGATACCAGGTCTTGGCACACACATTGGTAGAATTTGATGTTTTATTATTTTCTTGGTTTTAAATTTTGTCAATGTATGCTTAATTTATTAAGTTGGATTGCCTAGCTGTAGTGTTGGGCGCCATCACGATCTATAGGTGAAATTGGGTCGTGACAACATGGTATCAGAGCATTAGGTTCACGTAGGTCTCACAAGTTATGAGCAGGCCCAATAGAGTCTTGCGGATTGGTACGAAGACGTCTGTACTTATCTTCGAGAGGCTATAGGGTGTTAGGAAATTACCTTTCTTCATATTCCATCGTGCAATTGATGTAGTTCTAAATATCCTTCTCTTATTCTCTCTTAGATGGTGGGAGCGCGCTCAAATGAGGTTCCAGGCCAGGGAAAAGCTACTCCCCCAGTTGCTAGAGGCCGAGGGAGGGCTCTAGCCCGTGGTAGAGGGCTAGGACGTCCCAGGACTGTTCCAGTTATGCCGCCAGTGGGTCCAGCAGAGAACCCCATTGTTGAGGAATAGGATGAGGTATCTGTGGCAGAGCCAGCTCCGGTGGATTTCACATCTGCACCAGGATTTCAGGATGTCATGGGTCATATGCTGTGATTCATAGACGATATGACTCAGGCCGGTTTATTTCCGGCAGACCCAGCCACATCTCAGGCGGGCGGGGGAGCACAGACCCCTACCGCGTAGGCTCATAGATAGGCAGTTGCTGTATATCAGACCCAGGGTGCACTACTTGTGGGTGGAGCCTACCCAGTGGCAGTAGCTACACCCGAGCCTAGGCCAGTTATAGCCGCCGATCCTCAAAAACTATTGGACTAATGGACTAGACTACATCCTCCTGTCTTTAGGGGTGAGCGACATGAGGATCCACAGGACTTCATTGATCCTTGCAGGGACAGACTGCACAACATGAGGATATTGGAATCTCATAGGGTTGACTTTGCTACTTTTCAACTAGAGGGCAGAGCCCGTAGATGGTGGCAGTCTTATGTTCTTGGCAGACCAGCAGATTCTCCTCTCATGACTTGGGACAGGTTCACCCGTATATTCTTGGACATGTATATTCAACCCTCCCAGAGGGAAGAGTTACGGTTTCAGTTTGAGCAGCTCCAGCAGGGTCAGATGTCAGTGACTGATTATGAGACGAAGTTTTCTGAATTATCTCGTCATGCACTTATGATACTCCCTACTGAGGCGGAGAGAGTGCGAAGGTTTGTAGTCGGTTTACATACTGGTATTCAGGCCACCATGGATCGAGAGGTTTAGATGGGTACTTCTTATGAGCGAGTTGTGGAGATAGCCCGGAGGATTGAGGGTGTGCGTCAGCAGAGCCGAGAGCAGATTATGAGAGATAAGCGGTTCAGGTACTCTGGAGAGTTCAGAGGTGCTCCGTATGGGGGCAGAGGTCAGTTCGTGAGGGGGCAGTCCAGTAGACCCCCATTTCCAGCACCACCACCTCCTCGAGGTGCTCCAGTGCGACCTTATCTCAGTGCTATACCAGAGAGTTCCTACCGCCCACCAGCTATTCAGGGTCCTCCTAGTGGGTATTCAGTTCCCCAGGGCCAGACACTTATTCAACAACCCGTCGCACCAAAGAGTTGTTACGAGTGCGGCGATCCCAGTCACATGCGGAGGTTTTGCCCCTGGCTTCAGGGTAGACCAGTACAGCAGGGTCAGCAGCCTATTCTTACCGGACCAGTTGCTACACCAGTAGTCCGACCACCAAGAGTTGGAGGACAGGTGGGTAGGGGCCATCCTAGAGGTGGAGGTCAGTCAGGCGGAGGCCAGCCAGTTGGCGCTCCAGCTCGGTTCTATGCTTTTCCGGCTAGACTAGATGCAGAGGCCTCAGATGCTGTGATTACAGGTATTATTTCTGTTTGCGGCAAAGATGCCTCAGTATTATTTGATCCAGGATCCACGTATTCATATGTGTCATCTCTATTTGCTCCATTCCTGGGTATTTCTCGTGAGTCCTTGAGTACTCCTGTTTATATGTCCACTCTTGTAGGCGATACTGTTATTGTGAACCGGATCTACCGATCTTGTATTATTACATTCTGTGGTTATGAAACAAGAGCAGATCTCTTATTGCTCGAGATGATCGATTTTGAAATTATTCTGGGTATGGACTGGTTATCTCCATATCATGTTATTCAAGATTGTCATGCCAAAACTGTTACCTTGGGTATTCCATCTTTGCCTAGGCTGGAGTGGAAGGGTTTGTCGGTTAGTTCATTTAATCGGGTTATTTCTTTTATAAAGGCTCAGCACATGGTTGAGAAGGGTTGTTTGGCTTATCTAGCCTATGTTTAGGATATTACTGCAGAGACTCCGGCTATTGATTCAGTGCCAGTTGTTCGGGAGTTCTCCGATGTATTTCCTTCAGATCTTCCAAGTATGCCACCTGATCGTGATATTAATTTTTGTATTGACTTGGCTCCAGATACCCGGCCTATATCTATCCCACCGTATCGCATGGCTCCGAAAGAATTGAAAGAACAACTTGAAGAGTTACTAGCCAAATGGTTCGTCAGACCGAGTGTATCGCCTTGGGGTGTACCGGTATTATTTGTGAAAAAGAAGGATGGAACAATGCGGATGTGTATTGATTATCGCCAATTGAACAAAGTCACAATTAAGAACAAGTACCCGTTTCCGCATATTGATGATCCATTTGACCAGTTACAGGGTGCTAGGGTGTTCTCTAAGATCGACTTGAGGTCGGGGTATCATCAGTTGAAGATTCGAGATTCGGATGTTCCGAAAACTGCTTTCCGTACTAGATATGGTCATTATGAGTTTCTGGTAATGTCTTTCGGTTTGACTAATGCCCCGGCAGCGTTTATGGATCTGATGAACAGGGTATTCAGGCCACATATTGATTTGTTTGTCATTGTCTTCATTGATGATATTTTGATCTACTCGCGCAATAAGGAGGAACATGAGCAGCATATGAGAGTAGTGCTTCAGACATTGCGGGAACAAAAGCTATATGCTAAGTTCTCCAAATGTGAGTTCTGGCTAGAGTCTGTAGCATTTTGGGGGCATATTGTATCGGGTGATGGTATTAAGGTTGATCCCAAAATGATTGAGGCAGTTTAGAATTAGCATTGTCCCACTTCGACGACTGAGATCAAGAGTTTTCTGGGTTTAGCAGGTTATTATCGTCGATTTGTGGAAGATTTTTCATCTATTGCAACACCTTTGACCAAATTAACCCAGAAGGGTGTTCAGTTCCGATGGTCCGATAATTGTGAGTCAAGTTTCAGAAGCTCAAGACAGCATTGACTACAACACCAGTGTTAGTGTTACCTTCTGGTTCGGGGATGTATACAGTGTATTGCGACGCTTCACACGTTGGTTTGGGTTGTGTATTAATGCAGGAAGGGCGAGTTATTGCATATGCTTCACGTCAGTTGAAGCCCCACGAGCAGAATTATCCGGTACATGATTTGGAGTTAGCTGCGATTGTTCACGCCCTTAAGATTTGGAGGCATTATCTTTATGAGGTGTCCTGTGAAGTTTATACTGATCATCACAGTTTGCAGCACTTGTTCAAGCAGAGGGACCTAAATTTGAGGCAGCGCAGATGGCTGAAATTACTAAAAGATTATGATATTAATATCCTATATCATCCAAGTAAAGCAAATGTAGTTGCAGACACTTTGAGTAGAAAGGCGGAGAATATGGGTAGTTTGGCTTTCATTTCAGCAGAGGGAAGGCCATTAGCTTTGGATATTCAGTCCTTGGCCAACAGACTTGTGCGGCTGGACATTTCAGAGCCCAGCCGAGTTCTTGCATGTGTTGTAGCTCAGTCTTCACTATTTGAACAGATCAAGGCTCGCCAGTATGACGACCCACACTTAATGGTTCTTCGAGAAACGGTACTACGAGGTGGTGCCAAGGAAGTTACTATTGGTGCGGATGGTGTTTTGCGACTCCTGGATTGTCTGTGTGCTCCTAATGTGGATGAACTGAGGAAAAAGATCCTGGAGGAGGCACACAGTTCTCGGTATTCTATTCATTCAGGTGCTACGAAGATGTATCGTGACTTGAGGTAGCATTATTGGTGGCGACGAATGAAAAAGGCCATAGTTGAGTATGTAGCTAAGTGTCTAAATTGCCAGCAAGTTAAATATGAGCACCAGAGGCCAGGTGGCCTACTTCAGCAGATGACTATACCAGAGTGGAAATGGGAACGAATTACTATGGACTTTGTAGTTGGGTTGCCGCAGACCTTGAGGAAGTTTGATGCAGTTTGGGTGATTGTTGACAGGTTGACCAAGTCGGCACATTTTATTCCTGTTGTGATTACGTATACTTCAGAGAGGTTGGCCTAGATTTATATTCAGGAGATAGTTCGGTTGCACGGTATGCCAATTTCTATTATATCAGATAGAGGCCCTCAGTTTACTTCACATTTCTGGAGAGCAGTACAGAGTGAGTTGGAGACCCGTGTAAAGCTCAGCACAACCTTTCATCCGCAGATCGACGGGCAGTCAGAGCGGACAGTTCAGATTTTGGAAGGTATGCTCAGGGCATGTGTGATTGACTTTGGAGGTCAGTGGGATCATTTCCTGCCTTTGGCCGAGTTTGCTTATAATAACAGTTACCAATCCAGCATTGAGATGGCTCCATTTTGAGGCTTTATATGGCCGTCGATGCCGTTCACCTATCGGATGATTTGAGCCCGGTGAGGCTAAGTTATATGGTACTCATTTGGTAAAGGATGCCTTGGAAAAGGTAAATTTGATTCAGGAGCAACTTCGTATAGCACAGTCCAGACAGAAGAGTTACGCGGATCAGAAAGCACGTGATTTATCATTTATGGTAGGTGAAACAGTTCTCTTGAAGGTTTCGCCGATGAAGGGAATTATGAGATTCGGGAAGAAGGGCAAGTTGAGCCCAAGGTTTATAGGCCCACTTGAGGTGTTGAGACGAGTTGGGGAGGTTGCTTATGAGCTTGCATTGACTCCCAGTCTATCGGGAGTTCATCCGGTTTTCCATGTATCTATGCTCCGGAAGTATCATACTGACCTATCACATGTGTTGGACTTCAGCACAGTTCACCTAGATAAGAGTTTGGGTTATAAAGAAGAGCCATTTGCCATTGTTGATAAACAAGTTCGCCAGTTGAGGTCCAAGAGGATTTCTGCAGTAAAGTTCCAGTGGAGGGACCAACCAGTCGAGGAAGTGACTTGGGAGGCTGAGGAGGACATGCGGAGCAAATATCCACACTTGTTTACCACTCCAGTATTATTCTAAACTCGTTCGAGGACGAACGTTTGTTTAAGATGTGGAGAATGTAATGACCCAACCGGTCATTTTGACTTTTAGAAACCCGTTCTCTAAAATAAAACTCCCCAAACATGCTTTTATTAATTTATGACTTGCGGGGATGGTTGGTTCAGAATTTGAAAGCGTTTGGGTTGAAATCGGAACACTTGGTTCCTTAAGTTAGCCTTAAAAGGCGAAGTTTAACTTCGGTCAATATTTTGAAAAAATGACCCCGGAATCGGGATTTGACGGTTCCAATAGGTTCGTATGATGATTTTAGATTTGGGCGTACGTTCGAATCGGGTTTTGGATAACCCGGGAGCGTTTGACGCTTAATAGTAAAAATTAACTATTTGAAGCTTTAAAATTCTTTAAATTTAGTTTGGAGTAGGATTTTGAGTAATTAAAGACCGTTTGGAATTCCGAGTTTGGGAATAGTTCCGTATAGTGATTTAAGACTTGCACGCAAATTTTTGTGTCATTCTAGGTAGTTTAAGTATATCTCGGCGCATTGGAAGTAAATTGAAGAACTTGAAATTCTTAAGTTTGAATCAATTTGGTTTGGGGTATGATTCTTAGATTTGATGTTGTTTTACACGTTTTGAGAGTTTGAGCGAGTCCATTTTATGATTTCAAACCTGTTGGTATGTTCGGGCAGAGTCCCGGGGACCCCGAGTGTCAATCGGACGAGGCTCGGACCAAGTTGGAAGTTGGGAGCCAAAACTGAAGCTCCCAGCTACTGTCAGAATCGCACCTGCGCTTGGCCAGTCGCAGGTGCGACATTTGCAGATGCGACAGAAGCTCGCAGGCGCGGAACTCGCAGATGCGAGATTTCTTCGCAGAAGCGGAAAAGGGAAGGGGAGGCCATCTCCGCATATGCAGAATTTTGGCGCACCTGCGATCGTGCATGTGCGAAGCAGTGTGCGCAGATGCGAGTTTGGCCAAGGCTAGTGAGACTCGAACCTGCGAGGATTTTCCGCAGGTGCAGAAGCCGCAGGTGCGGTACACTGTCCGCAGGTGCGAAAATCACTATTGTGCAGAGTGTGTTAAAAATCGGGGATCAGTCATTTTGAGTCCATTTTCTTCCATTCTTGGGTGATTTTGGAGACTTTTGAGAGGAGATTTCAATTAGCAATTGAAAGGTAAGTTAATTCCACACTCCTTGAGTTAAATATATAGATTATAGGTAGATTATAACTAGTAAATCTTAGATATCAAGGGTTTAGGTGAAAAAGTAGATTTTTATAAAAATGAGATTTTAACCACGAAAATAGTTATAGAATTGGGTAGAAATTATATATTCAAGTTCTTGAGATTATGGGTAACATTTTTATCCGAAATTTTCCAGAATCCGAGCATGTGGGCCCGAGGTGAATTTTAAAAAAAAATCCATTTTGGATAGGGTAATTTATTTAATAGATAAATTTTGAATTTTTGAACATATATTAATTATTTTATATAACTTTTAGATAGTTTCGGATTTTTCGGTATTGAATCGAGAATTTTACGCGACGCGATAATCGAAAAGTGGACTTTGAGACGAGGTAAGTGATGTTTGGCATATTTCGATATGTGTTGATGTTACTTTACCCATGTTTTAACCACTTCTTGATGTTATTTAATCTTTAAAACACCCAACATGGTGTAATTATTGGTTTGATGACTAATTAAGTTATGTGTGACGATTTAAGGTGTTCGGAGTGCAAAATATGAAGAAAAGGTGGTTTAGCCAGAGGAAGAAGGGTTGGATGCGTCGCATCCAACCTAGGAAAACATCATCCTGCATGCAACCTTAGCAGTGAAGTTGGGCCATCGCGTCCGCCATCGCGTGCGAAACTGGGAAGTAGAAGTGAAGTTGGATGCGTCGCGTCCACCATCGCATGCAAGCTGAGAAATAGAGGACAAGGTGGATGCGTCGCATCCACCTTCGCAGAAGAAAAATTGAAATAGAGGACAAGGTGGATGCGTCGCATCCACCTTAGCATCAATCCCTGAAGCCGATTTGGACTAGGAATAGGAGAGCTTTGGCCCACGACTTTTGTACGCAATATATAAGCCAAAAACGCCTCCTTTAGGTTATCTAACATATTGGGAAGAGGGAAAAAGCCAGGAAAAAGCTGTGGAGGCCGGAATTCATCAAGTTTCATCTTTCTCCCACCAAACTTAGTAATTTTTATGTTTCTTTGTATGATTTGTTGTTTGGCTACCATGTCTATGTGGAGCTAAACTTCACGTTCTAGGGTTGTGGTTCTTTCATGACTATTGTTATTCGGATATTGATTTTGACTTCTTGATTTATCATATTAGTTTATTTATTCAATCTTGCACTTAATTATTTAATTGCTTGATCACCAATTGAATATTATCTACGAATCTAGAATTGAACTCGAAAGTGGGAATTCTATATTGCATATAGGATTGAGTAGGGCAAGTTCTTGAACTCGGGCATCGGGGAACGGATTCGTGGTTAGGATAGACATATACCTAATTACCTTGCTTGGTTGATTTACAGGAATTATAAATGCGTTCTTGTTGATTCTAACTCCATAGACATATAGGCGTTAGGTTAGCTTGAATAGGCGAGTAAGAACTCGACAGATTCTTATGAGCAATATTAACCCTGTCAACCAATAAGCTAGATAAATTAGTCGGTCAATTCAATTGAAGAATACAATAGGATTGTTAGATAGCCCATAACCCTAGATCGTTTTCATTATATTGATATCATAAAAATCTGCTCTTTCTCTGTTCAAAGTCTATTATTTATATTTTTCTTATTTAATTAGTTTAGAATAAAATATTTTTAGATTTAATTCTTGTTTAGATAATTGGGATAGTCTAATTTAGTTAATAGTTAATCATAAGTCCTCGTGGGTTCGACATCCGACTTTGAGTCACTTTATTACTTGACGACCGCGTATACTTGCGTGAGTGTGTTTGGTCGCAACAAGTTTTTGGCGCCGTTGCCGGGGACTTAGAAATTTGCTATTTTTCTAGATTAGACTTTTTTTTATCTATTCATGTTTTTTTATTATTTTATTTTAGTTAGTATTTTTTATTTATTTTAGCATGGCATCTTGGAATAAAAATTGTTCGAATGATGGTTATTCTTATTTTGATGATCCTTGTCCATATTGTGGAGGACCCCACTGGTGGAAAAATTGTCAGAATGTTCCCAGGAGCGAGTTGTGCGCACAATCTCAATCTTTTGAGTGGAATATTTGTAATATGTGTGGTGGTCAAGATGGCCATTGGGATGGTTGTCCTAATTTTGTTCATCCTTCTCTGAGCCCTTATTATGATCTTTCTAATGATATTTCTGAGTTTGATAGGGGCAATGAAGTGCAGGATATGGAGCCTGATGCATATATTAGGGATATTCTGAGGCAAGTAGCAGAGCAACAGGATGAACTCAAAAAAGATATGAAAAGAATGAGGGCAGCAATCACAAGAATGAAGGCCAATATGGAAGAATTGAATGAAGAGAGCGAGTACCAGCAAGAGAAAATTTTTGAAAAAGAGGAGATTTTGAGCCAAACTTGGCTGGCAGAACAGGCTGAAAAGTTAGAAATATATGAAGCTCAACATGAGGAACTTACTGATGGGATGAGACACTTTATAGAGGGAAGATCTAAACTGGGACAAGGGATCTATAAATTTGTCACTACTATTCACGACTTGCAAGATAAATTAAATGCAAAGGTTGTTGCGTCTATCGCCCAACAAAATAGTAATGAGTTGTCAGAAGCTGAAAAGGAGCTTATACGCCAAATTGAGGAGCTAAAAGTGGAGAGCCAATCATTCGAGCATATTTCTGTTGATGATGCCCATGTTGAGAAAAGTACACTAGAGCCATGCGAGGTAGCAGATAATGTTATATTTGAAGACTCTAATGTGTGCACATATGAGGATATAAATAGTAATACAATTCTAAAGTTGGGGCGTGTTGGTCCTCATTCTAAACATTTTTCGACATTGTATTTGGATGATGACATGGAAATCGAGTCATCTAAGCCTTTGGAGGAGTCAATGGAAGAGGAAGATGATGCCTATATTTTTGAATTTGTCATGCCAAAAAGCAAAAAATACATTCCTCATCTAAAGGCCGAGAAGTGTAGAGTGAAAAATTTATTACTTGGCCTGGTTATCTTTGTAGCCCCACCACTGGAGCATAGCCGCAAACTGGATGCCATGTTAGGGGCTCAATTCATAAGTTCGAGGTGGAGGCAAAAAGTGGTTCACGTCGTGCCGCTACGTTAAATCAGGCGCTTGTTGGGAGGCAACCCAGCGTTACTGCTTTCTTTTATTTTTGTTTACTTTTTATTTTATTTTATTTTTATTATTTTGTAGTATTTATTTTTGTTTTGTAGGATTATGAGCATAGGAAGCAAAGCCATTAGAAGAGTGCAAAAGTGAGCTAGATGGTGAGGACTAAGTGTGGGGTGCCCACACAAAGGACGATGCCTGGGGGAAGTCTGAGTACCTCGTGAGCCGCTATTGCTTCGGCCTTTGGCCTACCAGGGAGTCTCGTTTACCCTCTTATTATTTATAATGTGCATTGAGGACATTGCAAAATTTTAAGTGTGGGGTGAGAAGATCGTTTGGATGAGTTTCTGTGCTATTTTAGCTTAGTTGTAGTACTCATTCTTAAGTGTAGTAGATTTTGTGGGGGAAAAAAAAAATGAAAAATTAGAAAAATTGGACTTTTCCCGACGATTGATCTCCTAGACAGTTTTCTTGAGGGATTAAAATCTAAACAAAAATCCAAAAAATATGTCTTTTAGCTTTCTTTAGGTAGTAATAATCCCCTGTGGTTTTTCTTTGTGCCTCGGTTCTTTTCCATGGGATGTAGTTCGAACCGGGTAATTTTGTTTTCTTTTTAGAGTAGAGTAGGAATGTAGGGAATAAAAGGAGGAAGAATGATGAACCTAGGTGACCTTGACTTGGTTGATACTGGCATATTTAAGCGTTTACATATGTAATATCTTCCCTTCTCACTCTGAAATTATTGATGATGCCTTGTTAAAACGGATAGCATGTTTTGTTGCAGCCTATTTCTCATTTTCTTGACTTGTGTTCACTTTGCGCTTAATGCTTAATATCTCGTGGCTCCGTGAATACTTGCATTACTTGAGAGTCGGAATGTAACCGTCCTTAATGAGTCATGTGCCATGTGTGGTGAGGTTTTTGTGTAGTCCATGTAGTGTACTTGTGTCTAGAACTTGCCCGGTATGTGAATTGAAGCGAAATTTTAGGTGATGCTCGGTTTGAAAAATGATTTTAGGCTTTCTTTGATCTTTTTGAGCTTATTGCTTATCACAAATAAAATCTATCCCTAGTTAAACCTTTTGAGCCTGTAGACCTTTTATTTGGTACCCACATTACAAGCCTATACCCTTTTTATTCTTAATTGACATTGTTTTGATCCTTTTACCTCTTAAAGCACTTTAATTGTTAGATGAGCGCTAAAAGAAGTAAGAAGGGACTAAGTGTGGGGTGACTTTTGAGTGGAACCAATGAAAGAAAGAAGGGTGCACTTATTTTGTAAAATAATACACCACTAGCGGAAATTGAAAGAAAGAAAAATATAAATGAATAAATTATTGTCTTGTTCTTGCTAGTGGGTATGAATTAAAGTAGTGCTTAAAGAAGGAGGAAATATTGTTGGGGTGATATTATTTGTGAAATTGAAGTGGTGTTGAAGAATTTGCGCTTAAGTTATTTGATGATGTGTTAAAGTGCTTAGGAGGGTGAATCACTATTCCTTAAATATATCCTACCCGTCCCTTAGCCCACATTACAACCATGAAAAAGTCCTAATTGATTTTAGATCGAGCGAGCTTACATTAGTAGAGATTTACATTAAGGGCAAGCCTATGGTACCAATTACATGCATGTGACTTCTTTTGTGAGAGTGAGCGATTTTCTTTGTGAGCATGAGATTCGAATGTGTGGATTGATTTTACTCTCTCTGCTTTTGTTGTGAGGGCACATGGTTTCACGAGGGATAGGTAACGTTATTAGACTTCTCTATGATGTTGGGTGTTCAAGCCATGAGTGCATAGTGACATTGAGTCGGTTTTTGAGGTTAGGATTGTTGTGAGCATGTTGTCTTTGTTCGAATATGTTTAAAGAAGGGCATAAGAAAAGGGAAGTGTGTTGATGCATAGTCTAGAGCCTAATTGTAGCAAATAACCATGGTCATAGATGTAGTGTGCTTTGAATGATAAGAGCTTAATTTTGTTTCGTCTACTATAGGATGGTTTGTTCGAGGACGAACAAAGGGTTAAGTGTGGGGTAGTGATGTTTGGCATATTTCGATATGTGTTGATGTTACTTTACCCATGTTTTAACCACTTCTTGATGTTATTTAATCTTTAAAACACCCAACATGGTGTAATTATTGGTTTGATGACTAATTAAGTTATGTGTGACGATTTAAGGTGTTCGGAGTGCAAAATATGAAGAAAAGGTGGTTTAGCCAGAGGAAGAAGGGTTGGATGCGTCGCATCCAACCTAGGAAAACATCATCCTGCATGCAACCTTAGCAGTGAAGTTGGGCCATCGCGTCCGCCATCGCGTGCGAAACTGGGAAGTAGAAGTGAAGCTGGATGCGTCGCGTCCACCATCGCATGCAAGCTGAGAAATAGAGGACAAGGTGGATGCGTCGCATCCACCTTCGCAGAAGAAAAATTGAAATAGAGGACAAGGTGGATGCGTCGCATCCACCTTAGCATCAATCCCTGAAGCCGATTTGGACTAGGAATAGGAGAGCTTTGGCCCACGACTTTTGTACGCAATATATAAGCCAAAAACGCCTCCTTTAGGTTATCTAACATATTGGGAAGAGGGAAAAAGCCAGGAAAAAGCTGTGGAGGCCAGAATTCATCAAGTTTCATCTTTCTCCCACCAAACTTAGTAATTTTTATGTTTCTTTGTATGATTTGTTGTTTGGCTACCATGTCTATGTGGAGCTAAACTTCACGTTCTAGGGTTGTGGTTCTTTCATGACTATTGTTATTCGGATATTGATTTTGACTTCTTGATTTATCATATTAGTTTATTTATTCAATCTTGCACTTAATTATTTAATTGCTTGATCACCAATTGAATATTATTTACGAATCTAGAATTGAACTCGAAAGTGGGAATTCTATATTGCATATAGGATTGAGTAGGGCAAGTTCTTGAACTCGGGCATCGGGGAACGGATTCGTGGTTAGGATAGACATATACCTAATTACCTTGCTTGGTTGATTTACAGGAATTATAAATGCGTTCTTGTTGATTCTAACTCCATAGACATATAGGCGTTAGGTTAGCTTGAATAGGCGAGTAAGAACTCGACAGATTCTTATGAGCAATATTAACCCTGTCAACCAATAAGCTAGATAAATTAGTCGGTCAATTCAATTGAAGAATACAATAGGATTGTTAGATAGCCCATAACCCTAGATCGTTTTCATTACATTGATATCATAAAAATCTGCTCTTTCTCTGTTCAAAGTCTATTATTTATATTTTTCTTATTTAATTAGTTTAGAATAAAATATTTTTAGATTTAATTCTTGTTTAGATAATTGGGATAGTCTAATTTAGTTAATAGTTAATCATAAGTCCTCGTGGGTTCGACATCCGACTTTGAGTCACTTTATTACTTGACGACCGCGTATACTTGCGTGAGTGTGTTTGGTCGCAACAAGTTTTTGGCGCCGTTGCCGGGGACTTAGAAATTAGCTACGTGACTAAGTTAAGCTTTTATTAGATATTTGTTTTCAAGTTTTAATTTTCAGTTTGACGAGAGTCCGTGCGTAGCTACTATTATTGCTAAAGGTCGGGTAGTTTAGGACTCAAAGCATGAATTACTTGAGTAAATTGTATTCCTTGTTTAATTAATATTATTTGATATATTTATATATATGTTGTGAATTGTTAGATAAAAATATTAAAGGATTGGAAATTCATATGTTTGATTTTCTGTTTAAATTAATTAATTGTTAAAATAAATTGTTCTTCCTCCCGAATTTATCTTATAATAAATATACTCTCCTTCCGGAGGTACATAAGAAAATGTCCTCCTTTCTTGTGGAGCGGGCCGAATGCCTGGGCAGGATAGATGCATCTATGGATCGCGTCGCACGTCCCTCGGCAGTGTACACGACACTCTGGATCGGGCCGTACGTACTCGGCAGAAATCGTGCTTAATAATAATAATAATTACACGATACTTTAATAGTTTATTTCAGCTTGTGAAGCTAATTGATAAATTGAAAAATCCTTAGATTTTAATGAATTATTATTCTTGTTTGTTAAAGAATTAATTGTTATTCCTGTAAATGATATTTAATTGATAAATTGGAAATTATTTGAATTTAAGGAATTTAATTAATATATTGAGAATTGTTGCATTTGAAGGAATTTGATTATTTCCGCTGATTAAATAAATTATTTTAAATTCTGTAAATTATGCTGATTTAAATATCATAGTTGTATTTCAATTATTATTATTGACCCATAGTGAGTGTCAAAGTCGGTCATCTCGTCACTACCACTTCGAGATTAGGCTTGATACTTACTGGGTACATGTTATTTACGTACTCATACTACACTTGCTGCACTTTTTGTGCAGGACCTGAGGTAAGTACTAGTGGGGGACCTATCGTCTTACACCCACGTTATCCAGGGGCATAGTGGTGAGCTGCCTTTCTGATCCGTTCTGCAGCTACTAGTGTCTCTCCTTGTATTTTTCGTTCTGTCTATTTTTATTTCACACAATATTTGAGGTTTTGTATAATCTACTAGATGTGTTCATGTCAAATATAATCGACCATTGAATGACCTAAGAAACTCTTTTCTTCTTTTCATTCAATTGCCTTGGCCAAGGTCTTAATTTGGTCGTTTATAATTCATGACAACATGGAGCTTAAACTCATTACCAAGAGTTGACAGATTTCATCTTGATCAATCACTAATTCTACAAGTATTTAATCGTACCCAATATCCTTTCAACTATCGCCCTAGGGCCATAGGTGTCTAGTATCAAAGCACAATAAATAACTTATCAATTACTATGATAATATCATGTCAAAGGAAACTCTTACATCACATTCTTCAAGAGAATATCCTATTGACAGTTTATGGTAATTCTAACCATTAGGAATTATCCAATGAATCGGTTCAATGATTATATCTCTATATGCATCATCTATTTATATTATTTAGTTAATGAGATCAACTAATCTTTATCCCATAAAGACGATCACATAAATATTGATCTAACCAGATTACTAATGTCTAAATTAATAATCCTACGATCAAGAACAAAATTTAGATTATATTGTAAGAGACTTTGCTCTCATTATCATGATCTCCATCATGATGACAAGTCTCAAAATTTAATCAAGGACCTTATTAAATTAATCAAGTAATTAATAATAAATATGATAAACAAATATCAAATGCCATATATTTTTATATCAAATAACATTCACAAAATATGTTCAAATCATCAAATATGAGATTGGATCTAGGGCATATAAGTTAGAATTTAAATAATTCAATTTTATGACTTTAATGCTATAAACTAAAAAGTTAAATGAATATTCGTGAAATTAGCCGTTTTATTTAGGTTAAAAAATAACCGAATTACCTGAATAATATCACCAATGTTAACAACTAGTTTGTCTTTGGAAGGTGCTATTGGGATCCACTGCCCATCTTTGTGCACTTGAAGACCTCCGACTTCATCCTGGTAGACAAAAGTAATGCAGTTGCCATCTTCATGTGCAGATTTTCCATTGTCTTCAGCTTCTGTTGCTGGGAAATAGTGGAGACCAATCAAAAAGTCCCATGATCGATCATTGTTGAATATTGCGAGTGTGTTAGGAGGGAGGCCCAAACACTCACTTATGATGCTCTCCAACAGCATTCCTAATTTGGTGAAGTGCGAAATCATCTCATCCAAAACTTGTCTAAGAATATGAAAAATACTTTGCTAAGAAGTAAGAATACTGCAACAATAACAATTACACCCTAATTCCTAGCAAGTTGGGATAATTATTTTTTATTCTTACTGGAAGCACCATAACATAGTTTGGCGAAATGAGAAAACATCTCCAAAACATGTCTACGGATATAAAAAGTATATTTCACAAAGAGGAAATAATGCGCCTTAAAAGCTTAACTATGATGATAGCGCAAATTAATTTTTAATTAACTTTGGAATCACCATATCGGAGGTATTTGGGGCTTTGCTCTGGTTTTCCTTTGATTCAATTTAGACTAATTTTTATATAAGGTCACTGAATTTTACCTATTGGATCAGTAAAGTCAAAAAAAATTACTTTTGTTCATATTAAAATAATTGAGCTTTATCCACTATAAGAATAAAGTAATAAAACTATTAATTTTTTTAACATTAAAACATCTTAACTAGTGTGAATCGTTCATTCGGAAGTGTATAAGTTGGACAAATGAGGAAGGGAATATAAAGACATACTTGAAATGAGGTAGATTGTTGGGATAGACATTGATGCCAGAGGATGGAGGAAGAAACACGAAGTGTTCATTCTTCTCCGCTGAATTTTGTGGGCTTTTCAAATAACCAGCTGGTATTGATGAACCGGGTTTTGGAGAGACCAATAATTTATCTTCATCTGAACAAGCAAAGAAAGTCTTGTACAAATCCATAGTTTTGCTCAGCAACCCCAAAGGAATTCCATGATTCTCAATCTGGAAGAAGCCATAGTTAACACAGGCTTCCCTTATTCGCTCGATAACCTTCCTTTTCCCATCTTCATCTTCCTCTGATTTCAAAAATGGAGAAACATCAATCGTTGGAATATCAAAACTAGCCATGATGTTTTCCTTCTCTTGACTCTCACCGTTGTTTTAAACCTCTTTAAAAAAGATTATTTTATTTTAAAGAGGTTGTTTGAAAAAAAATTGAGCAATTTCTTTGTTATTTCTAAGACAACTTGCAACAACTCCTGTTACCATATATCAGTTGTTTATTTCCATCAACCCTACATATTACTATAATATACATGGTGTTTGTCTACTAAAGGCAACTTGCAATAGTAAACTACTTACCTATATTTGTTTTTTTCTGCCAATCCTGCTATCGTATAGATTCCCCATGGCAATAACGACCAAACGTAGTTAAAGTTTTGGACAGCTAGAATATTTAGTTTCTTTTCCTTTTTCGGCTCTAATTATAGAAAATATCCAATCACGAGTGTATATCATATTGTAGCCTAACAAAGGCCCATGACTACCACTTTTAATCTCTCTGGCTTGGTAGCTGGTAGAAGTACGATAACATTTGCACTCGATCGTAACGTTATCAGGAGTAACTGCACACGATGAAAATCTTAGGATTTTGTAGCGGATTAGCTCAGAAAAGGTATATTATATGCTCTATTTTCTTCCCCTGTTTTCCTATAATGAGGTGAAATGACCATTTTAAACCAACATGATCGCATAGAGGGACACAGTTATAATTTATCATTTAGCCAACTCGTGAGTAATTAACGCTGATACTATATAGAGGATATTCTAAACCTTATTTGTTTACTTATATATGGCGTCATCACATGCCCACGATTATCCGATTACAAGCATCCGCTTAATGGATTAAAACGAGAAATTAGAAGAACTAGTACGACAGTAGTTGCTTATTCTACATAGAGTTAAACAGGAGTCCGTCCGCAAAAGACCTCTGGTCGCCGCAGTCAAGGTTCTCACCAGGGCTAACATCTAGAATTTGGCAGTACCTTAAGTAAAAGCCAATTCGACTTTGTACCCTCTTGTCAGGGCCATGACCACATTCCAATCCTCCGTTTATGATGTTTGTGATGACCCCATAACCAGGGAGCCTATTGGCTGCTATGTCGGATGGGGTTGGCTCCCATATCCCGAGAATAATGTCATGACTCGAAGGCTTTGGTGGTTGAGGAGTCATCCAGAACCAAAGTGCAGTTTTGAATGAGATTACTGTGTCTGCAGCCACCAAATCAGGATCACCTAGGAGGTTTTCTCCTATGGCGACTCCACAAGGTCCATAATTGTAGTTGCTAAAATAGGGTAAAAAGGAATTATAAGCAAAGTTGTAGTATAACCTTATATATTACTATCAAGATTTGAATTCTCTTTCATGTATTCAGAAAAAGAGATTTGTGATCTTTATCTTTAAAGCATAGGACAAGTAAATTCATAAAACACATGCACTCACTTTGTTTAATTTTAATTTTATATGTCGTATTTTGAGTAGGTACGAAATTTAAGAAATAAAGAAACAATTAAAATTTTGATCATAATATATCATTATATTTGTGTGGCTAATAAGAAAATAGTGCTGCTCTTTGAACCGAATGAGTTTTGCTTAATGTGCAAATTAAAAAGAGAAGGGAACATACTATGAAATTTGGATGGGGCCTCGTCCATAATATTTCTTGCCAGGAGCGCAGGGCCAGTCAACGTTTGATTCGCAATAGGAAGGCATGTCATCAGGATTGCCTACTTCGCTTTTGAAACAGTAACCCCATGCATAAGGGCCATCAGGTGCAGTGTCCCAACCACCTGTCCAAGTATATATCTTGTAACTTAGGAATTTAACACAAGTACTAGTTGGCTTGAAAAAAAAATTAAACAAAAGGGACATAGACCATTTTAATCAGGAATATATTTGACCAAATTATAGGGATCGTAAGGTTGTGTAGCTTAAAGAGACTGAATGAGAAATGGAGGAAAAATAAAATATTTGAGTTTCTTTCCTTGGCAAAGGGACATTGTCCCATATTAGAGGAAGAAAAGGCTTTTGATGGGTATATATATAATTGCTCTTCTTCTAACTCTTAAAGAGTTAAGAAGAAGGAAAGTCTCGCGCCGTCGCTTGGCTTCGGATTGATTAATTAATCTTTTTGGACAAAATTAGGCACGTTTTCTTTCCCGGATTATTTTAAATCTATTTTCTCGCAATATTTCAAACAACTTGTTCCAACAGCCATGGCTGTTTCTGAAAGGTCTTCTTCTTCTTCTGCACAAAAATTCTAGTGTGTTTTACGGCCTTCGAGTGGCTCGCTGTTCACCGGCGTTTTGGTATCAATACTCTAGTGAGTTAAATCGTTCTATCCTGGGAGGATATATTCTAGCACCTCGGGTACTTGAGGGGAATAATTTCCTTAAGGACACATTGTGTATTCAGTGGCTCGATTTATTCCTATACTGTTTTTCCAGAATTTATTTCGTTAAGCAAGTATTACCCACTTTCTGTTTTGTTTATATTTCAAAAAATTTAATGGTTTAATTATTTATTACAGCAATAAAGATTTATAACACAAATTAATTAAGCTGAGTATACGTGCACGTAGCTGGAATAATATAAGCACGTAATTAAATAGCTAAAGATTACCAGTAGTTTCATGCGATGTTTGAGCCAAGAACGCAGCAACCTCTCTTTTACGGTCAGTAATATCGCCAGTGGTGCCAAAACCAATGAAATTCCTGGCAGCTTGTACAAAGGCATCGTAGGTATAGAAGCCCCTAGCAGGACAAGCAACATTATTCCGATGTAAAAGCAGCTCATCAAATAAATCACTGCTAATGATTTCAGTAATGTCTTGGGATGGAGTAGGAGGGGGGGGAGGGGCTGGGGTGGGTGGAGGAGGGGGAGGGGTTGGAGTGGATGGAGGAGGTGGAGGAGACGGTGAAGGACACTGGATTTGACACTTGTCTGGATCACAATAATCGCCGGTGGTTCCACACCAACCATGGTTGCTGCAGCAGTAACCAGAGGGGCACAGTGCACCATCGGCTTGCTCACCGCATTGTGCGGCCAATACACTTGGGATCAGTAACAAAGCAAGAAGTGAAAGAGTTGCAAATACAATGTGGCTTAGCTTCATTTTCATCTTGAATGAAGGATGCCTTGATGATTAACAATGGTTAGACGCTAAGCTATTTATAACACAAGTCTCAAGGACTATGCTGGAATATATTCTGTTCACTTTTCTCCACTGCTAAATTAATCGACTTTTTCATTGGTCAGATTCACGTCAGAGTTAATTACGTAGATTAATTTACGAAGAATTTTTTTCTGATCACTTAGAGCCCGTTTGGATTAGCTGATTGTAAATAGCTGATAAGTTTGTAGTGCTGAATTTTTTTTTAAGTGCTGAAACTAATTTTTAAAATAAGCATTTACGTGTTTGGATAGAAGTGCTGAAATTGATAATAAGCAGTTGATGTGTTTGATTAAAAAGTACTGATAAGCTATTTTTGTTAAAATGACTAAAATACCCTTGAATGTTTTTCAAAAAGTTATAAATTATAAATTTCTTTGTAAAGAAAAGAATTAATAACGAATATGGAATGAAGAGAAAGTCAAGAAATTTATTTTGGAACAAGTATTTTGTAAATTAGAAAATATTATTAAGGATAAACTAGTAAAAGTGTTTGTCAAACTAAAAGTGCTTATAAGCTGAAAAGCCATAAGTTGGAGGTGGTCAGCTTATGACTTATAACTGATTTTAGCTTATAAGCACTTTGAGTGTTTACCAAACGCGTAGATAAGTCAAAATGTGCTTATAAGCCAATTTGACCAGCTTATAAGTTTAGCCAAACACTCTCTTAATTATATATCCCAACGGGAATCAAGTTCTTGAATATATAAATTGAATAATATTTTATGTAAATAGGTTGGCTGGTCCTTTCAAAAGGTAACAGCTGGAACATTGTTCACAAATCTATAAAGTTAAAAGGAGTTGTGGATGCTTTACTCTTTCAAAATTTGTTCTACCATTTATTTCCAATTATGTGATTTAGTCCATTGAGGAGGTCTAACCAAATAGTAGTGGGGCTGAGGGTCCGCATCTAGATTCTGAACCCGATGTTCCGAATATAAAAAGCATTAATGATTTAACTAGTACCATATAATCCACCAACCTAATAGCATGCAGTATAATAGGATATTATTTCTGTAGTTAGTACTTGCCAGTCTGTATATGTGGGTTAATTTAGTCTAACCTTTACTATGACTGAAGTTTGTAATTTACATCAATAGTATATGTAATTAGGCGAAACCCATATACAACCCATTCAATTTGGTACCATTTTTTATTTTGGCATTCTATCTCAATTGTGTTTCATTTTGGCTCTCCAACTTTATTTCTTATATTTCATTTTAACACAAAAGTTGAAACCAATGCAAAAAAATATAGCGCGTGTTTATACACAAATATGTGTAATAAATATCCAATTAAATATTGTTCATCCTTATCAAACGGATCAATACTAAAATACCTGACCCGAATTTCTTGGTGTCCATGATACTTTCAGTTCAATTTGAAATCCACAAGAACAAATATCCATTCCATTATGAAAAAATAATTTTAGCTTATATGAAATAAAGGATGAAAAAACCAGGTGGTAACATTTAATTGAATATTTATTACACCTCAGATTTGTGTATACACACGCGCTATATTTTTTTGCACTAGTTTCAGCTTTTGTGTTAAAATGAAACATAAGAAATAGAGTTGAAAGGCCAAAATAGAATACGGTTGAGATAGAATGCCAAAATAAAAAATGGAACCAAGTTGAACGTGGATAGAAAGAGCTGTTAACCAGTTCACATCAGATAGTTGATTCATCTGCAGAAA
Source organism: Nicotiana tabacum (assembly GCF_000715075.1). Lineage (NCBI taxonomy): Eukaryota > Viridiplantae > Streptophyta > Magnoliopsida > Solanales > Solanaceae > Nicotiana > Nicotiana tabacum. The sequence goes on from NC_134083.1 coordinate 23,150,238, forward strand.
TCAGCATTGTGAACGAAATTTGCTTCTCAACTGTATTTTCTGGAGAGTGATATATTATTTAAAAGTAAAATGCAGCATTTCATTTCACATCAATAATATATGAGTACGATTTCATAATTCTACCGGTCTATTTGACGTATAAAATATATTATTTGTACATATTTAGTAATTATTTAACACACATATATATATATATATATATATATATATATATATATATATATATATATATGAGTAAAACCAAAGTAATAAATTCATATGCACTTGTAACTCGTAAACTATGTACGCACTTGATTATACCATAACAACCCAAAAGCTTTACATCCTAAGAGCATCAAGTGTACTAGCTTGTCCCAATACAACAAGACCTCAAAAACATCCTTCTAAATACAGGAATTCATCCACTACAAGAAAAAAGAAAAATCAACTGAACTACAAACTAACTATACAATCGTTGTAACAACAATGGACATTGTCTAGCTCTTCTGGACTCTACATATATGCTCAATCTTTCTCCGAGCTCCTTCTTTATTTGGCCAACACATAATTCCATGTTCAAGTTGATTTGTCTAAAAATTCTCCAATTTAATATACATGAACATTTCATTGTTTTCATCATTCAATTAGTATTTTGAGATGGAATTTCGGAAAAAATTATAGAAACTTCATAAACTATAATTTTAGGATCCGAAGGTCAATTCGATGTCGGAATTCGATAACTTTTGTATGGTTGAACTAGTATCGGAACAGGTGTTCGGATTTCGTGACTTTTCGTCGGGTTCCGAAAAGTGGGCCCCAATTTGACGTTTTATTGACTTTTCCGAAAATGACTTAAGTATCGAAGTCGACCCCTCGTCACTATTTCTTCGAGGTTAGACTAGATACTTACTGGGTACATGTTGTTTATGAACTCATGCTACACTTTTGAACTAATCGTGCAGGATCTGAGGCAAGTGCATCTAGTTATCATCTCGACGCGCACTCCTAATACTTGAGACTTTACGGTGAGCTGCCTTCCGAGTCCGTTCTGCAATACCCGAAATTTTTATTTTGCTTTTTACTTTATGTCTACTTCATTTCAGATAGTAGTTTAGTATTATTTTTGTATATTATACTAGTAGCTCATACATTTGTGACACCATGTCTCGAAAATTATGTTAGTAAACATTTGGTAAATTTTGATTATTTACTTTATATCATTTGCTTTTAAGAATGTCTATTTCTCATGTTATTTAATTTTTCATTTCTTATTTATTCAATAACTAAAAAAATCAACTATTTCTAAACTGTTAAAAGAAACAATAATTCGGTTAGTTCACTATTGGCTTGCCTAGCGGTAACGTTGGGCTCTATCAGGGCCTATAGGAGAAATTGGATCGTGACAACATGGTATCAGAGCACTAGGTTTACGTAGGTCTCATGTCTTATGAGCATGCCTAATAGATTTTTGCGAATCGGTGCAGAGACATATGTACTTATCTTCAAAATGATATTGGATGTTAGGAAACTACTCATTTTTCATCTCCAATCATGCAGGTGATGTTATACTAAGTATCTTTCTCTTATTCTCTCACACATGGTAAGAACGCGCACAGCGGATGTTCCAAACCCGGGAGGAGCTGCTCCCCATGTTGCTAGAGGCCGAGGGAGAGCTCCAGTCCATGGTAGAGGACGAGGACATCTCAGGGATACTCCAGTTGTACTACCAGCGGATCCAGTAGAGGATCCCATTGTGGAGGAGCAAGACGAGGTGCCCGCAGCAGAGCCAGCCCAAGTCGATTTCATGTTAGCACCGGGCTTTTAGGAGGTCATGGACCGTATGCTACGGTTCATCGATACTATGACCCAGGCTAGTTTATTTCCAGCAGACCCAGCCACATCTCAGGCGGGAGGGAGTGCACAGACCCTTACAGCTCAGGCTCTTGGGCATGCAGTTGTCATGTACCAGACCCCGGCGCATTACCCGTGGGCAGATCCCAGCCAGTGGCTGCAGCCATACCTGAGCCCAGACCAGCTGTGGCCGGCGAGCCGTAGAAGCTAATGGACAGATGAACCAGGCTACACCCTCCTGTCTTCGGAGGTGCGCGACATGAGGATACCTAGGACTTCATTGATTGGTGCAGGGACACCCTGCACAACATCAGGATATTAGTGACCCACGGGGTAGATTTTACTACTTTTCAGCTGGAGGGTAGGGCCCTTAGATAGTGGCAGTCTTATCTTCTTGGCAGACCAGCAGGTTCTCCTCCTTTGACTTGGGACCAGTTAACACGTACCTTTCTGGATAGGTATATTCCACCCTCTCAAAGGGAAGAGTTGCAGCTTCAGTTTGAGTAGCTCCAGCAGGGTCAGATATCAGTGACTGATTATGAGGCGAGATTCTCTCAGTTGTCTCGCCATGAACTTATGATACTTCTTATTGATGAGGAGAGAGTACGGAGGTTTGTTGCGCGGTTGCACTCAAGTATTCAGGCCACTATGGCCCGAGAGGTTAAAATGAGGACTTCTTACCAGCTAGTTGTGGAGATAGCTCAGAGGATTAAGGGTTATCGTCAGCGGGGTCGAGAGCAGATTCCGCGGGACAAACGGTTTCGCTATTTCGGAGGTTCAGTGGTGCTCCGTCTAGGGGCAGAGGTTAGTTTGGGAGAGGTCAGCCTAGCAGGCCCACATATCCAACACCGTCGCCTCCTCGGGGTGCTCCAGTGCGACTCTATTTCAGCGCCATACCAGAGAGTTCCTACCGCCCACCAGTTATTCAGGGTTCCTCTAGTGGGTATTCAGGCCATCAGGGTCAGACTTTAGGTCAGCACTACAATGCTCTGAGGGGTTGTTACGAGTGCGTGGATCCTGGCCACATGAAGAGGTTTTGTCCCAGACTTTGGGGCAATGTAGTACATCAGGGTTCTCAACCTATGATTACAGCACCAGCTGTCGCACCAGGGTAAGGCTGCATACAATAGACCGTTATGGCCCAGCCTTTTCTCGGATCTCGTGCATAGTAAAAGCTTAGTGCTAGTGGCGGAAGCAGAATTTCCGCTAAGGGAGTTCAACAAAGGAAAAAGTTAAAAAATTAAAAGAAATTATCGCTAGTGAAAATTGAACTAGTTACCTCACAAAGGTTTTGAACCCCCTCGATCACAAAACTATGCTTTTTGGTTGTGTCAAGGGGATTCAAAACATAATATATAAAGGTAATAAAAATAGTTTTGCCTTATATATACAATGTAATTTTTGGTATGGGGGTGGGTGAACCCCCTTCCACCCCCTTAAATCAGCCCATGCTTAGTGCACAGGTTGCCCCTTCAATATACATCATCAGGACGCTTCTTCATGTGCGAGCCTAATTTTTTTACAATGGATATTGAATTGTATGACCATTAATTATTACTTTAAAATTTTAAGTTAGTAAAGGTAACAAACTTCTATTTATTTATTTTATTTTATTCAACAAGGGGCATTGCTAGTACGAACGTTATGGCCTCTTGGCAGCTAGCAACCAGCATAATTTGGGGTTCAATTTCATGGACCTTTCGCTTCCAACTAAGAGGTTGTGAGTTCGAGTTACGTCAAGAGCAAGGGGGGAGTTCTTGGAGGGAGGGATGCCGGGAGTCTATCGGAAACAGTCTCTCTACCCCAGGGTAGAGGTAAGATCTGCGTACATACTATCCTTCCTAAACTCCCCTAGTGAGATTATACTGGGTTGTTGTTGTTATTGTTGTTGTTGTTATTCATGAGAGGAGGAGGGGGTGGGAGGCCGGACCATAACCACCACATGTATCACCATCAATTTTTCCCTAGAGATCAACAACATCAACAACAACAAAAAATTATATGAAGATTTGAAGGAGGAAGTAATAATTTTGGAGTTTAACTTTTACACATTGAGAAATTATTTGTTTAAAGGCAAAATTATGTTGAGCTTATATATACAGATTGTAATATTGAGATTAATAATTCCTGAATTATTCAGTACGTATGATCATCTGTTTAGTTCATTATAATGAAAAAAATAGATTATACAGTGTACAAGATTTAAAACATATGTTTGCTTTTAATTGAATAAAGTTTAGTTTCAAACTTTAACCTTCATAACAGAAAGGCTGGAAGAAGGATAATTTAGTCATTTGTTATTTATTTAGGTTTTAGCTAATTCTTGAATTGTTATTCTACAATGGATATGGTATAAAATTATACCAGTATTACTTATACTGAAAAAAATAAACCACCCAAATTACAAAGCATAAGATAATCCTGTCCAATATTAGGTTTAAAAGATTATGTTCATAATCACGGTAACCAAATGAGCTCATATAAAAGAATCTTTATATTATCATATTACCTTTAGGATAACTATAGGTAATAATTGGTTGTAAAAAATCTATATATATCTAAGAGTTCAGTTTAATGTAAGAGCAGTCTAGTTTATTTATTCATATTGTTTTTCAAAAATATATTATTTACATGAACATATATGAAGAGAATTTTTCCTATAACGACGTTAGTGTGACACTGTCAATAAAGGTGTTCCGCTGTAATTTCAGAAAAAATATATGTATATATGTGTATATATCTTAAATAACATGTATATATATATTCTGATTGGCACCCAAAGATTCAAAGCTTAGCCAACTATATTGGTCAATTTGAAAGGATGATATAACTTGACTTTTTAGTATGATGTCTAGGTTTGATTCCAATCCAGCATTGCTCAAATTTTTATTCGATTGTGCTGCCCCGCCACATTTAAATCTTTGGTCCGCCTTTGGACACACACGTGAGAATCGGTACATCAAAGACATCTAAAAAAATTGAAGCAAAAATAAGTCATCACAACTCTAAAGTTTAGGGATTACACAGATTCGATGTGTTGAGTTTGGGGCAGAGAGTGGGATAGTGACGGAGATACTCTTTATTTTATTTTATTTCACCAATAACACGGATATACTCTTTAGTAAAGGGTTTAACTTGACTCATCTTTCCTAAAAACTCCCTTAATTAATTATTTGCCGTAAGTAATCTGTTATTATCCATGTATTGAACTGAATAATTAGGCTAAATAAATAGTGTAGTTGTTAAGAGTCGATGAGGGGTTGTGAAGAAAGAAGCCGAAGATTTGGTAGTTGAAAACGAACGATCCAGATTGTAAGTGAATTAATGAGCTTCGAGGGAGGAGATTGTGCCAACTCAGCTTGGGCCAACTCAGCCTTTCTGTTACATAGCTAACAGAATGCAACGAAGGGCAACATACACCCGATAAATCCAAATTCCTTCCTCCTCTCTCTTCTTCTTCTTCTACACTCTTCTCGTTCTAATAGTGATTCCCTCTTCAATTCTGCAGATTTCAGCCATGCAAGGAGACTCTGTAGTTTATCTTAATTTCAGTTAATTAGATATTTCATTTTTGTATTCGCATTTCAATTAATGAAATAAACAAAAAATTATCCCAAAAAACTCATTCTATGTTGTTGTTTAATTGAGAAATTCAAGTTACAAGTCAGGTCATGATATAATCCTTATGATTTTTAATATATATGTATATATACACAATGTTAGCTTGCTAGTCGGCTTTTCGATCTAAAAAAGGTACATGCGAGGAGATATATAATACAAAAATAAATATTTATGTTAATGATAAAACAAAACTTTAAAATCACCCCAACTTCATATTCGAACCACTTAAAAGTCAAATTATGATAATAAATCGATTGAGGAAGGTAACATATATCTTGTGGAACTAGTCGAGGTGTGTGCAAGTTATTTCGGACATCACAGTTATAAAAAAATCGATTGAGAAAGGTAACATGTACCTCGTAAAAGTAATCGAGATGTACACAAGTTAATTCAGACACCACAATTATAAAAGAATAGACCGATTGAGGGCCTATGTGAAATCCACAAGTGAAGGGGTTGTTGAAGACATTAAGTAGTGAAGGACAATGCACAATCAAAAAATTAAAACCAGAGACGTTTAAATGTTGGAGCATTTAAGGAGTAGTATATATTAGGGTTAGAGTTTTTTATTTCGGATAGCAAAAAAGAAAAAGAAAAAGAAAAAGGACATAGTAGTCAAAGTGATGATGTACTAACGCAATGATGGTATTTTGCCCTTTTTGAAATGTAAATATTGTTGGCAGAGAACAGTCAACAGTGAGGGTGGTGGGTATGTTTTCTCTCACACATCTCATAGTCTCACAATTAGATTTTAATTTGATGAGTTTTAATCAATAATAATTAAATTTATAATTAAATATTTATAAATATTTTGTTGTAGTAACTCAGAAATACAACGTTTACGCAAAAGTTACTGGGTTCCCGAAACGTATATATAATGCTCTAGATCCACCAATGTTGCCATGAATGGGTTGCCTTGAACAATAACAATAACATACATAATGTGTTCTTACAATTGGGTTCTGGGTAGTGAGATATAAGCAGATAATATCCGTAGCTACCTTGTGTGACATAAAAAAGTTATTTTTCATATACTCTCGGCTAAAAAAAATATATTTTCAAAACATGATTGAAGAAAACGTAATGACAGTAAAATAATAAAGATAACTAAACTAAAATAAATAATGGTAATAATAAATCTGCAGAATAAGATAATAACACTTTCTTTTTCATTCGGTGTTATTTAAATTTTTTGATTAAGACTCATTAAAAAGAAAACATTATCTTTTATTAAGATTTTTTTTCATGTTTGAATTCGAGACATTTGATTAAGGAGGGAGGAATCCTATATATTCATATCCTATAACAATTTTGGTGGTAATATTACGTATTTCTTATTTTATAATACAGCCATCAACAATTAAACTTCATTTTTTTAATGCATCCTCTATATTTAGAAACCTAACACGTAAACTCCTATATAATGAAAATTCTACATAATATACTACTATTATATTATGTAGAAAATTGAGTTTTTTCTTTTAAAATGCAAGGATATATCTGCAATTGAATCATGTCACATGAGTATGCAGAATAATTTAATTTACTCAGTTTTTGTCACGACCCAAAATTCGTTAAAGGTCGTGATGGCGTCGGACACCGTTGTCAGGCAAGCCAACACAAAATAGCTAATTAAATTCTTATTTTAATATTTTTGAAATCATAAATTTCCTTCAATTTAACTAGTAAAAGATGAACTTTACAGAATTAAATAATAATGTTTCCACTTTCAATACTGAATATCCGATAATCATCCCAGAACCCGGTGTCACAAGTGCATGAACATTTATTAGGAGATAAAATGAAATAAAATACAGCATTTATCCGGAATACAAATTTGGACAGGAAAGAAAATACAAACACTTTGAAAGAGACTCTGCTGAATGTGGATCGTAACATGGAGTACAGCTCACCTAAATCCCTGCATCAACCACGCTGTTATGCCCACAAGGCCACTGACCATACATGTGCTTGTACTACAAAATGTATAGCAAGTATAGTATGAGTACGAAAACAACGCATACCCAATAAGTATTAAGTCTAATCTCGAAGAAGTAGTGACGAGAGGTCGACTTTGATCTTACTAGTAGTTCAATAATATCAGGTACAGTACAGAGAAAAATAAATGTGAGGCAGAGTAAATAAATGAATTTAATAAACATAAAGATACGTGATACCTTCCCCTCCCCCCCTACAATGAACTCAAGCTTCCCATTTGAAATTTTCTCCTTAATCGGAGCACACATAAGGGTGTAGTGGACCTCATCAAGTAGATTATCATAAATTCAAATTCGGAAAACTCACAGATACACTGGCTGCTTGCCGAATATCACGCACGATTTCATGATGATATGATATAGGAACCGCCGAGGCGTACGGCCCGATCAAACATAAAAGTAAATTGTGCACTGTCGAGGGTCGAACGACACGAACCATGCATCTATTAACCTGCCGAGGCGAACGGCCCGCTCCCATGAGAGTGTGGTAGATAAATCCTGCCGAGGAGAACAGCCAGATCCCATATGAGTGAAATACATAATTCTGCCGAGGCAAACGGCCCGATCCCATAAGAGTAGTAGAAATTTACCCCGCTCGCGGAATATAATTACAACGCGATTACACATAGAATTTCTCAAATAATTATTATTATAATATTCTTTAATTCTTTCCAACATATGAAATCCAAGTGAAAATTTTCAAGTCCTGAAATCCTCAGTTTCAACTCTTTTCAAGGCATTTAATAGCATACTCGATCTAAATTCCTTTCAAGGCAAGTAAATAACAAGGTCAAATAACGGTATTAGCAACTCATAGTGTAAACCTAGAACTACCCGGACATAGGCATAATTAGTAGTTACGTACGGACTCTCGTTACCTCGTGCGTACGTAGCCCCCACAAATAGACAAATAGAAGCATGTATTAATTTAGTTCACCGATGGGATTAATTCCCTCTTACAAGGTTAGAAAGGAGACTTACTTCGCTCCGAAGTTCCATAGCCGGCTCCCAAGACTTTTCAACCATTCAAACCGATGCCCAACGCTCCAAACTAATCAATAAATGTGCAAACCCATAAAAATATACTCTAACACTCACAACAATTCAATTGAAATAATTTTCCAGCTCCGTTCGAAAAGTTGATAAAATCACTATCGCGCCCACGTGCCCGTATTTCGAAAAGTTTCGAAGATAAACTTTACTCATTACCTCACGAACTCAAATATATACTTTATTCTCAATTCCATGCCCAAATTCGTGGTCAAAATATCAAATTTTAGGTTTTCTACAAAAAATCATAATTTCTACTAATTTTCATAATTAAATCCTCATGCAAATCATGTATTTAACTTATAATAAGTGAAAATCACTTACCTTGTGTTGCTTGAAGAAAATCCCTCCTTAAAGCTCTCCAAAATCGCCTCCACCAAGTGAAATATGGAAGAAAAATGGGCCAAGTCCCGTTTATAAAAATCCCCCTCTGTCCAGCGATCTTCGCACCTACGGTCACTTGACCGCTTCTGCGGTTCCGCAGGTGCGGCAAATGATCCGCTTCTGCGGAGATGCCCCCAGTTGCCCGCTCCGCTTCTGCGCCTTCTCTTCCGCAGGTGCAATCTCGCTTCTGCGGCGAGATGACCGCATATGCGGTCTCAGTACTTCCCCACCAAAAATCGCATTTGTGCCCTTCTTGGCCGCTTTTGCGGCTCCGCACCTGCGGCCCAAACCTCGCAGGTGCGGTTACACCAGAAGGCAGCTGCTTCAGCCTTTCTTCCATGTCCAAACTTGATCTGTTTACCATCCGGATTCCACTTGAGGCCCTCAGGACCTCAACCAGTTATACCAACACATCCCAAAATACATTATGAACTTAGTCGAGCCTTCAAATCACATCAAACAACGCTAAAATCATGAATCATACCCCAATTTAGGACTTAAAAATTCTACATTCGATGCCGAAACCTATCAAATCACGTCCGATTGACCTCAAATTTTGCACACAAGTCACATTTGATATTACAGACCTACTTCAATTTCCGGAATCGAAATCTGACCCCGATATCCAAAAAGTCCACCTCCGGTCAAACTTCTCAAAAAACTTCAAATTTCTGACTTTCGCTAAATGACCCCGAAATGACCTACGGACCTCCAAATCCACTTGTGGACACGCTCCCAATACCGGAATTACCATACAAAGCTATTCCCAGACTCGAAATTCCAAACGGACATCGATAACATTGAAATATACTTCAACCCAAATTTATGAAATTCTTTCAAAATGCTAACTTCCACAATAGGCATTGAAATGCTCCCAGGTCATCCAAAACCCGATCCGAACATACGCCTAAGTCTGGAATCATCATACGAACCTGCTGGAACCTTTAAATCCCGATTCCGAGGTCGTTTACTCGAAAATCCAACCTTAATCAATTCTTTCAACTTAAGGCTTCAGAAATGAAAATTTTCTTTCCAAATCAACTCTGAACTTCCGAAATTCCAATTCTGACCATGCGTACAAGTCATGATTCCCGAAGTGAAGTTGCTCATGGCCTCAAACCGCCGAACGACGCGCTAGAGCTCAAAATGACCGGTCAGGTCGTTACAGTTTTAATATTTATTTCAACTCTTTTTTCAATGGTTGAAAAATGTTTAAATCATCAACCTATTTTTAAAAATATTTATTTCAACTTTTCAACCCTCAACTTGTTTATATATTTGTACAGAGAGAATCCTAGATATTTGTACAATGCACACAATGAAGGGAAAATAGTGATATCTTTAAAACCGTTGAGGTGATTCTTTTCTTTTCACGACAACAATTCCATGGGGACATTACTTCTAAAACTAAGGACCGCAACAAAACTAAGAGGGTCATGTCCAAATTAATTGGCCCTACTCTATAGGAGAGCTTAAGATCTTGCCACCACAAAAGGAGTTAAAAAATTTATTAAGGGAATTCAAAATATAAAGAATTAAATGTATAAATAATTTTTTAATTCTTTATGTCAAAAAATTATTTTAGACCTTATATATATCGTGTAACTCAGTGTGAACCCGTTTGTCCCCCTAGCTTCCCCCTGCTTGCCACTCCATATCTTCCAAATGTTTCATTAAAAAGAAATGTCAAAATCCATTGGCAATCAATTCGCAAGTATTCGATGACGCTTTATTGCTTATATCTCAGTTTAGTGGTTTGTTGTGCTAAGGAACCCTGGAAAATATGCCTCTTGATCGATTAAATGTAGACAATAGCCGAAATTCGATTACGTTTTATTGCTTAAATCTCAATTTAGTGGTTTTGTTGTCCTAAGGAACCCTTGAAAATTTGGTGCTCGAGAAAATAGATTGAAGCAGATTAAGTGTTTTTAAATTTTAAGTGAATTAGCTAGTGGTAGGATAAATTTTATAATGGTAGAATTACATATTTATATAGAATGTGAGATAGTTAATCCTATGGGATATCCAAGCCCATAGGATATCCTTATCTATCCCATCCTGGTAACCAAATGACCCCCCAGAGGTTCTAAATTCTAGGAAGAGACATCATGGGTTCTGAATTCAATGTAATATTAAATTTAAACTAAACTATTGGGTTTGATCGAACTCTATCGGCTTGTAGCTCTGTCTCAGATCTCTCTACCCTTAATCAGAGATCTAAAACTTTGTAAATTAAGAAAGATCAGGTAAAATGCACTTCCCTCTCTAATAGGTCTTACGAAGGTGTAAATGTAAATTTGCCGGGGCTCCAATAAAATCCAATCACCAGATGAAAAACCAAAAGGAAAGAAAAAAAAAGTAACTCTATTGTGTCCAAAAGAATACAAAAAATCCCATACAAACATAGACTAAAAAACAAAGGGAAGTAGGGAGATGAAGAAGTGAAAGGGACAGTTTTAAAAGTAGGGGGATATCCCGACACAATACACGAAGGATTGGTAGAAAAGCATTTAATTTCGGGTTGTCCCTGTGATAATACTTCTGCCATCACTGTTCTCTCTATTGTTCATGCAAAATATTCAAAAGATATGCTTTTTTGGTTTCAGCAATTACTGTGTAGTACTACTACTTATTCCCCCTCCACACCCCACATTCAACCCCCCTCACTTTTCTGAACTCGCATTTATTGGACAATGCCAACACCCCACCCCCAACCCATATGGTACGTATAACTAGTGATGATCATGTGTAATTTATTTAAAGGGTGTTAGTTTATTGTCATAATTCGGCTTTTAAATCACCCTTTATTTCTTGGATGACACCACTTGATCCTAAATTATTATTTGAACATAAATTTTGTTGAAATTTGAAAAATAGAGTTTTGGAAGATAAGATGAAAAATAGTTTTTGAAAATTAAAATTGTGTTTGGACATATATTTTATTCTAACAAACAGTTGAAGTTTTGTGAGTTTTAAACTTTAAAAACTTATATAAAAATTAGTTTAAACCACTTTTTGAAACTTGAAATTCATCTCCAAAAACTGGTCACTTTTATAACTAAACAATATTTCCAAAATATTTTTGAAAAAAAAGTGCAAATAACTTATGGTTAAATGGGAGCTAAGTGACTTTTGGGGTAATACACCCCCCCCCCCCCAAACCCCCAACCCCCCCACAAAAAAAAAGAAAAAAAAACCCGTGTTCTTGTTCCCTCCATGTAGTCAGAGACTCAGAATTGACTAATCCTATTCCTCTCTTTCTAATATTTCTCTTTTCCTTTCAGTCTGAAATGCAGACACAAACAATTAAGAAATCCTTCTATCCCACTCTTGACTATTCCATTCCCCATAGCTTTATTCTGTTCCTTCTTGGAGTTTGGCACTTACACTTTCCTATCATCAGATGGAAAACTCACCTAAAAGGGCTCTTTTTCTCTGGCTGTACATGTGTGGAGAAAGGGATTAAGAAAACAACTTATCAATCAGGTTTCAGAAGAAACACCTTATCCATATTTACTCTACTCTATCTCTCTTATTAATTATTCATACTAGCTACATATCCTCTCTTTTTTGAAAAATTTGCAGGGAAACTCGCTACCGTTATCTTTCATGTGCGCACTGGATAACCTGTTCATTATGTAATAGCTCGTAAATCACAAAAGATATAAATCGCACTAGACAAGTCCGATAAAACAAATTTTAACCGAAGAGACTACTAGTGACGGATATCGATCACATGTCTCCCATGTGAAAACCACTCCCCCAACCCTTTTTGTCCCCTTCTTTTTCTCTGATTCTATAACATTTTTTATTGAAAATGAAAATCATGCATGGCACAGCCTTGAAATAAAAGTTAGAACCCTTTAGAACTAATCATGAGTACGACACTACAGGTGTGGTGACTACTCATATTACAGACAACCTGTTGTTTACTGACTGGACCTTTTTGTCTTCTTTACCTATGGGTCAACATTAACCCTTTTTAACTGTTTTGACATTGGCAATTTTCAACTTTTCTGTTTGGATTTTCTTTTCTTTCTAAAGCACAATTTATTTTTTTATTTTTTGGGTTTAATCATCTCGTATCTGGGTAATATTGGGCATTGGCCGGACAAATTTAGATTCATACTGCACAGGGCCATTTTAGAACAATTTAGTTAACCATATGTTATTTTTCCTTTTAGGTTTTCCCCATACATATGAAAATTATACTTAATAGCCTAAATCATCATAATATCTGTCTAAACTACTCTTTATCTTTCTTCATAACACTCACTAATTAAAAATTATTAAATTTGAAAAAAGGAAATAAAAATTAATTTGGAAACAAAAAGTCAATTTTTGTAAAACTTCAAATATGACGACACAAATTCAGTACGTCCTTAATATTTATTAGAAATAATGCCAGATGGACATTTTTTAAAGGGAAATTACCAATTATGTCAGCTCATAAGTACTTAAAAAAATTAGCCAATTTATAAAATATTACCAATATTAGCCAATTAGCTATCTGTAGTAAAATAAAATGTCAAATTTTTACTTTCTTTTGAGTGGGTATTGTTAGAATAGATTGGATACATCTTAAGGAGTTTAAATGTCAATTTGGGATGATTTGGTAGAGTTTTGAGGTGGTTTGAATTGAAAATTCGAAGTAGAAGATGAACATGAAAAATAAGAGGTATACTAATTAGAAGCTCTATATAAAATAAAAATGAAAAGGTTACGGTGTTGTACAATCTTTTGGTTGTGCAACCACATATACTTGTACGTGTATTTGGGAGAAAGCTCTCAAAAGAGCTTCACAGTGGTGTTGATGAGAGAAAAGAGTAGCAAAGAGATTAAGAAAAAAGGGAAATAGGCCTCACAAGCTTGATTTTGATTTCAGAATGCTCACTCTGCAAGCTCAACCGAGGTTAAAAAGAGAACGATCTGGAAAGAAATCGACCCGGAGCTTAACAAACATAGATAAAAAGAAAGATTACTAAAACTGCAATTTTAAAACTAAGTTTGTTGCCGACAAATACAAACAGCTTACTGGTCTTTTCCCACACCAAGGATCCACTGTGTAAGATGAGTCAAGTACGGTTCTGCCCGAGAGCCACTGCTTAATATCGGGCCCAGGCTATGAAGCTCAGAGGAAAATTCCCTCTCAAATTTCCTGCAAATGATTAGTAAACTATGAGACACAGAAACAGAGAGATCAAAACCAAAAGTATCAAGTCATCGTAACATACAGAACGGATTCAAATACTGTGACGTTTTCAGGAGCTAGTCTCAGCATCTGAGATGGGGTCCTTAGTTTCAGGTTCTTATATTTTTCTATACTGGAAGAATCATCGGACAACATGTTAGTATCAGCAGTATCCAACGAGGAGGTAATCAACCGTTGGGTTGCAGCTGCATATTGCAGACATATCAATTTCAACCACTCCACCTTCTGTATTTAGAGAAACATTAATGAGAAAATCAGGAAAGGAAAAATAGGTAGAACAACAAAATACCAAATTCGACCCAAAAAGAAAAGGAACTTCAGCAAACAAATAAATAACAACAAATATATTATCAGAGTCGAAACCTAAAACGTATTGTCTATTGAAATGTGTCCACTAACAGGTTCTTCTTGAACATTGTAGAAAGGCTAGTTGTCATCAATCTCAACACTTTGAAAGACTTTCTAATTAGGAACAAAGTAACTAAAGGCCACCAATAACCGGAATTAAAAATCATAACTAACCTTGAGAAGGGCTGGTGAAAGTAGCAAACATTCTCTCAAACACTTATCAAGAAAAAAGTCATGGTATTGAATAACCTGCCCCAAAGATGAATCAAAGAACTAATGAGATAATACACTAAAGTATAAACAAAAAGGAGCATACCAGCAGGACTCTGTTCTATAAATGGGTTTACACAAGGTTCCTTTGTACAAGAGCAAGAATTTGGCATAATCCTTTTACCTCGTCAATGCTTTTTGCTGTTTGAAGTCTACTGAGCATTACATGCCAGTTAGGTTCAAGAACCTGAAGATACAACAAAATATTGCTCATGTCCACTATAGCAATGATAAATGAAAACGAATAGGAACGGAGAAAAAGGATACATTAGTAGCACTGTGGTGACGGTGACGAAAAGAACAATGAGAAAAACTGGGAAACCACCAAAGTATACAACATCAAATTAAAATAACAAATAATAACAAAAACAACTGGAAATTCAAAGCATTCAAGAAGAGATTGATGTACCCAAGGCAGGTAGACACAACAAAGATAATACGAAAACTGCAGTTTCCTGCGAAGGGGTGAAACTTGCCTCAAATGTCAAGTAGTGTAAGAGGCTATTGATGAACTTTAGCATATTACGACACAACAAAGATGATACAGAAACTGTAGTCCCTTGCATGTCAAGTTTCCGGAGACCCTATAAAAAACAAAATAAGCAAATGAGTAAATCTATCAGAAGTGAAAGGAAAAGAGAAGCTATTTGACTACTATCAAAAAAGAAATTGAAATCTCATACCTGATGTACTTGCCATGCCCCGGAGAGGTTCCTATCAACATGCTTACAGTGAAACAAAAATCTGAAAATCAACTGGTATTTCGTCAAGGCTTTCCGAGATATTACAAGAGATAACGGCCATTGAACCTGAAACACATTAAAATGGAACCAGGATCAGGAGATGCTAATACAATTATCCAGCAGAAATGATACCATGACCTTTTAAAAGAGCTTTTTATTTTTTATTACGGACCTTTTGGAATATAATTACTCATGCTACAGCTAAAATTGTCATTCTTGCCAAAAGCCCAAAACAGATAAAGAAGATAACAGAAGAAGATGCACTCCATCGGCATAAGCTAAATATGCTTGTTGCTAGGTGGCACTGACTGAAGTGATGAACACATTAACATCATTGGACACAACTACAAAGACAACCTAAGACTGATAAATTAGACAAATATACCAGGTATAGGACAATGTGAACTCATGTAAAGGAGGGAGAATTGAGTATTTTATTCCCATTCCACTTTCTTAACTTAGCTAAAAGTATAAATGAAATTTCCAGCTAATTACTTTTTGGAGATTGGCCAGCTATTGAACTACAAAATTGTCGCAGACTATTTCTCGTACATCTAAATACAAGTATTGAAAATACCCAAACTGCAGTTCAGTAGGAAAATTTTTAAGGCAAAGAACAAATGCAATTAAAGTAAAAAAAAAAAAAAATAAGAAAAGCAGACCATATGAAAACAACATGCTTAAGCCTTAAGGTTGGAAATTGCCAATGGGACTTTGGAGTAGGATCTTTTAGGGGAGATACAAAATGTTAGCCTTCAAGCAAACATGTTCAAGGAGATGATGTAGGCTGGTAAAAAAACAGAAATATGATGCAAAACAGAGAAGAGATAAAAGAGTAAGCATAAAGGAAGCAAGAAAGCATAAGATCAAGAGATGGTGGAGGCAATGCTAGTGCCTCCCACCAGAAGCCGACAGACCACTGTTGGTTGTGGGATTATGGTGATTGTTCATGAAGAGTTACCCGATAAAGCCACAGTAGCATGAAATCAGTGCAGATATTGCTGCCCTCCGTGACTTTGTCCAGCTGAATGCTAATAAATAAATTACAGCTGGTCGGAGCCCGTTCTTTGTTAAAACAAACTTTTAGCTAAGACTTCCTTTCAATCCAGTGTTAAAGCAGCATCTCTCTCTCCCTTACGGGAATATAAAAGGATGATCATAGATGCATTTCTCTCTAGCTATCCGGATCAAAGTGATGAGCATCTGCGGAATATTAGTTTTGTCTATCTAGATAGTTAGGACAAAGGAGGTATTAATATGTTGTCAAAGACACCAAAACTAATAAACATGTATGTTATCTCTTGGATCAGGATAATAATATCCCCTCTCAAGCCAATTGATCCCTCTGATCTTGTAACTGGGGAAGTAGCTAGCGGTGACTTGGTGGACAGGTTCCTAAGAAGGGAGGTCTTTTCCTTAATTCCTTTTGGAACCTTCAGATTTCAGTTGCTTCATTTCTTCGTCTTCACAATTTGACGTCCACCCTTACTTTCTTGCTACGTATTTTTATTTCATATGTCCCAACGCTTTTTACACTTGTAATTCCTAGTTGTCTTTTTCTTCTTTCCTCATGCCATGCTCTTAAACCCTACCTATTTTCTTCATCTTCGCATTTTTAGTTTGTTTTCATTTTACATGACTATGTTTCTCTTGCGCACTCATTGACTGCCCAAAGAAGGAAGTGGAAGGGGACAACAACCAAGCTCTGGATATGTTTTACATTTCAAACCTAAAATTGGGCCCTTTAAACAACAATCCAGTACCTAAAATTGCGCACTCTGGATATGTTTTACATTTCAAACCTAAAATTGGGCCCTTTAAACAACAATCCAGTACCATGAGTAACTACAATCTGGATCTATGATCGATATAAAAGACATAGAGACTGCTTTCTAAAAGCAATGTCTGCGCTTTCTTACCATTTCTTTTTTCTTTCTTCCTTTTTGTTGGGTGGGTGCAATGGTGGATATTTCTTCAAAAATGTTGAAAGAGAGACATTAGAATACAAACCTTGTAATTCAAAGAAAAAGTTTCCAAGCCAGTAATGCTTAGTGGTTCCTCTAAATCATTGCTATCTGGAGCAGACTGGCTGATTTCAAAATCTTTCAGTGTATTCAACCTTTTCAATAAAGTAGTCCGCTCCTGGGAGAATACCATATTTGACATAAATCCTGCAGATTATTCCCATATTTGAAGGCTAAACAAGCTAAGGTAATAACAACTCACCACACAACACAATAAGTCCTCGTGGCAAGGATCCACGACAGCTGCAGTAGATCTCAAAGCAAGGTCTAGAAGAGACTACTCAGAAGAAAGAAAAGAAGAACATCATGTTACTGGGGAGCTTCAAGTGTTTTCTCCATGTTACAGATAGCAGAAAACCAAAGAAACAACTATGTAAAAAACCTGTAGCTTCTCCACAGAGATCTCATCAGGCTTCTTCATGAGCTCCTCTTTAGCTGTATCCATGAAGTGAACTAGGAAATCACCCTGCATGACCCATTGAAGTGAGTACGAAGACAAAGTTCTTAGTAGCCAGAATGCATCTAACCTAAAAGATATAAAAACTGGCTACAGAATCAGGTAACAATATTTTAATTCCATCTGCAGAGAGCACGCATAAAGAAAATAAAGAATGAAACCAAAGAATAATCTCGAAACCAGGCCTAGAGAGCGGAGAACCTAAGCATCCAATAGCTTTGAATTTGTGTATTTAATTCACTGATATGCTTGTTTGGTCAACATAGGGTTAAAAATGTTTCATATTTGCCCTCTTCCTTCAACTCTTTTTGATGTCAGCTACTAGCCCAAGAAATATCTTCTTTACGGAATGAAATACAAAGGGGATGAGGAGTTAATAAACAAAGTTAATGCAGCATTTCCCTGCTGCATGTAGCGTTTGAACTCCATACCAGGTACTTCCCCCAATCCAGCCCCAACTCCCGAAACTATCATAAGCTTAAATGTATAATCTTTTAATTGTTAGCTGATACCTGATCAAGAAGAAGATAGTGCTTGATTGAATGCAATTTTCCCATTAGATCATACTACCAACAGAAAAGAAAGGTTTTATCAGTAAGGAGTTTCATATAAAATAAAAGCACTTGCATTCACGAATTAAGATACATAGAAAAAAACACTGTCAAGGAATGACTTTCTTGCTTCAAGCACACCTTGTTTTTAACAAGATTTAATAGCTCGCCACTGGCAAAATCATAAGCAGACTTGATGCACTCCAAATAGAGATGATTTGAGCCAACACTTGTCAATTTTGACTTTTCTGCCACAGGGATCTAACAAACTCATTTTGGTCAAGAGCTCCTGCTAATATTACTAATTGATTTGTAGAGCAAAGAAATATGGAATAACTTTATTGGGTGAAACATGTAACGAGCAATAAAATCTTGTCAAAACCTGAATACTATGTCCACACTCTCTCATGACATTTAAATATTTTCCAGTGATCAAAATTGTTTCAGCTGCATTTGCAAGGAAACTAGGAAGGTCATCCTTCAGGCTGTAACGTTGTTGCCAGAACTTGGCGTCATAATCCTGAGTAAGACTCTCCTGTGGGAAATACAGAGATATCAACGAGATATCAGCAACTAAGTAAAAAAGTGGAGTTACTTACAAAGATGTACCTTCTGAAGAGACTTGTTCTCAGTAATAAAGAATTCACCATAAGGATCATCAATCACTCCTTCATACAGCCACCTAAATTGAGCAACAATATCAATTCACCTTAAAAGGGGGGAAGTTGAGCATACAAGTGTGGAACGTGAGAGAAGTGATGAAAACCCTAATACCTACAAAAGGCACTACGATGAAAACCTAATACTACTCTACAAGGAACAAGAAAACCAGTACTTTCCTTGCTTCTTATCATGGGACAAATATAAAGATACAAACTTGTGCATTTCCACTTAACTGAAAGTCATTATTCAAGGAAACATATGTTACTACTTATTAAAATGTCTAGTAGCTCTATCAGGTGATATCCAAAGTAGACATTATCAGAGGACCCACCAAGATTAAATAGCAGAAATAGAAAGCAATGAGATTTTAACTATAGCAATTTATGTCTCACCAACTTCATTTTATACTTCATAAAAAAGTAATAACAAATTGATGATTATCAGATTACATAACCAGAAATTTGATTAGGCAACTATGCCCAGGTAGTAGTGGGTCAACCAGACCTTAAACAAACTTGAAAAATCATTGAGGCATCTACAGTAAATACCTCTCTAATATCCCAAGATATGCAGTGCTTGCTGATTGTGACATCTTTTCCAGCAAAGATCTCACTACATGATCACCAGCCATTGCTTTTGCCTAAAACGGAATAATTAGTCTGGAAATAAATGTAGATCCTCCTAAAATATAACATATGTAGTTTGTATTCGACACATCTCAAAATAGTGTCTATCATGGAATGGTTGAAACTTTTTTCTGCGTTCCGTTTGTCTTGCCAATACAAGTCATGAATAACTGGGAAAAAGAAGGTCAAAGAAAAACCACTTTTTTTGGATTATGTATACTTCCCAATATCCAAATAACTTGAATTCTGAATGAAATCCTCAGTCTTTTTTTCAATTGAAATTAAACAATATGCATTTTTTCATAAAAAGAGAAGATTTTCCTAACGAGAAAGACTAACTAACGAACTACTAAAGAATTCCATAAATCTAGGGGAACTCAGACAATAGATCCCCTAAAGCTATGACATTAATTAGACGCCATAGTCCATACCTGGCTTTGCAAGAGGTTAAGGACTGCAGAACCAACACAGTTATTGGCTGCAGCCTTTTTCACCACCACTGACAGAGCTTGCATTGAACCCATCATTGGCTGCAAGAAATAGCTTAACTAAGCAACAAAAACGACGAGTCAAAGTAAATGATTGCTTAGGCAATTAGACTAAATTAAACAGTGTTACCTGACAGTAAAACCATAATCCTTGTATAGAAAGTCTTCCTAAGCGAAATTGATGTTCAAGCTGTGCCACCATTGCTTGGTAATCCTGGAAAAGATATTCCACGCTCCGATTATCTCTCCTTTATTGGTTTTCCTTAAAGTACTTCTTTCTCTAACATTTTCCTTTGTTTTCAGCCTAATAAAGCAACCAAATATTGGCACTTCTACATTGCACATGTATGCCCAGCATAGGAAAATTTACAGAAACAACTCATGCCACCAGGAATCTACGATGCAATAGGCCAATTAAATTATAAAAACTAGCAATAATCAGCCTAACCAAATCAAAGGTTGTGGACAGGTGTCTCAGCTTCCTAGGAGATAATCTTCATATAGTTGAATTTATCTATCACAAAAGGAGTAAACAAATGATGAAGACGACACCGTCTTCCCAGAAGTGATTTTCTCAAATATATAATTTAATATATCCTCAAAAGGAGCTTATACATAAGATGAATAATATACCAGATTAACAGATGGAGAAAAGTATAATACCCCATGCAACACCAGAAAGATCCATAAATAAGAAACTTACAAGGAGGAGTGCCCTTAGAGCAGCAGCAAAGGCATGATTGACTAGGCCCGTCTTGAACTGTGACCTTGCCTCGACAAACTGGTTAATCAAGATATAACTTTCGCATAGCGGGAACAGTCTTTTTGCAAATTCCTGCAGTAATAGTCAAAATTATTTCAACACATTATAAACTATATAAGACTTGGAAATTGCCTTCACGTGTTCTCAGCTTTCAGCCTCAAAGTAATTCGTTACTTTATTAAAATATACACTTATTTACTTCCTTTTTCTCCTTAGACTTTCAAAGTGTTGCGCTGTGATTTGTCAGCTAACCACGGACATAACATTTTTACTTTTTTGCTTACTAAATAACCACCACTTAAACCTACAGCTTTGAATAAGGGAAAAGGACCAGAAAGCAAGAGAGAATCATCTTTCTTGCACTAATCCGTATTTTTTGTTAGGCAAAAACTTGCTGCGGAGACGGCTTGACAGTTCCCTGCACCAAAAATTGCCGACGTCCTTGAAAATTTTGGGATTTTCTAGGAAGAACAAACAAAATGAAGAATGTAGTATTAACTATTTCAAGCATTGAAATTTTGTCTATTTAGAGAACTACTGAAAGCTAACATTCTGTTTTTGCGTTATTTAGCTTCATTTCTCTTTTAAATTCTCCGATACTTTCTTGTGGTTCAGTTAGACGCTTAGTGCCTGCTTACTACCGAGCACTTTAACATGGACGGAGTAAGAGCTTACATTCTTTCACTTCTCATTAACACAAGCAACTACTGGATGAAATATGTTGGACTTCTTTTATGAAGAACATAAGCTGCACTTACACACGTGCGAATAATTCAATCAAAAGATAATAGCTGAAGTTTGACAATGTAACATAATAACAACAACAACAACAACAACAACAACAACAACAACAACAACAACAACAACAACAACAACAACAACAACAACAACAACAACAACAACAACAACAACCCAGTATAATCCCACTAGTGGAGTCTGGGGAGGGTAGTGTGTACGCAGACCTTACCCTTACCCTGGGGTAGAGAGGCTGTTTCCGATAGACCCTCGGCATCCTTCCCTCCAAGAACTCCCCACCTTGCTCTTGGGGTGACTCGAACTCACAACCTCTTGGTTGGAAGTGGAGGTTGCTTACCACTAGAGCAACCCCTCTTGTCAAGTTTGACAATGTAACATACTTGGTCTAATTAACTTTAAGACATTTTAGGAATTAAATGTCTCATTTAATCCCAACTCCTCTCCTTTTTTTTGTAGGTATCTACCCAACTTCTGTGTTTCTACTTTATGTTCTTTACTTTTATGCGTTTTATAGAATACATGCGAGCAACATCATTTCGTAACTTAATCTAAATGCTAAACTTGTCAGCCTACTCCAAAAATATTGGCTCGCTGCAGAATAATGCCATGCAATATCCAATCTTCAGCACCGCCCATTCCCACTAAAGCCACATCTTCGAAACATTAATTAACCTATTTCTGCTATTATGTTCTAATAAAATTATGCTCAAGGCCACTTCATCAAGTTCTTTATTTCGTCCATGGAAATTGACATGGAAATTGACATCTGATATTGACAGAAGGTTAAGAGTCTCCAAATCTTCATTCTTCACATTCTCCTGAAGTATCCTATTCTGTTAAACTTTCGCAAGGATTCTCCAATAGATCTGGTCCACACCCCCAAAACTAAACTAGATATAACGCAACAATCTAGATCATGATTTCATACCAATCAACTACGAGAGTTCTTTTGCCTATGAACAGATTCAAGATGGAAACAAAGAACTTGAATGAAAAAACAAAATTATGTACCTGAAGAGCTAAATCCATAGATGCATCAACCTGGAAAGTTATGGCATCCTCCTTCCCTCGGACTTTCTTAATAGAAATATAGCGTCCTTCAATTCCAACCAAGGTGGATAGAAGATCATCAATAACAATTAATTCCTACATATTTCGACAAGATTTTAATAAATGACTGACCCTGACCGAGCTAGAAACCAAGATCGTCAAGTCCATATATGACATAACATATAAACAAGAAAAAACTTGTAGATGAGCCACAACATCATAGTTTTTGTTCCCCCTAACCTTTAAAAATTATAACTTAAATAAAACAATGCAAAAGTTCATCGGGAACTAAATTCCAAACAAATTGGTTGTAAACAAAAAGAGAAGGATGTGAACCACTTATTGGCATGTACAAGAGAAGTACATGACACATTAAGCATGTTGATTGCTGACTATTACAGTCTTGTTAAAACTTATTATCCAAGCTTATATGTTACTTCTTGCCGATCTGATCAGCTTACCTTTGTGTTTTAACTACATCTATGACAAAGAAGTCTAGGTTGATTGGGTATTTGGTTTGATTTTTGAGTTCGTGTCATATATAAATAGTTATATAAAGTATGAGAACGCTTTGCTATTACACGGTATATCTTATTTACAAAACATTACTAGGTATTCATAGAGATTTAAATTTTATTAGTTTTAGTTCAATAGCTTAGTTAATCGAAATATGTACTTATATATTTTGTAATACACATTTATTGGTCGTATCCCAACACTTGTATCCGCACTCGGACCCATACCCCAAAAATCCTAAAATTTATGCAATGAAGAATCCAACCTCTAGACGCGCACCCAGGTACCCCCTAGTCTGAGCAACATAGTCAATAAGTGCAATAACCAATGGTACTAACAAGTAATAACAATAATAACAACTCCAATAAGAATGACGATGAACCTCCAATTGCATCAAAAGAGCAATACCTGAATGGTAGCATGGTAGGTACCTATCACATTATCCGTCCCAGAACTGAACAAAAATTTCCAAACAGAAACAGAAAGTAAGTAGGAGACCTACCAAATAGGAGTCACCAGTTTGGTTTTAAAATAGCAAATCAAAAACACCATGCTAAAACACATTCACAAAAATACTTACAACAACAACAACCCAGTATAATCCCACTAGTGGGGTCTGCGTACACCCACTAGTGGGGTCTGAGAGGGTAGTGTGTACGCAGACCTTACCCCTACCCTAGAGGTAGAGAGGTTGTTTCCGGTAGACCCTCGGCATCCCTCCCTCCAAGAACTCCCCATCTTGCTCTTGGGGTGACTCGAACTCACAACCTCTTGGTTGGAAGCGGAGGGTGCTCAACACTAGAGCAACCCACTCTTGTCGACATTCACAAAAATACTTAAATTATATGAAATCATAAAGCCAAGAAAATTTAAGGATACCTTGAGTCCGTAGAAAAACCCTTGGATTCAGCCGTTCCAGGTGTAGCCTTTATTTCCTGTACACATTTTCAGAAAAACTGCAATAAAAAGTGAAGAATTTAGTAAATTTAATTGACATGTAACTGAGAAGATGTGTAAAATGGGTGAGTACCTGATAAAATTGGCCAGTGAGAAAAGGACGATCTACATTCCAACCAGGAGTAGATACTGAATCCATGTTCTAATCTTCTCAAATCGTCAAATTGCCGCAGCAGTTAAAACCACAATGCCACAGCATTTCACCTGTTAACTCGCAAAAGGACCGATTTTCAATAGTTGTTTCTCAAATTTGATGGTTAGATTTAGCTGCAGATGAAAATTTTGGGTAAGCAAAGCAGGCGCGCAATGGGTTTCTAATGGAGGTTTACGCACGAAATAAATTCAAAAAAAAAAAACTAAGTTGGGCCAAGAGGGGAATTTACGCTTTAAATAGCTTTTTTTTCTCAAGTCTTTTTACTTTCTTCTACTTAGGTCGAGATGCTTTTTAAATTGATACTCCTTTAATCCTTTTTTTTTATTTTTGCGAAAATTAATAATAAAGTATAATTGGTATACAAGAATTACTCATCTAGCGTTTTGACATAATTTTGGTTGAAATTTAAAATAAAAGAGTTTTGAAGTTGTATTGAAAAATAATTTTAAAATTTAAAAGTGGTATTTGGACATCATTTTACATGAAAAAATATTGAATTTTTGTGAATGAAAGAAAATTTCATCCAAAAATTAGTTCAAACTAGTTTTCTGGAACTTGAAATTTTTTCTTCAAAATTGTTTTTCAAAAACTAGTCAAATTACATGAACAAACAATATTTTTAAATAATTTTTGAAAAAAAAGTGGCCAAATCATGTCATGATTGAAGCTACTTTCAAGGATATTTTTGTCATTAACTAGTCCAATCATTGTATTCTTAATTCCCATTGTCACACCTCCTTTTTTCGAAGAAATAGGGAGTTTTTCCAATTAAAGTACCATTATTCGAAATGAGATTAATTATTTAATTCAGAGTCGCCACTTGGAATAATTCATGGTGTCCCAAATCACCAGTTTATTTTAAAATTTCAAATCGAGAAAATTGACTCTATTTTTGGTCCGCGAACACAGAAGATCGGGTAAGGAATTCTGTTAACCCGGGGAGAAGGTGTGAGACACTCCCAAGTTCTGTGGTTTTAGCACGGTCGCTCAACTATTAATAATTGGCCTAAATATCTGATTTATTACATGCTTAAAAACATATTGTGCATTTTTAATTTTCAACTGCTTTTAATTATTTATTTAACCGATTTTAGTTGTTTCTGGAATTTATTTGAACAAGTCGCGATGTCGCGCACTTAATGTTTTTGTACACATTGCGAATCGCGTCACATGAAATGCACCCGCGACTTACAACATATTTATTTTATTATTACTTGAAGTTAGGGTCGAGTCACGTGAAACGCGCACTCGAATTGAGGTTTACGTATCATGACTCTGCCACAGGAACCGTACCCATTGTCACGATGTTTATTAATCACACCTAAAGCAAGCTACGAATGTTTATAAGTTATTTTCTTAAACTACTTTGAGATTTGTTGTGAGGCAGTGTTGTGAAGAGCGTGAAGCGAGGAAAAGCGACAACCCCCATTTCGCTTAAAGCGAGAAGCGAAGCGCTCGCTTTTTTTAAGTGAAGCGGAATTTTAAAAAAAAAAATACTGCATAGACAGCACATGTAATTGTAAGTAAATGTTCAATACTTCAATTAAAAAACTAAAGAGTAGCATCAATTAAAGCACAAAATGAGCATCCTATTCTTCTACAAGATCGTCAAATTCTTGTATTCCACTATCATTATTATATTGCTCGTCATCTTCTTCAACTTCTTCTTCTTCATCAACTAGGGACAAGGTAGCTGTCTCTTTTCCCTTCCTCGGTGAAAGAACCGAAGGTAAAAAAAAAATTCGCCAGCATTTCACTGCTTTTTGGACGTTTAAACAGTGAAAGAAAAAGAAAAAGAAGAAGAAGAAGAAGAAGGAGAAGGAAAATCAGAACATACTTGTTGTTGTTGAAGACTTGAACTTGAGGTTGAAGAAGAAGAAGAAAAAACCTAGTTGATGCTTTTAGAAATCAGAAGTCGATGAAGAAGAAGAAGTCGACCAATGTCTCTGCTTTAAAACCCTAGTCGTTGTTGTTCGATTAATGAAAGACCAGTGTTTAATCACAAAATCTTGTTTTTAATAAAATAGGGCTGGGTCTGTTTTATAACACAGAAGCGGGCGCTTCTCTCGCTTCGCTTCGCTTTCCCGCTTCTCGCTTTTTAGTGGGAAGCGGTCGCTTTTCTACAGCTGAAGCGTGCTCCTTCTCGCTTCGTTTCGCTTCTCGCTTAAAGCGAGGAAGCGAGGGCTTTTTTAAACACTGTTGTGAGGTCATGAATTATGGATATGGAGTTATTTTTGGAAGAGGCGTGATTTAGCTATTATTAACAAGTCACTAATTATAATATGGCATTCTATCTTTTGGAATTAAAAAAAAAAAAATTACAAATTAAACTACTGGAATGGCATAATTTCCCTTATATTACCGAGAAGTTGATTTAGGAGAGGGTTCGAAATTATTTTAAGTTAATTAACGGACTGATTATAAGAACCGCAGTCGATTATCAAGATACTATACCTCCTGCTGCCTCATCAAGACAACAAAATAATCTAAGGCATTCCACAATACATCAGAGCAAAACAAATGGGCTTAAAACGTATGAGAATATCGAGGAACTTGGCTAAATACATGATGAAACATGAAAGTAAGCTAACTTTGCACCTAAATACATAAGCATCGAGAAATATTGAAGAAATGACTAACCTTCACTATACATTGATGTTCTAAGTCCCTAAATAACATATTGATATAGTGCTTTGGCATTAACAAATATTAATCAAACAGAAGCTAAATTCGAATCAGGCAGAAGCTAAGCATCATAAACTCATATAACTGAAACAAAATCACTTAGACATTCAACTCGTTAAAACAGGGGAGAGATGGCTAGAAATGGACCTGAAACTCAAGAAATTCTTCAATGATTTGATAAAGCGAATTTGTACAGAGAGAATTATTCTTCTAGCAACAGTGAAACCAACTGGAGACCTCGCTGTGAACCTCAACGAGCTCAATTAAGAACTTTGCTGCTAACGGAACTTCAAACCGAAATAGACGACTCGAGCGGACTCAAATCGAACTCATTGGTGATCTACGTTCTTGTTCTTGTGCTATATTTTCAGTGTTTGGAGGTGTGGTTAACACTGGGATTTGGGGCTGTTTTTGAACAGTATTTGCAGCTGTTTTTGTGGGAGTTTCAGGTAGTATTTGTGGTGTTTTACAGCTGGTGAGTGGAGGAGAAGGAGATAGGATGGGTTGAAGAAGAAGAGCAATTGAGTGGTGTTTTACAGCTGTTTTTGCTGCTTCGTTTTCTTTCTCTTTTGCTTTAGCTGCTAGATCTCTCATTTTCTTTTGCCCCCTTTTTCCAGATCTTTAAGTTTTCCGCCCCTCCCTTTTTGTTCTGTGTCCCCCTTTGTGAGTGTCTGCCCCACCTCCCCCTTACCCCAACCCCTTTTTTTTTTTAATGGGGGGGAAGGGATTTGGTCATTTGGAATTAAGAAAACTACCCTCAAAATTTTAATAGCCCATATATTTTTCACTTACACGAAATATTCCTTCGGCCCAAACATATTACATCTAATATCCCGAAATATCTATTTTGTATACTTTTTGTATAGTAAAAATCTATTTTGTATACTTTTTGTATAGTGACAATCTATTTTGTATATTTTTTGTATAGTAACAGTCTATTTTGTATATTTGTTGTATAGTGACAATCTATTTTGTATAGTGACAGTCTATTGTATATAAATTGTATAGTGGCAGTCTATTTAGTATATTTTTATATAGTGACAGTCTATTTTGTATATATTTTGTATAGTGACAGTCTATTGTATATAAATTGTATAGTGACAATCTATTTTGAGTATATTTTTTGTATAGTGACAGTCTATTTAGTATATACATTGCATAAAATTTATATATAGAGTGTATCGTGCATCTTGCAATGTATCCATAATATATCATTAATGTATCTCGAGCGCTTTTGTGTATCCAAAGTGTATAGATAGTTCTACAATGTATAAATTTTGTATATATAAAGTGTATCGTGCATTTTACTACATAGTGATGTAGTAAAATGTATATATGAAAGATTTTCTAGAATTTAATATTATGTTAAAAATTACAATGATGATAGTTATTGACAATTTATATCTATTATATAGTATTTATTTGAATGTACATTTACGTTCTTTACACGTAAAGGGGTATTTGATTTAAAGAGTGAAGAACATATTATTGTGTATTAAATAAATAAATAAATAAATAAATAAATAAATAAATACATAAAACGAAAACCATAACAATAAGGATATATTACTTTGAAGATGACCGACTCCTTTCATCTAGCCAATTAAGAGTCAACAACAACAAGGATATATATTTTGGGTTTTATTGTATACTACTCTATTTTTTATAATTGAAAGTTTTTTGATTTGGTTAGAAAATTAAAATAGTTATGTATTTCACGTTGTTTGGGGATTAAAGATATATTTTTCATTTCTAAAAATGAGATTCTTAGACGAAGAAAAAGCATTTGAAATATCTGGCGTCGGGGTTGGGATGCGGTTGATGGGGCTTTTTGTTTCATCAGCTGGCTATTGTAATTAATTAATTTCTGGCTAGTGGTTGTTAAAAGTTTGGCCCGAACGGCCAACAATGATAAAAGCTAGGGGTGTGACAGACTATTTAGTATATACATTGCATAAAATTTGTATATAGAGTGTATCGTGCATCTTGCAATGTATCCATAATATATCATTAATGCATCCCGAGCACTTTTGTGTATCCAAAGTGTATAGATTATTCTACAATATATAAATTATATATATAAAGTGTATCGTGCATTTTACCACATAGTGATGTAGTAAAATATATATATGAAAGATTTTCTAGAATTTAATATTATGTTAAAAATTACAATGATGATAGTTATTGACAATCTATATCTATTATATAGTATTTATTTGAATGTACATTTACATTTTTTTACACGTAAAGGAGTATTTGATTTAAAGAGTGAAGAACATATTATTGTGTATTAAATAAATAAATAAATAAATAAACCCATAAAACGAAAACCATAACAATAAGGATATATTACTTTGAAGATGACCGGCTCCTTTCGTCTAGCCAATTAAGAGTCAACAACAACAAGGATATATATTTTTGGGTTTTATTGTACACTACTCTATTTTTTATAATTGAAAGTTTTTTTGATTTGGTTAGAAAATTAAAATAATTATGTATTTCACGTTGTTTGGGGATTAAAGATATATTTTTTATTTCTAAAAATGAGATTCTTAGACGAAGAAAAAGCATTTGAAATATCTGGCGTCGGGTTTGGGATGCGGTTGATGGGGCTTTTTGTTTCATCAGCTAGCTATTGTAATTAATTAATTTCTGGCTAGTGGTTGTTAAAAGTTTGGCCCGAACGGCCAACAATGATAAAAGCTAGGGGTGTGACAGACTATTTAGTATATACATTGCATAAAATTTGTATATAGAGTGTAACGTGCATCTTGTAATGTATCCATAATATATCATTAATGCATCCCGAGCGCTTTTGTGTATCCAAAGTGTATAGATTATTCTACAATGTATAAATTATATATATATATATATATAAAGTGTATCGTGCATTTTACTACATAGTGATGTAGTAACATGTATATATGAAAGATTTTCTAGAATTTAATATTGTGTTAAAAATTACAATGATGATAGTTATTGACAATTTATATCTATTATATAGTATTTATTTGAATGTACATTTACGTTCTTTACACGTAAAGGGGTATTTGATTTAAAGAGTGAAGAACATATTATTGTGTATTAAGCAAATAAATAAACCCATAAAACGAAAACCATAACAATAAGGATATATTATTTTGAAGATGACCGACTCCTTTCACCTAGCAAATTAAGAGTCAAAAATAACAAGGATATATATTTTTGGGTTTTATTGTACACTACTCTATTTTTTATAATTGAAAGTTTTTTTGATTTGGTTAGAAAATTAAAATAGTTCTGTATTTCATGTTGTTTGGGGATTAAATATATATTTTTCATTTCTAAAAATGAGATTCTTAGAAGAAAAAAAAAAGCATTTGAAATATCTGGCGTCGGGTTTGGGATGCGGTTGATGGGGCTTTTTGTTTCATCAGCTGGCTATTGTAATTAATTAATTTCTGGCTAGTGGTTGTTAAAGGTTTGGCCCGAACGGCCAACAATGATAAAAGCTAGGGGTGTTCGTCGGTCGGTACGGTATTTAGACATTTCGATTTGGTATTCGGTATCCTAAAATTCTATACCAATGTCGTACCTAATTAAATTCGGTATGGTTCGATTTTTCGTCTTTCGGTTTTGGTTTATTCGGTACGGTAACTTTAGTTTATTCAGTTCTACAGCAGCTTCTAAACGTTATATTTAGGGGAGAATAACACCTTAACTAGCCGGCAAAATTAAAATTATAACTAGCCAGCAAAATCAATCTTATGAATGCAACAACACTACACATCATATATGAGACTTTTATAAACAAGAGCATAAGATTAAAATAAAGTTTACAAACTTCATCAACATGTAAGTATAAACAGGAGCATAAGATTAGAATAACGTTTACAAACTTCATCAACATGTAAGTATGTCTGGTCTAAAGCTCTAACTTGCATCTCCGTAATATACCAGACACTGGTAAGCTTCTCAAATATGACCAAAATAAGTTTTTCACAAGTGTTGTTTACATAAATCATTCGGGTAACATCCATTAATCACATAGACAAAAATAGGTAACGCACATGCTTTAACAAAAGAATATGGAACTAGAAACATTCTCGTGAAGCTCTCTGGTAACCAGGGGCTACAAGGATGACACGATATTTAAAATTAATCCAATATATATTCCGGTACGGTATCGGTATTTCGGTATTTAAAAAAAAATATCAAATACCAAATATTTTTAAAATGTAAACCAAATACCATACCAAATACCAAAATACCAAAAATTTTAATTTCGATATGGTAATTCGGTATTTACCAAATTATGCACCTCCCTAGTGAAAGTTCTTTGGAATTTTGGATAAGTTTGGGACAGATTTTGAGCACAATTGGGCCATTTGAAAATTATTTTGGCCCACTTCCATTGAAAGACCAATCAACCCAACTTCTCTTTTCATCTTCATTTTGATAATTAGCCAACTAATTAACTAACCTAATATGTAAAATTAACCTATTTACTGATTTGTCTAACAATCAAGCTAATTAAAGTGTAAATTAACAACTTATCTAACTAGTTGGACCTAGGAGTATAAAAAATATAAAAAAGATTAAAGCATTTTCTTTTTGTATTTTCTAGAAATGAAGTTATAAAGTTCTATAAAATATTTAAAGCTATTTTGGAATTTTTAGGAGTAATTTTTATATCGGGCAAAAATTACGTGCTCACATCTTCCCCTCTTTGCTCGAGAACATGAAAGGTTTTTGGGCAAAGATAAAGTAAGCAATTACGAGAATTTTTTGCCCATTTGATACTTCACGGGAAGCATTTTGGAAAAGCTTGACCGAACATTGCTTTCGGAGGTTGCCTACATATCCTTGGCTATAAAAGAATCATGTCAGTGTAGTTCTGGGAGAGTAATGGAATGATAAGTTCGAGAGTCGAGTGAGGTCTGTCGAGACTCTGGTCCGTGGTCCTGTTATTACATCAAAATCAAAATATAAAGGAACTAAACAAGTATATGAGCTATGAGTTACAAGATTCTTATCTATAAGTCTTCTGAAGCTTGATCTTAAGTCTTGGATGGTTCTTCATGTAGACTCTGATATGAATCTTGATGCTTGCTAGCTGTAGGTGCTAGTTCATTCTTCTTCGGCTTTTTCGGATCAAGACTTGACATGTAGAGCTTGTGACTTCAGTCGTGTCTTGAACAATCCACATCTTTTCTCCGCTTCTGCACTTTGGATTCACTTCTTTTTCTTTTATTTCTTTATTTTTGATTGAGACTTCTTTTTGGTCATCTCGAACTCGTGCCTCGAGGTAAAACCTGCTCAGACACCCAAAACCAACAAACAAACGAAATCTTCCTACCCGAGTTTTTACTAGGAAACTTTCGTGAGTTATTTGTAACAAAACTCTATACTATTTTATTATTGAAAGCAAATGAAAGGTCGGGATTGGTGTACTTTGAGAAAAACAGAGACTAGATAGTAGAGACCCTATGTCTAAAATAAAATCAACTAGGGGGTGGAGACCCTATGTCTAAAATAAAATCAACTAGGGAGTAGAGACCTTGTGTTAAAAAGGAGACTAGGGAGCGAAGACCCTATGTATAAAAATAAAATAAACTAGGGAGTGGAGACCCTATGTTGGAAAAAGCGACTAAGGAGTGGAGAGCCTATGTCCAAAATAAAGTCAACTAGGAAGTGGAGACCCCATGTTGGAAAAGTGGCTAGGGAATGGAAAACCTGTATCTAAAATAAAATCAACTAGAGAGTGGAGACCCTATATTGAAAAAGCGACTAGGGAGTGGAGACTCTATGTCCAAAATAAAGTCAATTAGGGAATGGAGACCCTATGTTGGAAAAGCGACTAGGGAGTGGAGACCCTATGTCCAAAATAAAATCAACTAGGGAGTGGAGACCCTATGTTGGAAAAGCAGACTAGGGAGTGGAGACTCTATGTCTAAAATAACTTCAACTAAGGAGTGGAGACCCTATATTGGAAAAACAGACTAGGGAGTGGAGACCCTATGCCTAAAATAAAATCAACTAGGGAGTGGAGACCCTATGTCTAAAATAACTTCAACTAGGGAGTGTAGATCCTATGTTGGAAAAGCGACTAGGGAGTGGAGACCCTATGTCTAAAATAAAATCAACTAGGGAATAAAGACCCCAATGTTGAAAAAGCGACTAGGGAGTGGAGACCCTATGTCTAAAGTAAAATAACTAGGGAGTAGAGACCCTATGTTGGAAAATAGACTAGGGAGTGGAGACCCTATGTCTAAAATAAAATCAATTAGGGAGTGGAGATCCTATGTTGGAAAAGAGACTAGGGAGTGGAGACCATATGTCTAAAATAAAATCAACTAGGGAGTAGAGACCCTATGTTGGAAAATAGACTATGGAGTGGAGACCCTGTGTCTAAAAGAAAATCAACTAGGGAGTGGAGACCCTATGTCTAAAATAAAATCAACTAGAGAGTAGAGATCCTATGTTGGAAAAGAATTAGGGAGTGGAGACCCTACATCTGAAATAAAATTAATTAGGGAGTGGAGACCCTGTATTGGAAAAGTGACTAGGGAGTGAAGACCATATGTCTAAAATAAAATTAACTAGAGAGTGGAGACACTGTGTTAGAAAAGAGACCAGGGAGTGAAGACCCTATGTCTAAAATAAAATCAACTAGGGAGTGGAGACTCTATGTCTAAAATACAATCAACTAGGGAGTGGAGACCCCATTTGAAAAAGAGACTAGGTACTGGAGATCCTGTGTCTAAAATAAAATAAACTAGGGAGTAGAGACCCTATGTTAGAAAAGCGGCTAGGGAATGGAGACCCTATGTTTAAAACAAAATCAACTTGGGAGTGGAGACTTATGTTGGAAAAGCGACTAGGGAGCAGAGATCCCATGTCTAAAATAAAATCAACTAGGGAGTGGAGACCCTATGTCTAAAACAAAATCAACTAGGGAGTGGAGACCCTATGTTGGAAAAGCCACTAGGGAGTGAAGACCTTATGTTTAAAATAAAATCAACTAGGGAGTGGAGACCCTATGTTGGAAAACGTAACTATGTATTGGAGACTTTATGTTTTAGGATCTGGGCATGAAGTCCGCAAGCATGTCACGTTATTGAAATCTGCATTTAATAGAACTGAAAAGAGAATAAGAAAAGTGACAAGATTGAGAAAAGAGACATCCCTCGACAATTAAATGTTAATTCATTTTATTTTTTTTTATTTTCAAAGATAAAAAGGTTTACATCGGAAAAGTAAGACAATAAAAGTAAAACATCCGAATCACATCCTGAGATAATCCGGACGCAAAAAAAAGAATAATAAGATTGGCTACCGAGACTACCGTATGATGGGGAAATTTTCGGGCTTGGCGGCCTTTTTTTTAGCTTTTTTTCTATCTCGGCAATTGCTGCAATGGCCTTTACTGCCGGATCAAATTCTCCATCTTCACAAATCATTCCGACTACTGGCACATTGGTGTGAGTAGGCAGATGATTGTTCATCATATTAGTGTTTTCTTTATCCCTAAGCAATATTGTGTGAACTTCGATGAGAGTGAACTTACAGAGCGAGCTATAAAGGTACAAAAAAACAGATCAATCAAGAGATAGAGGTTCTAAGCAAGGACGGACGACTGAGGATTGGCCGAAGAGAGTCGTCTCAAATGCTGATACCATTTTATAAATAAGCCAATAAAAAAAAGATAAGTAGAAGCCAGTGAAAGTGAAAGAGGAGTAAGCAGGGTACGACGAAGCCCTAGGCCTAAGGGGCAGTACGTAAACAAGTACAGATCACATGGTTTTGTATTGACCCGCTTTCGAGCTGTCGAGTGACGATTGACCGAGGGGCCCTTTTTTATTTTATAAGGGAAGAGATTGTAGCTGGGTACAAATAGGCCGGGACGAGTAGGCAGGGTACAACGAAGCCCTGCGGGGTGACACATGGTTGTACTGGTCAGCTTTGGGCTAGAGATTGACGATTGACTGAGCGTGCTTTGGCAGCTCGTGGTGGAGTACTCTCTGACGGATTCACTCTATTATTGCCTCCTATTCTTGAGGGGGTGATCGGGATTAAGCCGCGTGGCAAAAAAATACTATTCGCTCTTTGGGGTGGGCCTTTCGTACTCAAATCCGTACGGGAAAAGGACAATTATTCAGTGCACTAAAATCTAGTGAATGGGGTTCCATATTCATATCGATGAGGTCTTTCACTACTCTTTTAAGAGTCCAACAACCTTTTGTATCATGTCCTACTGCTCCAGAGCGGTATTCACATCTAGCATCAGCTCGGTATGAAAGGGACTTGGGGTTCGGGGCCACTGGTTGTAGCAGCCCTAGCATGGTTAGCTTTTGGAACAAGTTAGAATATGATTCACCAATAAGGGTGAACTAATTCCTTCTGATGGGCTCTCTTGTGCGAGGATTGTATTGGGGAACATTTGGTTGGGGATTATACAGAGCTTGGTAGGGATGGGCATTTTTGGGACGTGGAGCTCGTTTTTGTGTATAATGTTGTGTCTGTATGTAAAAAATATAAAAAAGATTAAAGTATTTTTTTATTTTTGTATTTTCTAGAAATGAGACAAAATAGTTGCTCTGGTGGTGAGCACCCTCCACTTCCAACCAAGAGGTTGTGAGTTCGAGTCACCCCAAGAGCAATGTGGGGAGTTCTTGGAAGGAGGGAGCCGGAGGTCTTCGGAAACAGCCTCTCTACCCCAGGGTAGGGGTAAGGTCTGCGTACACACTACCATCCCCAAACCCCACTAGTGAGATTATACTAGGTTGTTGTTGTTGTTGTATTTTCTAGAAATGAAGTTATAAAGTTCTATAAAATAATTAAAGCTATTTTGGAATTTTTAGGAGTAATTTTTATATCGGGCAAAAATTACGTGCTCACACCCATATTTTGAGTAAATTTCAATTTACCCACTTAACTTTTAAAGGGTTGTTTGGCATGAGGTATAAGTAGATATAGTGCTGGTATAAAATTTAATACCACCTTAGTACTTTGTTTGGTTAGCAAACTTGGTATAAGTTATCTCATAATTAAAATTAGTATCGCGATAACTTATACCTTGTATGAATGGGGTAATTAGTGCCGGTATAACCTATACCTTCTTAGAAATTATGCAAATGTCATTTTTTAATACAACATACCAAACAATGGATAAAAAATAATACCAGAATAACTAATCCCAACATAATTAATCCCAACATAACTAATCTCATCATAACTTATCCCAGCATTACCCGCATCCAAACCAAACGACCCCTAAGTGTTAGGAGACAATATCTCTTCAACTATTAAATGGGAGCAACAACCTTCTTATGCAATATTTTTCTGCGAAACTTAGCATTTTTATGCAAAGAAAAAATATATTATTGTCTTGTTGTCTTTTTCGTAAAGGTTTTCCAATCCAAAATCGTCAAAATCCATAAGTAAAAAGAACAAGCACAAAATACTGATAGACAAATTGTCTTTTTACCTGCAAAATGAACTAAAGTGCAACTAATTGGCTATTGTCTCTTTCTTTTACTCATGAGGGTTGGCTTCTTAATTGGTTTACTTGCCTATGAAAGTGATTTTGGTCAAATACAATCAAGCTTTCTAGAGCTTCTGGAAGTATATTGAGTTCTTGTAAATGAATAATTCCGCATTTATTTAAACAAATTGACCTTACAGGCAAGTGCGGCTTAACAACATTTGTGCCCTAAATCCAAAGTTTAATTGGAGGCTTTAAACTTAAATTTTAAAAAATAATTTTTATTTAAATCTATTTTTCTTGCTTTTTTGAGATGCAAAGTTATTAATAAATTTTTTATAATTGATTTCTTCTAATAATTCTCTCTCAAATGATAATATAGCTATTTTTTTTAATCGTTCTCAAGACATTGTTGATCTTAGGCAAGATTTTATTAATTTTAATTTTGAAAAAATTCCTTTCGGTGAGGCAATTATTATATGAACTGTTAACACTATTCTTTAAGCAATATGAGCACTTGAAAAAGAATCAAGTTGTTTGTCTGATTGAATATATATCAATTAGAGTATTATCTTCAACTTGACTCAATTTTTTATGTGCTAATGACACCGGATAGCCACTCTAAAGGGCCTGTATTTAGGAATTAGTTAGTACGTTCTGAATGACTATATGTGCACTTGCCCCCTTTTTTTTACCATGAAATAAAAAACCAAAAATACATTTGTACGCTTCAAAATGCTCAAATCTATAACAACAACAACAACAACAACCTAATATAATTTCACTAGTGGAGTTTGGGGATGACAGTGTGTACGCAGACCTTACCCCTATCCTGGGTAGAGAGGCTATTTCCGATAGACCCTCGACATCCCTCCCTCCAAAAAAACCCCCACCTTGCTCTTGGTGAAAAAATTAAGTCCACTATTTCTAAAGAGGGTCCGATTACTTGTAAAGGGACATCATTACACACATTCATAAGCAATATACTGTCATTTTCTCTTTAAAGTTCTTATTCAATTGTGTCTTGACACTAATCGTAGTACAACTTGTTCAAGGGTAGCCCACCTCCCAAGGCTATAACTGTTCAATTCGTGTGGTTTAAATTTACTTCATCATACTTTATTTCAGCTACAATCTAATTTATTGTTTTGTATTGATTTAATCCACGTATCCTTAAAACCATTTACAAATTCAATTGTTATCCAATTTTGAGGGTAAGCAGTTGTATATCCGATTTTGTGCTTAATTTATGCTTTAGTATTCATTTTGAAAATCACGTCTAAAATTTGAAATTGCTATAAAAGTAAATAAATTCGTTACTTTTGAAACAAACCAAAAGTTATGATGTTTATATAAATACATTTTAGAACTTTACCTACCATGTAAAATTTATACATTCAAAAGCGGAAACAAAAATTTGGGCATAAAATGACGTGAAGAAATTAGGGTTATTACAAAATTTAATATTTGATGAGACACCACTGATACAAAAACATACACAACACATGTAAAATATTACATAATATACATACATATTACACTTGAAGACTTGTTTGAAATTTTTTGGCTGAGATTGTTTATGAAAGATATCTTAAAAAATAAGAAGAGAAAGTTGGGTCTAATTAGGTAGGTTGGGCTATGACCATAGTTTAGTCCATCTTGACTCAACCATCTTAGCCCAAGTAAACTTTGAGTTGGATTTCTTAATGACCTATTTATTTAGTTAGTCCATTTTGACCCGCTTAAACTCAACCCAAATCGCCCATTTGCCACCCCTACTCTATTGTCAGTGTTTCTACTTTGTGTTATTTACTTTTATGCGTTTTAGAGAATACATACGAGCAACATCATTTCCTAACTTAATCTAAATGCTAAACATGTCAGCCTACTCCTAAAATATTGGCTCACTGCAGAATAATGCCCAACAATATCCAATCTTCAACACCGACCATTCCACTAAAGCCACATCTTCGAAACATTAATTAACCTATTTCTGCTATTATGTTCTTATAAAGTTATGCTCAAGGCCATTTCATCAAGTTCTTTATTTCGTCCATGGAAATTGACATCTGATATTGACAGAAGGTTAAGAGTCTCCAAATCTTCATTCTTCACATTCTCCTAAAGTATCCTATTCTGTTAAACTTTCGCAAGGATTCTCCAATAGATCTGACCTAACACCCTAAAACTAAACTAAATATAACGCAACAATCTAGATCATGATTTCATACCAATCAACTACGAGAGTTCTTTTGCCTATGAACAGATTCAAGATGGAAACAAAGAACTTGAATGAAATGTCACACCTCCTTTTTCCCGAGGGGATATGGAGTTTTTCCAATCAAAGTGACATTATTCGAAATGAGATTATTTATTCAATTTCAGAGTCGCCACTTGGGATAATTTATGGTATCCCAAGTCACCAGTTTATTTCAAATCCCAAATCGAGGAAATTTGACTCTATTTAACTAAAGGGAGTTTAGAAGAATTAACTAAGTCTGGATTGCTGGAAAAGTCTAGTGACTGTTATGCATTTATCTTTTAAGGAAGTATGGGCCGTTTTA
Organism: Nicotiana tabacum; assembly: GCF_000715075.1. NCBI lineage: Eukaryota > Viridiplantae > Streptophyta > Magnoliopsida > Solanales > Solanaceae > Nicotiana > Nicotiana tabacum. Next base: position 23,189,413 of record NC_134083.1, read on the forward strand.
GGAAAAAACTAATCAATGTTGAGTCAGTAATTGGTAGTGTCAAACAGGCTCAAATTCCGACCTAGGTCTAGATTTGTCTCTACTGGGCCGCCTGTACAAGTCCGGCCCAACTCGCCATTTATGCACATAGCAACACAAGTTCAAAAATGAATGCTCTTCATGAATTGAGTTTAAGAATTGAAGTTTAATTACAATAAATTGAATCCAGATACAACAACAAATTGTACTGATTTTAATCTTGTTCATGTATAATTTCCTTTCGAACATAGGCTGCACTCAGAGGCTGGCACTAAATCAAATTCAAAATCACTCTATTTCAATATTAAACTAAATGAGATCAACCAATCTAACAATAACAGCATATGCATCATTGAACAACCATGGTTTCATCTTAGCGCAGACGACAATTATTTTATGCTAAAACTATATCAAAATCAATAAATTTACAGTAGACAGCAGACGAATCAGAGAACAATCAGAACTTCACATTAAGGCATATCTTACAATAGCTTGAAAGATAACGTGATTTAGAAGACAAAGAAGCCGAATAAAGATTGAGGAAGAGAATTGGAGCTCAGCAGTGACCGTGAAAGAAGTAGCGGCCGAAACAGAGTAGCCCTCAGCCCAGCTAAACCGTGAGAGTACTTCAAATAGCAGAAATTGAAATCCATGTAGAAAATTCTCTTAATCCATTTTTGAAAGCTTTTGTTTCACTTATTTTTTAGCTTCGAATTTGGTTTTTTTAATCTTTCTTTGTGCTTATTTATTCTTCAAATGTGTGTGTGAATAAACCAAGAAGGTCAGAATGAGAGATGAGAATGAGATAGGTGGGAGAGCGGCGTCGCCGATGGCTGCTGACTCGCCGGATTCCGGCGTTTGGCCAAGAGATGAGGGGCGCGGTTGTTAGGAGTTTTGGAGAAGAAGAGGTCGGCGGCTAGGGTTTTGTATTTTTTTCGAAGACGATCAGCTTGGGGCCCCTTCCGGGTGTGTTTATCCCGTCAGAGTTGGTGACAGATCCAAGAGAGACATTGATCGTGTACCAAGATCGAATAGAGACAGGTATCAACCATACAATGGAGATCGAAGGGTTAATGGGTCAGGATGCAACACTGTGAGAAGTGAAAGAAGGAGCGACCGAGGTCAGAATAACCGGGGACTCATGAGAAAAAATGGTTTTGACAGTGTCACGACTCGGAATTTTCACCGTCGGGACCGTGATGGCGCCTAACATTTTACTTGCTAGGCAAGCCAACGTTAGAGAATCATTTAAACCAATCCTTATTCCATTCAGTAAATAACAGCAATTAGCTAAGATGAATTATAGTGAGTGCCGAATAATATAATGAAACTGCATTAATTGCTACCACCCGGATCTGGAGTCACAATTCACGAGCATTCTAGAATTCACTAAAAGATATAGTCTAAAAGAAATACAACTGTTTGAATGAAGGAAACAATAGAACAGAAAAGATAGACAGGGACTTCAAGGTCTGTAAACGCCGACAGATCTATCTTGAGTCTCCGGATAGCGGTCCAACAAAAAAAAAAATCTCGATCAGCCTGAGCCGGTACCAAAATCTGCACAGAAAGTGCAGAGTGTAGTATTAGTACTGACCCCATGTACTAGTAAATATTGAGCATAACCTCGACGAAATAGTGACAAGGCTAAGGCAAGGCACCTACAAATCAACATGTACAGTTTAACAATGTATATACAAATAACAGTAATGAAGAATTAGACAGGAGATATCCGCAGGGGGAAACATGCTGGGGAAAATACGAGATAAAGAACTACGGCAGAATGATAACTGGAACAACTAATATATAATGAATCAACAGGAACACGAATACAGTAAAGGAAAAATACACGATATTACCCTTCATGCTTTTACTCTTAATCTCACCATAAAATCAATAGAAACGACACGACATCACCATTCGTGCATTAACTCTCACATCATCACCATTTGTGCATTAACACTCACAATATGTCATGACATCGCCCTTCGTGCATTAACACTCACAATATGGCACGGCATCACCCTTCGTGTATTAACACTCACAATATGGCACAACATCACCCTTCGTGCATTAACACTCTCCCTTACCATAATGCAATTCATAAATAACAACAGGAGATATAATAACAAGTACAAGCCTTACTTCAACATTTGGTTCCACAATATCAATCTTAACTTTGAAATAAATACTCAATTATCACCAGAGAATCCGTAAACATGATAAGAACGATCAATTTAACAACACTAGCCTAAACCCGTAACAATTAGGCATAAGAAAGAGATAATATAAGAAAAATACGAGAAAATAGGGAAAACATGTAAATTGGCGGTGCATAAGTACTCGTCACCTCACATATACGCCGCTCACATGAATTTCACATAGCAAATAATCTGAGCTTCCTAATTCCCTCAAGTCAGGGTTAGACACAACGCTTACCTCGCTCTGAAGGCCACTTAATACTCAATCACAACTTTTCCTCTAGAATTCATCTCCAAAACACTCGTATGTATTCAAAAATGACTCAATAATATCAAATATTGCTAAAGGAATTAATTACATTGCATAAATTCAGATTTCTTAAATTTTCCTTCAAAAAGTCAAAAATCGACCCCGGACCCGCTTGGTCAAAACCCGAGGTTCGGACCAAAATCCATTTACTCATTCATCCCCGAGCCCAGATATATAATTGGTTTTGGAATCCTACCTTAATTTGAGGTCTAAATCCCCAAATTTTTAAAGTCCCTATTTTCTACCCAAACCCTTAATTCTACCATGAAAACTCTAGATTTTAGGTTGAAAATTTATGAAATGAAATGGGCAATTGAAATAAAATGGTTTAGAATCACTTACCAACATTTTGGGGAAGAAAATGACTTTTGAAAATCGCCTCTAGCCCGTTTGTTCTTTGAAAATACAGAAAAATGGCTTAAGTCCCATTTTGATTCTGTTTTAAGTGCTGGGCGATAGTGTTCATCGCGTTCGCGAGGACACTGTCGCGTTCGTGAAGAGCAGAATTATCAAGCCTTTGCGTTCACGAAGTCTACTCCCCCTGGCCTTCGCGTTCGCGATGAAGGATCACTGACTCTCCCCCCAGGTGTGCCTAACACTACGCGTTCGCGATGAGCTGGTCGCGTTCGCGAAGCATAACGCCCCAATCGCTTCGCATTCGCGACCAAGCTTTCGCGTTCGCGAAGAAGAAAAACTCAGCTTAACCAGCTTACTCTTCGCGTTCGCGAGAGTACCTTTGCGAACGCGAAGAAGGACATACCAGGACAGTTACTGCAGTAAAATACCAGATTTTCTAAGTCCAAGACATCCCATAGCTTATCCGAAACTTACCCGAGCCCGCGGGCCTCCAAACCAAACATACACACAAGTCTAAAAATATCATACGAACTCGATCGCGCGATCAAATGGTCAAAATAATACCTTGAACTACGAATTTAGCGCCAAATCAAATGCAATTTTCAAGAAAGCTTTAGAATTCCTATTTTCACAACCGGACGTCCAAATCACGTCAAACCAACTCTGTTTCTCACCAAATTTTACAGATAAGTCATAAATATTATATTGGACCTATACCGTACTCCGAAACTAAAATACGGACCCGGTATTAACAAGGCCAAACATCAACCAATTCTTAAAAATAATTAATTTTCAAACTTTTAATTTCCATCAAAAATTAATAATGCGAGTTAGGGACTCCGAATTCGATTCCTGGCATACGCCCAGGTCCCATAATTCGATACGGACCCACAAGGATCGTCAAAACATGGATTCGGGCCCGTTCATCAAAAATATTGACCGAATTAAACTAAAATCAACTTTTAAGGTAAAATTTCTTATTTTTATCAATTTTCAAAACAAAAGTTTTTCGGAAACACGTCCGAACTGCGTACGCAAATCGAGGAGGGTAAAAATGAGATTTTAAGGTTTAAGAGCGTAGAATCGAGTTCTAAAATATAAGATGACGTTTTGGGTCATCACATTCTCCACCTCTAAAACAATCGTTCGTCCTCGAACGAACATAAAAAAAAGTACGCGAGTTGGTGAAAATATGGGGATTTCTGCTCCGTATATCGGACTCGGACTCCCAACTAGCTGCCTCAACAGGCTGACCTATCCATGCACTCGAACTGAAGGGTAACTCTTTGATCTCAACTGGCGAACTTGCCGGGCTAGAATAGCCACCGGCTCTTCCTCGTAAGTCAAATCCTTGTCAAGCTGAAATCTAGCACATAGGACGGATCGCCGTGATACTTTCGGAGCATAGACACATGGAATACCAGATGAACTGATGATAACCCTGGTGGCAATGCAAGCATGTAAGCCACCTCTCCCACTCTTTCCAGAATCTCAAAAGGTCTGATATACCTAGGGCTTAACTTGCCCTTATTTCCGAGCCTCATTACACCTTTCATGGGTGATACCCGAAGCAACACTCTCTCCCCGACCATGAATGCAACATCACAAACTCTGCGGTCGGCATAACTCTTTTGCCTAGACTGAGCTGTGCGAAGTCAATCTTGAATAACCTTGACCTTATCCAAGGCATCCTGTACCAAATCGGTACCCAACAACCGAGCCTCTCCCGGTTCAAACCAGCCAATTGGCGAACGACATCGCCTTCTGTATAATGCCTCATATGGAGCCATCTGAATGCTGGACATGTAGCTATTATCATAAGTAAACTCCACAAGTGGCAGGAACTGATCCCAATAATCTCTAAAGTCTATAACACAAGCGCAGAACATATCTTCTAATATCTGAATAGTGTGTTTTGACTGTGGATGAAATGCTGTACTTAACTTAACCCACATGCCAAACTTATGCTGTACATCCCACTAGAAGTACGAGGTAAACTATGTACCTCGATCTGAAATAATAGGCACGGGCACACCGTAAAGGCGGACAATCTCACAAATATAAATTCAAGCTAAGCTCTCTGAAGAATAGGTAACTGACACTGGAATGAAATGCGTTGAGTTTGTCAACCTGTCCACAATGACCCAAACTGCGTCAAATTTTCACTGAGTCCGTGGGAGCTCAACAACAAAATCCATAGTGATATGCTCCCATTTCCACTCAGGAATTTCTAACTTCTGAAGCAAACCACGAGGTCTCTGATGCTCGTACTTAACTTGCTGACAATTCGGATACCGAGCTACATATGCAACTATATCTTTTTTCATTCTCCTACACCAATAATGTTGCCGCAAATCTTGATACATTTTGGTGCTACCTGGATGAATAGAATACCTAGAACTGTATGCCTCTTCAAGGATTAATTCATGATGCCCGTCAACATTAGGCACTGATCGAGTCCAAACCTACACCACTATAGAGTAGCGAGGATGGTTGATGTAGTTTTACCCAACGAGGTCGGGATCGATTTCTACAGGGAGTTAATTTGGTTTGGAGTTGGGTATCTAACTAATTTAGATGTGCGTGTTGTTCCTAATTGCACTTCCAAACATTATTGCGATTGATTCTATTCTAATTTTACAATATAGTATGCTGAGTGTAAGCTAAGTACAATATTTTTGGTGAAAGCTTTCAAGTGTTAAAAGGCACTAGGGAAGTGACTTCCGCCTAGGTGAGTATCTAATGGGTATCAAGAATCTAGGACAAGCTTGTTATGATTGGGGTCGTGATATAACCATCACACATAAATGCTCACTCTATACCTCTCAGTAGATTGAGTGACTTTGCCCGATTTGGCTTTCTCAAACCCAAATAGGTGTTCATATAATACAAGTAAAATTTGCTCAAGTCAGGTATTACTATCTCTAGGTTTAACCCTTTAATTGGGGCTATCAATCTCTTGAGTTCATCCCAATTCCTTGTTAGCCTAATTTTCCTAGATTTAGTCCCTCTTTCTCAAGAAGAGCCTAAGTCATAAAGGCATTAATCAGTGTTTGCAACCACTAATTCTATAATTTTAGCATAAATTAGGCTAAATATCACTAACCCATAAACAATTAAGCCCTAAAATTCAAGACCCATTAAATACCCACACTAGGGTTGGGTCACAACCCTAGCTATGGGGTCTAGCTACTCATAATAACAATAGAAATCAAAGATAAAGATGAAATATAAGCCATAATATTAAAGTGCAAGATGAAAATCTAAAGTTTGAAGGTAAATCTACTCTAAAATTGCCCAAAAAGGGAAAAACCAACTATTCACGTGCTCTGCTAAAAAACTTAACCTAAAATTGATAAAAGGATCTATTTATACTAGGCTAAAATTTTTGGACAAAAATGCCCCTGCGGGGGATTCGCGGAAGCGTAATTCTGACCGCGTCCGTGCTTGAGCTTTTGCGGCCGCGTAATAATGAGCGCGGTCCGTGTTTCTTCAATACTGGGCTTGGATTGGGCTTAATTTCGTGGACCTCGTAATTTCAACCGCGTCCGCATGTGCTTCCATCATGACCGCGTAATTTGGACGCAGACCGCGTTCTTCAATTAAGCCTGACTTGCAAGGTCTCTGAACCTCAAGATACGCTCTCAGCAGAATTTCCTTCGCGGCCGCGCCAAAGATTTCGCGACTGCCTCTTTCCAACGCAGTCAGCGGTGATTTTAGTACTCAAAGCAGCTTCTCTGAATCTACTTTTGCGGACCGCGTAATAGTGGCCGCCTCAGCGGTGGTTCTTACACGACCACGCTTTTCTGCCGCTCTCAGCGCTCCACTTTCAGCCTTGGATTCGTGCAGGTTTGACTCCTTCATGAGTTGATTATGGCTTCTTTGCCTCATTTTGACCAAACCCTGCAAGCAGGCACATTAAGTTAGTTTTTGGAAATACCTTTACACATTTTTGACACAAAACCTAAGCAAAAGAGAGTAAATAATAGGCTAAAACCCATAGCTATCAACTCCCCCAAGCTTAAGCTTTTGCTTGTCCTCAAGCAAATAAGGTAATTCCCACCTCAGCTGTCCTAAGGTGACTTCATCAAACATCAATTGGGACTAACAATTACCTTCAACACAAATGCATTATCAACAACATCATGCTATGACTCACATAGTTCTAATGTGACACAAAAGCAACAAGAGTTGACTCAGACACACAAATATGACCCTGCATTCACAGAACTCCATCTTTCCCCATAACAACCTATTTGGCATCACCGTGCCGCACCATATCCTTAAGTATAAGCAAATAAGGATCATCATATTTCCGCTCTCCGATACGCTCATATAAAGAAAATCGAGCGACTGTACAAGCTAGAACCGGCTTGGTTCCGAAACATCTAACCTCACGAACTGACTAGCCAAAGTCTGAATAGCTGCAGCTAACGGTCTCTCACCAACCGGAATATACGCAAGACTGCCCATACTCACAGTCTCTCTACTCAAAGCACATGCCACCACATTGCCCTTTCCGGGGTGATACAAAATGGTGATATCATAGTCTTTCAACAACTCCAACCATCTTCTCTACCTCAAATTAAGATCCTTTTTTTAACAGATAGTGAAGGCTACGATGATCGGTAAATACCTCACACGAGACACCGTAGATTAAATTCCTCCAAATCTTCAGCGCATGAACAATGGCTGCCAATTCTAAGTCATGAACATGATAATTCTTTTAGTGAACTTTTAACTGCCATGACACATATGCAATCACCTTGTCATCTTGCATTAATACTGTACCAAACCCAATATGATGCGTCACAATATATCGTATACGATCATGAACCTGTAGGTAATACTGACATTGGCGCCGTAGTCAAAGTAGTCTTGAGCTTCTGAAAGCTCAACTCACACTTGTCTGACTATCTGAATGGGACACCTTTTTGGGTTAGACTGGTCAATGGGCTTGCTATAGATGAAAACCTTTCCACGAACCGACGATAGTAACCTGCTAAACACAGGAAATTCCGGATCTCTGTAATTGAAGTAGGTCTAGGCTAATTCTGAACAACCTCTATCTTCTTAGGATCCACCTTTATGCCTTCTGCCGATACAACATGCCCCAAAGAGGCAACTGAGTCTAACCAAAACTCACATTTTGAAAATTTAGCATATAACTGACTATTCTTCAAAGTATGAAGCATACTCCGAAGATACTTCTCATACTCCTCTCGACTACTGGAGTAAATCAAGATATCATCAATGAATACAATCACAAAAGAATCCAAATAGGGCTCGAACACCCGATTTATCAAATCCATAAATGCTGCCGGGGCATTTGTCAAGACATCACTAGGAATTCGTAATGCCCATACCGAGTCCGAAAAGCTGTTTTAAAGGCATCAGATGTCCAAATCTTCAACTGATGGTAACCAGACCTCAAATCGATCTTCGAAAATACCTTGACACCCTGAAGCTGATCAAATAAATCATCAATTCTTGGCAGCGGATATTTGTTCTTATTAGTTGTTCATGATCAATTACATAATTGCCAATTAACCTTATGTTAACAAAAATCTCGTTGCAAATCTTCACAATACTGATAACGAGATGCGAGGCATGAAGACCTCATAATTATGAGGTCGTATTAACGAGTAACATTTAACGCCACCTGGGCGAGCACCTACCTCGTAGGTTAAAACTCAATAATTACAAACACGAATTTTGGCAAATATGCACAAAGAATTTCATACAAGCATCCTCAAATAAGCCTAACATGCATGACTCCCTATTAGTACTATAGTACAAATTTAATTTCACAAGGGAGAGCTTAAACACAAGAATTTTCACCACAAGGATCTCGTCTTTATATAACTTCCACCGCAACTCGTAGCCCGGTTTAAACATATTAATTTATTTTAAAATGGGAGGATCTCATCCTCAGTTCTAAATCACAAGTAATATGCACATCGTGCCCATTGAAACTTTCCATTTTCTCCTTTAAAATAATTTATGTTAAACAAAATCATAACACAAAATGAACCCCACACTGACATGGCATCTAATTCACAATTTGTAATTAATTATCTGGAAATTACATTAAAACTTACCGAAATGAGTAACAAAAAGCTACCTTTAACTTTGCAGATCTTATTAATGGCCAACACGGAATGATAGGCGTAGTTATCTCCATAAAACCTCCAACAAGAGTAAACACATAAGTAGATTATAGAATTATAAAGCTCACTCATAAGTGGAGCATAATAGGAGGACTCGTCTCGATACTCAGAACCGAATCAAGTTAAGGGAATTATTTCTTTATATTAAATCGCGGTCGTACCTATAACGACGCCATATGATGTAACGACCTCCTCCATACCATAAAATAAATATAATAACGTCTGGGTCTCCACCTCCAGGATGCCTTCTACCCGCCTGTCTTCCACCCCTAACTGGTCGTGTGGGTGGTGTAGTAACTGCAATGGGGCACGTAGTCTTAGTGCTTTGATGAAATATGCCTCTCCCAAGTTTGGGACAATTTTCTCATGATGTGCCTAGTATCACCACATTCATAACAACCCATTTGCGGGTTTGTTTGCTCATACTGAGTCTGTGTTAGATAACTGGAATGACCATTGAAGGAAACTCATGTCAGTGGTGCATTAAAAGAAATTACTGGAGCACCCCGAGTAATCCGATGTGCGAACTGGGACTGGCCGACTGCTCGAGCTCTCGTCATAATGATTTATACTTGCAAAGTAGAATCCACTGAATCCTCCAGAACCTCGAGACGTCTTGGTCTCCTTAGTTTCCTTTTTCCTCACCCCGAAAACGGTCTAATATCTTGGCAATTTTTACCACTAGCGGAAGTGAAGTATCAGCATGTAGCTCCCAAGTCGTACCAAATTTTTCGATCATAATTGAGTCCTTTAATGAGTCTGTGGACTCGCTCTCTGGCTGGTATACCCTCTTCATAGGCTTGCCACGAATCCTGGTGGAGAATTATCTCTCCCAAGGATAATTTCTTCTTTTGTTATGCTGAATCAACATTGCTGAGCTGACCCATTTCTTATCATACTCTTCGATTCTTATTTGGGGTAACCCTTACCCCTATTTATACACAACGATCACAAAAATAGAGCTCCATACAGGCAAATATTGGCACGAACCATATAGCCCAGAATCTCGTCAACCACTGTACTTCCTCCGAATCACCCCAAAATTCGCAACCGTGATGTCCACGCTGAGTAGACCTTCTGTAAATTTAATGTTGTTTCTCTAACTCCTTTGGTACTGAAGTATAGAATTATTAAGGAGGCAGATATACCGCAAGTCCCAAACTTATCCTCTACAAAATCTCAGGCCTTAAACATGTGTAAATTTTGGGGAACGTTTCAGTACCACATATATACATTTCAGGCGAAAACTGATATAACACATGACTCGCAATCCATTCATTGATAGTGGACTCACCTACTTGGCGCGAAGTCATAGTTCACCACGTCCGATGATCCACAATATTAACCTTCACAACTCGTATAAATCAACCAGATGCCAAGGTTCGTTGTACCCCCACATGATTCACTGGGTGATCTCTTAATACGTCTGCATCTTCAGTCGGAACCACATGTTGAGGCAATGTTTGAGCATCTCTAGCTCCCTCGTAGTCTATCAGCGGCATCACGAACCGTCGACGCACAACTGATATCGAGTGTGCAATGTCATACACGAGTGGAAACAAAGGAATACGAGATATATGTTTCAAGCAAAATCAATGCCGCATGATAAGGAATAATAGAAGTGATATTGTTCCTAAACTTCATAGCCTCTGAGAGATACGTACAAACGTCGCCGTACCGATCCTTAAGACTCTACTAAGTTTGCTCGTGACTCATTAGACCTATGTAATCTAGCGCTCTGATACCAACTTGTCACGACCCAGAATTCCCGCCGTCGGGACCGTGATGGCGCCTAATATTTCACTTGCTAGCCAAGCTAACGTTAGAGAATCATTTAAACCAATCCTTATTCCATTCAGTAAATAACAACAATTAGCTAAGATGAAATATGGTGAGTGCAAAATAATATAAAAATTACCTTAATTACTACCACCCGGTTCTGGAGTCACAATTCACGAGCATTCTAGAATTTCACTACAAGTAATAGTCTGAAAGAAATACAACTGTTTGGATGAAAGAAACAGTAAAACAGAAAAGATAGACGGGGACTTCAAGGTCCGTGAACGCCGACAGATCTACCGTGAGTGTCCGGATAGCGGTCCAACAACATAAAAAAATCTCGATCAGCCTTAGCCGGTACCAAAATCTGCACAGAAAGTACAGAGTGCAGTATTAGTACAACCGACCCCATGAAGTGTTGAGCCTAACCTCGATGAAGTAGTGACGAGGCTAAGGCAAGACACCTACAAATAAACCTATACAATTTAACAATGTATATACAAATAACAGTAATGAAGAATTAGATAGGAGATATCGGGAGGGGGAAATATGCTGGGAAAAATACGAGATAAAGAACTACGGCAGAATGATAACTCGAAAAACCAATATAATGAATAAGCAGGAACAAAAATACAGTAAAGGAAAAATGCACGGCATCACCCTTTGTGCTTTTACTCTCAATCTCACCATAAAATCAATAGAAGCGGCACAACATCACTCTTCATGCATTAACTCTCATATCATGGCACGCCATCACTATTCGTGCTTTTACACTCACAATATGGCACGACATCACCCTTCGTGCATTAACACTCACAATATGGCACGACATCACCCATCGTGCATTAACACTCACAATATGGCACGACATCACCCTTCATGCATTAACACTCTCCCTTACCATAATGCAATGCATAAATAACAATAGAGAGATAGAATAACAAGTACAAGCCTTACTTCAATATTTGGTTCCACAATATCAATCTCAACTGTGAAATAAATACTCAATTATCACTAGAGAATCTGTAAACATGATAAGAACGATTAATTTAAATGCACTAGTCTAAACCCGTAACAATTAGGCATAGGAAAGAGACAATATAAGAAAAACGGGAGAAAACAGGGAAAACAGGTAAATTGGCAGCGCATAAGTACTCGTCACCTCATATATACGCCGCTCACATGAATTTCACATAGCAAATAATCTGAGGTTCCTAATTTCCTCAAGTCAAGGTTATACACAACACTTACCTCGCTCCGAAGGCCACTTAATACTCAATCACAACCTTTCTTCTAGAATTCATCTCCAAACCACTCGTATCTATTCAAAAATGACTCAATAATATCAAATATTGCTAAAGAAATTAATTACATTGCATAAATTCAGATTTCCCAAATTTTCCTTCCAAAAGTCAAAAATCGACCACGAACCCGCTTAGTCAAAACTCGAGTTTCGGACCAAAATCCATTTATCCATTCATCCCCGAGCTCGGATATATAATTGATTTTGGAATCTGACCTCAATTTGAGGTCTAAATCCCCAAATTCCCGAAATACTTATTTTCTACCCAAACCCTTAATTCTACCATGAAAACTCTAGATTTTAGGTTGAAAATTTATGAAACGAAATGGGTAATTGAAAAAAAAATGGTTTAGAATCACTTACCAAAATTTTGGGAAAGAAAATGACTTTTGAAAATCGCCTCTAGCCCGTTTGTTATTTGAAAATATGGAAAAATGGTTTAAGTCCCGTTTTGATTATGTTTTAAGTGCTAGGCGACAGTATTCATCGCGTTCTCGAGGACACTGTCGCGTTCACGAAGAGAAGAATTGTCAAGCCTTCGCGTTCGCGAGACCTCCTTCGCGTTCCCGAAGTCTACTCCCCCCGGGCCTTCACGTTCGCGATGAAGGATCACTGACTCTCCTCCCAGGTGTGCCTAACACTACGCGTTCGCAATGAGCTGGCCGCGTTCGCGGAGGGTAACGCCCCCATCGCTTCGCGTTCACGACCAAGCCTTCACGTTCGCGAAGAAGAAAATTTCAGCCTGACCAGCTTACTCTTCGCGTTCGCGAGAGTACCTTCGCGAACGCGAAGATGGACATACCAGGACAGTTGCTGCAGCAAAATACCAAATTTTCTAAGTCCAAGACATCCCGTAGCTTATCCGAAACTCACCCGAGCCCTCGGGGCTCCAAACCAAATACGCACACAAGTCTAAAAATATCATACGAACTTGCTCGCGCGATCAAATCGCCAAAATAACACCTTGAACTGCGAATTTAGCACCAAATCGAATGAAAGTTTCAAGAAAGCTTTGAAATTCCTATTTTCACAACCGAACGTCCGAATCACGTCAAACCAACTCTTTTTCTAATCAAATTTGACAGATAAGTCATAAATATTATATTGGACCTATACCGAGCTCCAGAACTAAAATGCGGACCCGGCATCAATAAGGCCAAACATCAACCAATTCTTAAAAATAATTAATTTTCAAACTTTTAATTTCCATCAAAAATTAATAACTCGAGTTAGGGACCTCCGAATTTGATTCCTCGCATATGCCCAGGTCCCATAATTCGATATGGACCCACCGGGACCGTCAAAATACAGATTTGGGCCCGTTCACCAAAAATGTTGATCGAAGTCAACTAAAATTAACTTTTAAGGCAAAATTTCTTATTTTCATCAATTTTCAACATAAAAGTTTTTCGGAAACACGCTCGGACTACACACGCAAATCGAGGAGAGTAAATATAAGATTTTAAGGCTTAAGAGCGCATAATCGAGTTCTAAAACATAAGATGACCTTTTGGGTCATCACATTCTCCACCTCTAAAACAACCGTTCGTCCTTGAACGGACATAAAAAAAGTACCTGAGCTGGAGAAAATATGGGGATATCTACTCCGCATATCGGACTCGGACTCCCAACTAGCTGCCTCAACAGGCTGACCTCTCCACTACACTCGAACTGAAGGGTAACTCTTTGATCTTAACTGGCGAACTTGCCGGGCTAGAATAGCCACCGACTCTTCCTCGTAAGTCAAATCCTTGTCCAATTGGACAAAGCTGAAATCTAGTACATGGGACGGATTGCCGTGATACTTTCGGAGCATAGACACATGGAATACCGGATGAACTGATGATAACCCTGGTGGCAATGCAAGCATGTAAGCCACCTCTCCCACTCTCTCCAGAATCTCAAAATTTCTGATATACCTAGGGCTCAACTTGCCCTTCTTTTCAAACCTCATTACACCCTTCATGGGTGATGCCCGAAGCAACACTCTCTCCCCGACCATGAATGCAACATCACGAACTCTGCGGTCGGCATAACTCTTTTTCCTAGACTGAGCTGTGCGAAGTCGATCCTGAATAAACTTGACCTTATCTAAGGCATCCTGTACCAAATCGGTACCCAACAACCGAGCCTCTCCCGGTTCAAACCAGCCAACTAGCGAACGATATCGCCTTCTGTATAATGCCTCATATGGAGCCATCTAAATTCTCGACATGTAGCTATTATTATAAGCAAACTCCGCAAGTGGCAGGAACTGATACCAGGAATCTCCAAAGTCTATAACACAAGATCGAAATATTTCTTCCAATATATGAATAGTGCATTCTGAGTGTGGATGAAATAATGTACTTAACTTAACCTGCGTGACTAACTTACGTTGTACAACCCTCTAGAAGTGTGAGGCAAACTCCGTACCTCAATCTGAAATAATAAATACGGGCACACCGTGAAGGCGGACAATCTCATGAATGTAAATTTCAGCTAATCTCTCTGAAGAATAGGTAACTGCCACTGGAATGAATGTGCTGACTTGGTCAACCTATCCACAATGACCCAAACTGCGTCAAATTTTCACTGAGTCCGTGGGAGCTCAACAACAAAATCCATAGTGATACGCTCCCATTTCTACTCAGGAATTTCTAACTTCTAAGGCAAACCACCAGGTCTCTGATGCTCGCACTTAACTTGCTGATAATTCGGATACCGAGCTACATATGCAACTATATCCTTTTTCATTCTCCTCCACCAATAATGTTGTCGCAAATCTTGATACATTTTGGCGGTACATAGATGAATAGAATACGTGGAACTGTGTGCCTCTTCAAGGATTAATTCATGAAGCCTGTCAATATTAGGCACACAAATACGACCCTACATTCGCAGAACTCCATCTTCCCCCACAATAACCTGTTTGGCATCACCGTGCCACACCGTGTCCTTAAGTACAAGCAAATGAGGATCATTATATTGCCGCTCTCTGATACGCTCATATAAAGAAGATCGAGCGACTGTGCAAACTAGAAATCGGCTGGGTTCCGAAACATTTTACCTCACGAACTGACTAGCCAAAGTCTAAACAGCTGCAGCTAATGGTCTCTCACCAACCGGAATTTACGCAGGACTGCCCATACTCACAGTCTCTCTACTCAAAGCATCGGCCACCACATTGTCCTTTTCGGGGTGATACAAAATGGTAATATCATAGTCTTTCAACAACTCCAACCATCTTCTCTGCCTCAAATTAAGATCCCTTTTTAACAAATACTGAAGGCTATGATGATCGGTAAATACCTCACACGAGACACCGTAGAGTAAATGCCTCCAAATCTTCAGCGCATGAACAATGACTGCCAATTCTAAGTCATGAACAAGATAATTCATCACGTGAACTTTTAACTGCCGCTACACATATGCAATCACCCTGCCATCTTTCATTAATAATGTACCAAGCCCAATGTGAGATGCGTCACAATATACCGTATATGATCCTGAACCTGTGGGTAATACCGACACTGGCACCGTAGTCAAAGCAGTCTTGAGCTTCTGAAAGCTCAACTCACACTCGTCTGGCCATCTGTATGGGACACATTTTTGGGTCAGACTGGTCAATGGGTTTGCTATAGATGAAAACCCTTCCACGAACCGACGATAATAACCTGCTAAACCCAGGAAATTCAGGATCTCTGTAACTGAAGTAGGTCTAGGCCAATTCTAAATAGCCTCTATCTTTTTAGGATCCACCTTTATTCCTTCTGCCAATACAACATGCCCCAAAAAGGCAACTGAGTCTAACCAAAACTCACATTTTAAAAATTTGGCATACAACTAATTATTCTTCAAAGTATGAAGCATACTCCGAAGATACTGCTCATGCTCCTCTCGACTACTGGAGTAAATCAAGATATCATCAATGAATACAATCACAAAAGAATCCAAATAGGGCTTGAACACCCGATTTATCAAATCCATAAATGTTGCCGGGGCATTTGTCACCTCAAATGACATCACTAGGAATTCGTAATGCCCATACCGAGTCCGAAAAGCTGTTTTAAGGGCATCAGATGTCTAAATCTTCAACTGATGGTAACCAAACCTCAAATCGATCTTTGAAAATACCTTGGCACCCTGAAGCTGATCAAACAAATCATCAATTCTTGGCAGCAGATATTTGTTCTTATTAGTTGTTCATGATCAATTACATAATTGCCAATTAACCTCAAGTTAACAAAAATCTCGTTGCAAATCTTCACAATACTGATAACGAGATGCGAGGCATGAAGACCTCATAATTATTTACCCGTATTAACGAGTAACATTTAATACCACCTGGGCGAGCACCTACCTCGTAGATTAAAACTCAATAATTACAAACACGAATTTTGGCAAATATGCACAGAGAATTTCATACAAGCATCCTCAAATAAGCCTAACATGCATGACTCCCTATTAGTACTATAGTACAAATTTAATTTCACAAGGGAGAGCTTAAACACAAGAAATTTCATTACAAGGATCTCGTCCTTATATAACTTCCACCGCAACTCGTAGCCCGGTTTAAACATATCAATTTATTTTAAAATGGGAGGATCTCGTTCTCAGTTCTAAATCACAAGTAATATGCACATCGTGCCTATTGAAACTTTCCATTTTCTCCTTTAAAATAATTTATGTTAAACAAAATCACAACACATAATGAACCCCACACTGACAGGGCAACTAATTCACAATTTGTAATTAATTGTCTGGAAATTACATTAAAACTTACCGAAATGAGTAACAAAAAGCTATCTTTAGCCTTGCAGATCTTATTAGTGGCCAACACAGAATGATAGGCGTAGTTATCTCCATAAAACCTCCAACAAGAGTAAACACATAAGTAGATTATAGAATTATGAAGCTCACTCATAAGTGGAGCACAATAGGAGGACTCGTCTCGATACTCAGAACCGAATCAAGTTAAGAAAATTATTCCTTTATATTAAATCGCGGTCATACCTATAACGGCGCCATCTGATGTAACGACCTCCTCCATACCATAAAATAAATATAATAACGTCTGGGTCTCCACCTCTAGGATGCCTTCTACCCGCCTGTCCTCCACCCCTAACTGGTCGTATGGGTGGTGTAGTAACTGCAATGGGGCACGTAGTCTAAGTGCTTTGATGAAATATGCCTCTCCCAAGTTTGGGACAATTTTCTCATGATGTGCCTAGTATCACCACATTCATAACAACCCATTTGCGGGTTTGTTTGCTCATACTGAGTCTGTGTTAGATAACTGGAATGACCATTGAAGGAAACTCATGTCAGTGGTGCATTAAAAGAAATTACTGGAGCACCCCGAGTAATCCGATGTGCGAACTGGACTGGCCGACTGCTCGAGCTCTCGTCATAATGATTTATACTTGCAAAGTAGAATCCACTGAATCCTCCAGAACCTCAAGACGTCTTGGTCTCCTTAGTTTCCTTTTTCCTCACCCCGAACACGGTCTAATATCTTGGCAATTTTTACCACTAGCGGAAGTGAAGTATTAGCATGTAGCTCCCAAGTCGCACCAAATTTTTTGATCATAATTGAGTCCTTTAATGAGTCTGTGGACTCGCTCTCTGGCTGGTATGCCCTCTTCATAGGCTTGCCACGAATCCCGATGGAGAATTATCTCTCCCAAGGCCAATTTCTTCTTTTGTTATGCTGACTCAACATTGCTGAGCTGGACCATTTCTTATCATACTCTTCGATTCTTATTTGGGGTAACCCTTACCTCTATTTATACACAACGATCACAAAAGTAGAGCTCCATACAAACAAATATTGGCACGAACCATATAGCCCAGAATCTCGTCAACCACTGTACTTCCTCCGAATCACCCCAAAATCCGCAACCGTGATGTCTACGCTGAGTAGACCTTCTGTAAATTTAATGTTGTTTCTCTAACTCCTTTGGTACTGAAGTATAGAATTATTAAGGAGGCAGATATATCGCAAGTCCCAAACTTATCCTCTACAAAATCTCAGGCCTTAAACATATGTAAATTTTGGGGAATGTTTCAGTACCACATATATACATTTCAGGCAAAAACTGATATAACACATGACTCGCAATCCATTCATTGATAGTGGACTCACCTACTTGGCGCGAAGTCATAGTTCACCACGTCCGATGATCCACAATATTAACCTTCACAACTCGTATAAATCAACCAGATGCCGAGGTTCGTTGCACCCCCACATGATTCACTGGGTGATCTCTTAATACGTCTGCATCTTCAGTCGGAACCACACATTGAGGCAATGTTTGAGCATCTCTAGCTCCCTCGTAGTCTATCTATGGCATCACGAACCGTCGACGCACAACTGATACCGAGTGCGCAATGTCATACACGAGTGGAAACAAAGGAATACGAGATATATGTTTCAAGCAAAATCAATGTCGCACGATAAGGAATGAAAGAAGTGATATTGTTCCTAAACTTCATAGCCTCCGAGAGATACGTACAGACGTCTCTGTACCGATCCTTCAGACTCTACTAAGTTTGCTCGTGACTCATGAGACTAATGTAACCTAACGCTCTGATACCAACTTGTCACGACCCGGAATTCCTGCTGTCGGGACCGTGAGGGCGCCTAACATTTCACTTGCTAGCCAAGCCAACGTTAGAGAATCATTTAAACCAATCCTTATTCCATTCAGTAAATAACAATAATTAGCTAATATGAAATATGGTGAGTGCGGAATAATATAAAAACTACCTTAATTACTACCACCCGGATCTGGAGTCATAATTCACGAGCATTCTAAAATTTCACTACAAGTAATAGTGTAAAAGAAATATAACTGTTTGAATGAAGGAAACAGTAGAACAGAAAAGATAGACGGGGACTTCAAAGTCTGTGAACGCCCACAGATCTACCGTGAGTATCCGGATAGCTGTCCAACAGCATAAAAAAATCTCGATCAGCCTGAGCCGGTAGCAAAATCTGCACAGAAAGTACAGAGTGCAGTATTAGTACAATCGACCTCATGTACTGGTAAATGTTGAGCCTAACCTCGATGAAGTAGTGACGAGGCTAAGGCAAGGCACCTACAAATAAACCTGTACAATTTAACAATGTATATACAAATAATAGTAATGAAGAATTAGACAGGAGATATCGGGAGGGGGAAATATGCTAGGAGAAATATGAGATAAAGAACTACGGCAGAATGATAACTGGAACAACCAATATATAATGAATCAACAGGAACACAAATACAGTAAAGAAAAAATGCACGACATCACCCTTCGTGCTTTTACTCTCAATCTCACCATAAAATCAATAGAAACATCACGATACTACCCTTTGTGCATTAACTCTCATATCATGGCACGCCATCACCATTCGTGCTTTTACACTCACAATATGGCACGACATCACCCTTCGTGCATTAACACTCACAATATGGCACGACATCACCCTTCGTGCATTAACATTCCCCTTTATCATAATGCAATTTATAAATAACAACAGGAAGATATAATAACAAGTACAAGCCTTACTTCAATATTTGGTTCCACAAAATCAATCTCAACTTTGAAATAAATACTCAATTATCACTAGAGAATCCGTAAACATGATAAGAACGATCAATTTAACAACACTAGTCTAAATCCGTAACAATTAGGTATAGGAAAGAGACAATATAAGAAAAATTGGAGAAAATAGGAAAAATAGGTAAATTGGCAGCGCATAAGTACTCGTCACCTCACATGTATGCCGCTCAGATGAATTTCATATAGCAAATAATCTAAGGTTCCTAATTTCCTCAAGTCAGGGTTAGACACAATACTTACCTCATTTCGAAAGCCACTTAATACTCAATCACAGCTTTTCCTCTAGAATTCATCTCCAAACCACTCATATTTATTAAAAAATGACTCAATAATATCAAATATTGCTAAAGAAATTAATTACATTGCATAAATTCAGATTTCCCAAATTTTCCTTCAAAAAGTCAAAAATTGACCCTGGACCCGCTTGGTCAAAACCCAAGGTTCGAACTAAAATTCATTTACCCATTCATCCCCGAGCCCGGATTTATAATTGATTTTAGAATCCGATCTCAATTTGAGGTCTAAATCCCTAAATTTCTAAAATCTCTATTTTCTACCCAAACCCTTAATTCTACCATGAAAACTCTAGATTTTAGGTTGAACATTTATGAAATGAAATGGGTTATTGAAAAAAAATGGTTTAGAATCACTTACCAACACTTTGGGGAATAAAATGACTCTTGAAAATCGCCTCTAGCCCGTTTGTTCTTCGAAAATATGGAAAAATGGCTTAAATCCCATTTTGATTTTGTGTTAAGTGTCGAGCGACAGTGTTCATCGCATTCGCGAGGACAGTGTCGCGTTCGCGAAGAGCAGAATTGTCAAGCCTTCGCGTTTGCGAAGGCTACTCCCTCCCTGGACTTCGCGTTCGTGAGACAATGCTCGCGTTCGTGATGAAGGATCACTGACTCTCCTCCCAGGTGTGCCTAACACTACGCGTTCACGATGAGCTGATCGCGTTCACGAAGAAGAAAAACTCAGCCTGACCAGCTTACTCTTCGCGTTCGCGAGAGTACCTTTGCGAACGCGAAGAAGGACATACCAGGACAGTTACTGCAGTAAAATACCAGATTTTCTAAGTCCAAGACATCCCATAGCTTATCCGAAACTTACCCGAGCCCGCGGGCCTCCAAACCAAACATACACACAAGTCTAAAAATATCATACGAACTCGATCGCGCGATCAAATGGTCAAAATAATACCTTGAACTACGAATTTAGCGCCAAATCGAATGAAATTTTCAAGAAAGATTTAGAATTCATATTTTCACAACCGGATGTCCGAATCGTGTCAAACAACTCCATTTCTCACCAAATTTCACATATAAGTCATAAATATTATATTGGAATTATACCGGGTTCCGGAACCAAAATATGAACCCGGTATCAACAAGGCCAAACATCAACCAATTCTTAAAAATAATTAATTTTCAGACTTTTAATTTTCATCAAAAATTATAACTCGAGTTAGGGACCTCCGAATTCGATTCCTGACATACGCCCAGGTCCCATAATTCGATACGGACGCAACAGGACCGTCAAAACACGAATCTGGGCCCGTTCACCAAAAATGTTGACCGAAGTCAACTAAAATCAACTTTTAAGACAAAATTTCTTATTTTTATCAATTTTCAATATAAAAGTTTTCCGAAAACACGCCCAGACTGCGCACGCAAATCGAAGAGGGTAAAAAAATGAGATTTTTAAGGCTTAAGAGCGCAAAATCTAGTTCTAAAATATAAGATGACCTTTTAGGTCATCACACTACTGGGCCAAACGGGCCGGGTAGGCAGGGGACTAGGTTGGGGTAAAATGTGGCAAGACATTGGGCTTGTAACAATTGTAAAATTAGCCATTTTGCACTCAAATTTTAATTAAATTCAATTTGTATAGCTAAACTATGATATATATTTTACTCACTAATTGACTAGTGACCTAATTAATTAACTAACCTAAGAATATATTTTTTGGTTTTTAGATATTTAAATAATGCATTTAACAATGTAATTAAATCCTAAAAATGCAATTTAAAATCTAAAATGCTATAAAATTAAGATTTGAATATTTTTATGATTTCTTATGGTTTTAAAACAACTCTAAATATGCATGAATAACTCTAAACTATTTTGGAATTTTTTAGGAGTGATTTACATTAGGACAAAAATTAGGTGCTCACACTACACACAAGATTGATTTGGCTTATTCAATGCGAATCAGAATTAGTTTAGATGCTTAGAATAAAAAAAGGACTATCATCAAGATTTATCTTATCATCTTTAGTGGTCCAATACTATGTAGAAATAACAATGGCGAGTCCTTAAGATCCATAGATTTTTAGGAGATATAGTATTTGCTTTTATGAATTTCATGTCCTCCTTTCTTTCTCCTTTTTTCCTTTTCCCAAAATAGACCAAACATTATCGCTAATGCTTTGTTATTGACCTAAGCATAACAAAAGTTATGGTATTCATATTTGTGGGCAATGTTGCCTTTTATCATGTTGTCAAAAAAAATTAACTTGTAGAACCTATAGGAAAGGGAATGAAATCGATTGTCAATGTGATTGATGTGCCCTAAGCTTTCTTAAAAGGGATGCTAATGGTCTAATATCCTTTCACACTATATTGTATTATGTCCCAATGTGTCTCCTTATCACCTTATGTGTGGGTTGATTCTTTTCCATCGTCCAAACATTGCATGACTCTTTGGTGCCGATGAAATTTGACCTCAAGACCTCTGATTGGTTCTGAACTCTACTATTATGTGATATATATATATATATATATATATATATATATATATATATATATGAACTGCACAGATTTATATGGTATTATTATAGGGCAAGAAATTGTGTGCTATGAAAGTCCAAGGCCAACAATGGGAATACATCGCTTAGTATTCGTATCGTTTAGACAATTAGGTTGACAGACAGTGTATGCTCCAGGGTGGCGTCAGAATTTCAATACAAAAGATTTTGCTAAACTCTATAATCTTGGTTTACGAGTTGCTGCTGTCTATTTTAATTGTCAAAGAGAGAATAGGATGGCAGTGGTGGACGTAGAAGGTCTGCTGATTGATGACATGTTTTTTTAAATATTTTATTATGATTCACTCTACCAATATATACTTTGCTTGGAAAAGAAAACAAAAAATTGTTAAAAAGTTTGTATCCAACAAAATGGCACATTAGCTTAACCAGCAATATTGCCATCCATCTATATTTGTACTTTCTATTACTGCACAATATTATGCTTATCTTGTCTAATAATTACCGGCCGTGAAGATATGGTTCTCATATATATAGCAAAAGTCATATGGTGGTAAAACTTTGAATGACTTGACATCAACAATGGAGTAATTTTTTTGATATGCATGTTTAATTTGGCTTAGCCTATTTATGCCAAATTACTTAAAAGTAATATCGAGCATCTAGGTCTCATCTGGGTTTGCCCTTATATTTAGCAATGGTGGTTCAATTCACTATGCTACATATATAACTAGGCAGCTGTTGTTGATTTTAGGAGGTTTGAATTGTTTCTTCGTATTTATATCCAAAAATTTTGGTATCAAGCCGTTTAAAGATTCAAACGTGCTGTAAAGTTGCTTAATTTCATATTCAAACATCATTTTTCTAAGGGATAATTACAATTTTGGGCTGCCGAAAATAAAATAATTGCCGGTAAATATGTTTTGTATATTAGGTATAAATATACATATAATAATACATATCATATACATAATATGTGTATATCTTTTGTATATTTGGGTTATCGCTTGTAATTATTTGGGATTGTTATACAAATAGCCGGCCACATTCATTATTTACTTTTTCTAGTCAGTATACATAGGTTATATATTAATTATACACAGTTATACGCATATTATACATCTGCTGGCTATTTTTAGTTTAAAAAATTAGGTGGTCGACTATTTGGGTTAATTCTTTGGGTCGGGGCTAAAAATGAAAAAGCCCTTTTTAAAACTTTTGGGTTGTGGGCCTGACGGTGATCTGCATAACAAGATTTTTTGGAGGGGAGAAATTCAAAAATAGCTAGATTTACAAGTGATCATTCAAAAATAGCCACAGTTTTAAAAGTAATCAAAATTTAGCCACTTTTTATGTAAAGATAAATCTGAACGAAACACTGTTCAAAATCCGGAAAATACTCCAATATAATATACTGGAGTTCCAGCATAAGTATACTGGATTATACTGGAGTTCCAGCATAAGTATACTGAAACTCTAGTATATTATTTGAAGTTCCAATATAATATACTGGACTTCCAGCACAATATACTGGAGTTCTAGTATAATATACCGGTCCAACATAATATGCTGGAAGTTCATACATAGGTGCTTCAATCTCCAGTATATTATGCTGAAACTTTTCGCGTGTTGGAGTTCCAGCATAATATGTTGGAAGTTCATACACGAGTGCACCAATCTCCAGTAATTATGCTGGAACTTCCGTGTTGCAATAAAATATTAGTTATTTTTCAATGACTTTACAAACACTGATTATTTTTGAATGACCAGTCCGAAAACTGGCTAGCCGGTGCTATTTTTACTTTTTGGAGTTGTAGGTTTGTTTGCTTGAAATTGGTTTGTTTTTACTTCATGGGCCGTTGCCATTTGATTGGGCAGTCAAATGGTATATGCCAATTGGTATCAAGATTCAAGAATCCTCAACATTTAGGGAGAATGATACGAATAAGATGCTTTTGTGCCGCCACTAAGTTTTTGGTTCAACTAATAAAATTTGTAGGAAAAAGCTCTATAACAGAATTTTAAAATAAGTCGGGCGAGATTTTCCTTAAGCGCCATAATTTTAAAGTACACTAGACAAAATTATGGTGATTGTCAAGATTTTATTCGGAAGGATCATCAGATTTTTTTTTAGTATTGTAGCTGAAATTCTGGTGATAATTAGAATTTAGTGGCAAAATCATGACGAATACCATAATTATTATGTGCTTTAAAATTTCGTTTAACATGCTTTAGCCTTTAAAATTCTTGCGATCGATAAAAAAATCTTGTCTAACGTGCTTTAAAAATTTGGCGCGAGACTATTTTCCTAAAATATATCTTGATTTAGGATCAAATTATAAATAATCTATATTATCATAAAAGCATGAATAAAATATCGATTTATAAAAATAACCTTATAATATTAAGCATAATAACTCATAATAAAAAAAAATATAATCGCAATTATAAATATTAGCATTATAATCCTATTAGTTGTAGGATCTCAGCCTTTCTCCATAGCTTATTAGTTGTAGTAGCTGCATAGGAAACATAAAGCATATAGTACTTTTCTCCATTGTCATGCATCAAATGGCTGTCTCTCCTCTCTCAAAGCAGGCGAGCTTCAAGCTTGGAAGATCAAGAAAAACGAGAACGGGAACTCCTAGAGCTGCTGGAGCGCCTAACCCGGCTCTTACCTCCTTCTACCGTCGCCCGCCTCTGATTAGCATTCCAATACTCCGAAGCACATATCAGATACGCAAAGTAGTAATTGGCATATCCATTCTCTCTCCACAATGGCAAGCTCCTGGTTCACACCAAGATCTGGTCGGAGAATAGCACTATTCTCACTCCTTCAACTAAGAAATTCAAATTAGCACTTGAAGCAGGAGTCTAGCTAAGGCTAGTGCGCTAGAACGACGAGCAAACACTCGAACGTGAGAGCAATGGATCACCCAATGAATGGACGAGCTCAAAGGGGGGAGGGAGGCAAGAACCATGCTTTCAGAGACCTTTATAAATCCTACATGATTACTTTTAGAAATCCTATTAGTATAATTAGTTTTGGGTTGTCTAATTCATATAAAATTGAACATGTAAATATCTTTAGTATTGTTTCGAGCTCCTAGAGGTTCTACAAGTAAATGAGGAAAGAGGAAGGGGACTTCAAAGTCTGCGGACGCCAGCAGATTTATCTTGAGTCTCCAAATGTGCTAATCCGAGTTGATGCGCCTCACATACAGCTGGGACCAGTACAAAAATCTATACAAGAAATGCAAAGTGTAGTATGAGTACAACCGACCCAACGTACTCCGTAAGTATCGAGCCTAACCTCGACGAGGTAGTGACGAGGTTATGATAGGACACCCACGTAATTAAACCTGCACAAATGAAGATATATGTGCAACATAACAACAAATAGAGATTAACACGTACGATTGGGAGGGGACATGCGAACCGGGGGGTATAAGATACATTAACTACAACAGGCAATGACAACATGAGACAGTCAAATAAACCATCAACCAATGAAAACGGATAAACATAATGAATAAAGATGGCACGTCATCACCCATCGTGCTTTTACTCTCAACCTCACCATGAAATAATAATAATGGCAATGCATCACCCTTCATGCTTTTATTTTCAACCTCACCATGAAATAATAATAACGACATGGCATCACCCTTCGTGCTTTTCAGTTCAATCTCTCCATGAAACGATAAATACGACACGACATCACCCTTCATGCTTGAACTCTCTTCCTCAACATGTATTAATCAATAAATGAAGCAATAAATGGCACGATATCACCCTTCGTACTTTAACACTCTCCCTTACCATGTAGTAATGAATATAAGAATAAGCAAGAATAAATCTCACGTCAATAACGGTCTCAAAATACCAAACCTCAACTTCCAAGAATACACAACCATCACAAATAGTTCATAAATGCGAAAAACATTATCAATTAAGTAATAAACTAGTCTAAGCATATATGTCATAATCAAAGAAGGCAATAACTTACAAGGAAACAAGTCCGACCCGCATGTTTTAACCCAACAAAAATGTATAGGTACTCGTCACCTCACATATACATTGTACCCACATATTTAAACACGTAGCAAATAGGCAAACTCGTCCTAATCTCTCAAGTCAAGGTTAACCATGATACTTACCTCGCTCCGCAATCGACTCAAAGTCCAACCATGGCCTTGCCTTTCGAACAAGCCTCCAAACCAACCAAATCTAGCAAATTTTTAACCAAACAATTCAAAATAAGCCTTAGGAACTACCCACGAATGAAAGAAGTTCAATTTAGGTCATTATTGAAAAGGTCAACAAAATTCAACCCTAGACCCGCTTGGTCAAAACCCAAAATTCGGATCAAAACTCGATTACCCGTTCACCCCGAGCCCGATTATATAATTTGTTTCGAAATTCGACCCTAATTTGAGGTCTAAATTTTAATTTTACAAATATCCCTAATTCTACCCAAATTCCCAATTTCTACCATGAAAATGCTAGATTTAAGGTTGAAATCTTATGAAATATAGTGGGTAATTGAAAGAAAGTAGGTTAAAGTCACTTACAAATAAATTGAGAAAGAAAAGCTCTTGAAAAAATCGCCTTGGCGATTTTTAGGGTTGAAAATTTAAAAGAATGAGGAAAATCCAGTGAAACTCAGTTTTTACCTAGCTGAGGATGTCGCAATTGAGATATTTTGTTCGCTCACAAATGCGAAATCCTCTAAGAAATACAGTCATCGCAAATGCGATGATTTTGGTCGCAAATACAAACCCCAAGCCTTTGCAAATACGGACCACTTCTTCGCAAATGTGAAGAATGCGAGGAATGCTGAGTCGTAAATGCGACTCTACATTCGCAAAAGTGGAAAAGAGCAAGTTCGCAAATGCGAACTTTTAACTCGCAAATGCAAACTTTTAACTCGCAAATGCGAGCCAGATCTCGCAAATGTGAGATCTGCAACAGAACACCAGAAGCAAAAAGACATCAGCTATTCTACCAAGTCCGAAATTCACCCGAGCCGTCGTGGCTCCAAACCAAACATGCACACAATTCCAAAAATATCATACGTACTTGCTCACGTGATCAAAACACCAAAATAACATCTAGAACTACGAATCAAACACCAAAATGAATGAAATTTTTAATAGAATTTAAGAACTTTTGTTTTAACAACTAGACGTCTAAATCACGTCAAATCAACTTCGTTTTGCACCAAAATTTGCAGACAACTCAAAAATACATTAAAGAACATATACCAAGTTTCAAAACTAAAATCCGGACCCGGTAGCAACAAAGTCAAGCTTCGATCAAATTTATAAATTCTTTAAATCTTTAAACTTCAAATTTTCAACAAATTGCGATAACTAGAGCTAGAGACCTCTGAATTTGATTACGGATATACGTTCAAGTCCCAAATCACAGTACGGAACCACTACGACCATCAAAACACGCATAACGACCCAACCGGTCGTTTTGAGTATTTGCACTTCGCTCGGTTGTTTGAGGGCATGAGTAGATCCGTGCGATGTATTACGACTTATGTGTATCAACAATTTTGGTTTTTTAGGTAATTCGAAATTGATTTGGAAGAATGACTTTCATGATTGAAGCTTTAAAGTTAGAAATTTGAAGGTTTGAAAAGTTCATAAGTTTGACCGAGAGTTGACTTTGAGGATATCAGATTCAAATTGTAGTTCTGAAAATTAGAATAGCTTCGTTATGTCATTTGGAATTTGTATGCAAAATTTGAATTCATTTCAAGTTGATTTGATATGTTTCGGCACGAGATTTTAGAAGTTGAAAGTTCGAAAGTTCATTAAGTTTGATTTGAGGTGCGATTTATCGTTTTGATGTTGTTATGCGTGATTTGAGGCCTCGAGTAGGTCCGTGTTATATGTTTTTCAACTGTTGTTCTAAGCTTTTCATTTTTTGGGTCATTTTTTCCCGTGTCGTCTTTCAGGCAGGCTTCTCAATCTTTGCAGGAAGGTCAAATAGGTATGAGTGGTACTCAGGAGAGTGGTACTGTTCTTGCTGGGTAGCAAATTATGACTCATGAGTTTTCTTCTATACCACTGTTAGCTGTGGGACAGTGAAAAGACGGGCATAACAGTAGTGTTTGTCTGATTGGTTGTCAATGGCATACTTTGGGAGCGCACAACAAAAGTTCCAGCTATAGTCGTACAGTTGGGATAAAAACTAAACCCAAATGGATAAAATTGATCAAACAATGAGGCTGGAGTGGTAGTCGTCGAGATGGATGTGAACTCTGGGAAACCATGAATAGAAAAGGACGGCCCTTTGCTATTGGCCCATGCTTGACACATTTCAGTCATTTGCTGTTTCAGTATTCTATTTTTCTCAACCATAGTAGACTCTTGTTGAACCCTCTGACCCCGAGTCTCTTGACCATTTGTCATTTGCATTTTTCTCTTGGACCTTGTGAATTATGGATGTGTTGCAGCTTACCACAAACCGACCACCTGAAACTTTCTTCACAATTCAAAACAAAAGACACATTAGAATGGACTCCCTCGGTCCTTATTATTATCATCATCATTTTTTATAGTGATTTATCGAACCTGATATGGGTTGCCTACGTATCATGCGGGAACATGAATAAGATCTTGCGTAGTTCTGGAAGATCAGGAATAAAATAAATAAACTAACTCTTTTTTTTGGATTTTGATTTTTTTTTTAATTTTCGAAAGAAAGACTTATAAAGAAGAAAGAATTTTTATTTTTTTTTGGATTTCGATTTATTTGATTTTTAAAGAATTTTTGAAAAGAAAGACTTCTAAAGAAGAAAGAAATCTTTTTTTTTGAAATTTCGAAAGAAAAACTTCTAAAGAAGAAAGAAAATATTTTTGGATTTTTGGACTTTTATTTTGAATTTATAAAAGAAATACTTCTAAAAAAAAAAGAAAATATTTTTGAATCTTGAATTTTCTTTTCAATTTTCGAAAGAAGAATGAAAATATTTTTGAATTTTGAGAAGAAATTAAAAGAAAATATTTTTTGTATTATTAAAAATTGGGGTGTAAAAGAAAGACTTTCTAAAGAAGGAAGTAATGGAAAATATTTTTGGATTTTTTGAAAATTGTGGGTCGGAACCGATGAGGTTTGCATACGTATCTCACATCCGGTGAGAATCAGACCCGCGTAGTTCAGCCAGTTTTGACGGAACAGGGAAACATGACTTTTTGAAAACATTGGCTTATTTTCTTCTCTTTTTTTCCTTCAAAATTTCGGCAGAGTTTAGGATTTCAAATACCTACCTCTTACTATTTTTTTCATTTTTTTATTTTCTTTCTACATTCTAGAAGCCAGTCAACATGCAAGCTGAAACAAACAAATGCGCAAGTAGCACGTAAGATGCATCAGGATGGTCTTTTTAATTCGGGTACACTTGTTCTAGACGGACCCAACCCCTGTGTTGAGTCCCCAAAGTTAAATGCACGTGATGCAAACAAACGTTTCAACTTCGGGTCCGGCATGAGGCTATGTTATTCTAGGTTTGAATCCTGGGGTGTGTTGTTCTAGACCTGGCTTACCCGAGCGGACAACTCGAACCGAGGGGAGGCAACGTACCGGGGAACGTACCGGGAACCAAAAGTCCATCTGACTTTGTAACTAATCCAATCCTCGTTAACAAAAAAAAAGCCACACCAGCGTGCGATTCCCAGAAGATTTAGAAGACTTAGAGAAAAGAAGGGTTTCGTAACAGTTTATATACAGTTCAAGCAATATCAAAGCGGTAAAAAATGGCATTTAGCACGTTAGGCTCAAACAAGTAAAAAAATCAAATCATAAACAAAAACCAACTATAGCAGTTATTCTAAGCTCGAATTCTGAACCCTGAACCAGAAGTTCTGGGTTGATATCCCCAGCGGAGTCACCAGAGCTGTCACACCTCCTTTTTCCCGAGGGATATGGAGTTTTTTCAATTTAAGTGATATTATTCGAAATGAGATTATTTAATTAATCAGAGTCGCCACTTAGAATAATTTATGATGTCCTAAGTCATCGGTTTATTTTAAATCCCAAATCGAGGACATTTGACTTTGTTTTACAGTCCGCGAAATGCAGAAGACCGGGTAAGGAATTTTATTAACCCGAAAAAAGGTATGAGGCACTCCCAAGTTCCGTAGTTTTAGCATGGTATCTCAACTATTAATAATTAGCCTAATTATCTAATTTATTACATGTTTAAAACCTATTGGGCATTTTTACCATTCTAACCGCTTTTAATTAATTAAACACTTTTAGT
This sequence comes from Nicotiana tabacum, assembly GCF_000715075.1. NCBI lineage: Eukaryota > Viridiplantae > Streptophyta > Magnoliopsida > Solanales > Solanaceae > Nicotiana > Nicotiana tabacum. Next base: position 23,220,192 of record NC_134083.1, read on the forward strand.
GTTTATGGGATTCGTTTGAACAAGTCGCGATATCGCACACTTGTTTATTTTTGTACATATTGCGAATCGCGTCATGTAAAATGTACCTGAATCTACAACATATTGATTTTAATTATTATTTGAAATTATGGTCGAGTCACGTGAAACACACACTCGAATTGAGGGTTAAGTATCATGACTATGCCACGGGAACCGTACCCATAACCATTTATTATTAATCGCGCCTAAAGCAATCTATGATGATTCATAAGATTATTTCATAAACTAGTGATTATTGTTGTAAGATCATGAATTATGAAATTATTTGTGGAAGAATTGAATTTATTATTTTATAGAAAAGTGGGTTAGATAAGAGACAAATGTCACGTCCTTAGTCGTTAAATAAGTATGTGTGCGACACTTGACAATTTGCTCGCATTCTTGCTATGCCAAGTCAGCCTTACTACACTCAAGATCGCTAAGAGAATGGTAGAAATAACATAAGAGAATTGTTAAAGGAAGCTTTGTATTAGAGAGAACTTGAATTGCTTGCTTGATGAATTACAAATGAATGGCCCCCTTTATATACTAGTCTACTAGGGGCTAGTGTGTAAATATTAATTGTTACACAAGTCCTTAATATTTACAAGATAAGGGCTTTCTCTAGAATTCTCTACAAGCCTAGAAGATTCCAAGGACTTTCCTAGCAAATCCATAATCATCTAGGGTCTTCCAAAGGAAATGTTCATACTTCTCTAGAATCTTCTCACAAATACTAGCTTTCCTCCTATGTAAGCTTCCATATGATATTAATATATGCAAAATGGTGCCTATGTATCATGGTGACATGGCAGGTCATCACACTCTCCCCCACTTAATGTAGCGACGACCGCGGCGCAATGTTGCTGCATATACTTTCAGATCTTATCTTTGAATTTCCATAAGTCTTCATATCGTTCCCACGTGGCCTTCTCAGGAGATTGTCCCCTCCAATGGACGAGGAACATTGTTGTGGCTTTTTGCCCTTGTTTTGGGAAGATCGAAAAGTTGGAAGAAGAAAGGACTTTTTGGTTAGACGCGTGGAATTGGCTAAGCATTTTATTCGAACAAATATAGAGCCAGAATGGATGGTTTTGTGTCTATTACCAGTTCTTCCTCCTGAGTTGAGACCGATCATTCAGATAGATGGGGGTAAACTAATGAGCTCAGATATTAATGAACTCTATAGAAGAGTTATCTATCGGAACAATACCCTTACCGATCTATTAACAACAAGTAGATCTACGCCAGTAGAATTAGTAATAGCCTCAATCTCCCGGTTCTGCGAGGCGGTGATAGTAATAGGCGCTTGACTTGATTGGCCCCTACTTGGATCATCCTTGTCTTCATGATTTGTCTTAAGCATGCTGGCATGGAAGACAAGGTAGATCTTAAGATATGATGGTATGTCAAGCTTGTATGAGATCTTGCCTACCTTGGCGACGATCTTAAATGGCCCCTCATATTTGCTAATCAAATTTTGATGCATGCCCCGTAGTGCCTTAAACTGTCTTGGGTTAAACTTCACTATGACCATGTCCCCAACTCTATAGTCCGTGGGACGCCGCTTACGATCTGCAAACTTCTTCATCTTCTTAGTTGCCTTATCCAAGTAGGACTTAGCAGTGTCAAGCTACTCCTCCAATCCTTTGGACATATGATAAGACCCCAAACTCTTTCCCTCGAACGCAACTGGTAATGAATGTGGAGTTTGTGGCTATTGGCCTGTGGCTAGCTCAAATGGTGTACGCCCCGTGGACTTACTCCGTTGCAAGTTATAAGAGAATTAGGAGATGTCTAGGAGCCTTGCCCAATCTTTCTGATGCGCGCTTACATAATGCCTCAAGTAGCATTCTAGTAAGGCATTGACCCGTTCCGCTTGTCCATCTGTCTGTGGGTGAAAACTAGTGGAAAAGTGCAGTTCCGTGCCAAGTATGTCGAATCATTCTCTCCAAAAGTTCCCAGTAAAACGAGGGTCTCGATCACTGATAATATGCCTTGGTAAGCCTCAATACTTCACCACATTCTTAAAGAATAGCTTGGCTTCTTCCTTGGCAGTGCAACCTGGTGAGGCGGGCATTAAAGTGACATATTTGGAAAATCTATCCACGACCACTATAATAGTACCATAACCGTCGGACTTCGGTAGGCAAGTGATAAAGTCCATAGTCACGCTCTCCCATGGATGCTCTGCAACTGGTAGTGGCTCCAAATGTCCTCCGGGTTTTTGTTGCTCAACCTTGTCCTGTTGACAGACAAGACAAGTCTGCACATTACACTCTATGTCATCTCGCATGCGTGGCCAATAGTAGTCTGACTCAACCAAGGCCCTAGTGCGACGTTGGCCTGGATGACCAGCCAACATTGTGTCATGACTCTCCCTTATGATCCGCCGTATAATGTCTCCAAACTTAGGCACATAGACCCGCCGACCTGTGGTAAGCAGTAGACCATCTTCGACCCAAAAACGTCTCGTATTACCCTGGTTGTCTAACTCGATAAGTTGTTTGGCTGTTGGATCATGATGCACGCCTTCTTTTATAGCCTCACGAATGTCCCATCTTGTTGAAGTGATTGCAGCAAGCTCGGCCTTTCGGCTCAAGGCATCGGCTACAACGTTACCTTTGCCCGGCTTATACTCCATCACAAAATCAAATTCGGCCAAGAAATCCTGCCACCTAGCCTATTTTGGTGTGAGCTTCTTTTGTGTTTGAAAGTAGCTAGTAGCTACATTGTCGGTCTTGACCACGAACCTCGACCCGAGTAAATAATGTCGCCATGTACGAAGGCAATGCACAATGGCGGTCATCTCCTTCTCTTGCACCGTGTAATGCTGCTCCGTCTTATTTAACTTGCGCCTCTCAAATGCTATGGGATGCTTATCCTGCATCAAGACACCTCCAATGGCAATATCCAAAGCATCGGTATGCACCTCAAATGTCTTGGCAAAGTCAGGTAATGCCAAGACTGGCTCCTCTGTTACAGCTGCCTTGAGGTCTTCAAACGCCCTTTGACAATGCTCCGTCCAAACCCATGGCTTGTTCTTCTTTAGCAACTCAGTCAATGGTGCGGCCTTTGCTGAGTAGCCACAGATGAACCGACGATAGTAGTTAACAAGGCCAAGGAAGGATCTCAACTCAGTTACCTTTATATATGCCTCCCACTCCTGGATAGCACGTACCTTACCCTCGTCCATGCGTATCTCGCCATTGCTAATAACATGGCCTAAGAAGTGCACCTTTGATTGTGCAAACTCACATTTCTCCCTCTTGATATATAGCTCGTTCTCCCACAAGACTTGGAAAACCTTCCTTAAGTGCTTCATGTGATTTTCCAAGGTATTGCTGTAGATGACTATGTCGTCTAGGTATACTACCACAAACTGATCAAGGTAGGGATAAAAAATCTTATTCATAAGGGTGCAAAATGTGGCAGGTGCATTGGTTACACCGAAAGGCATCACTAACCACTCAAAGGCTCCATATCTCGTCACACATGTTATCTTTGGCTCATCCCCCTCTATAATGCGAACCTGGTAGTAGCCCTTGCGAAGATCCACCTTGGTAAAATACTTGGCTTGCCCAAATCTATTGAACAAGTCAGCAATGAGCAGGATCAGGTACTTATTCTTCACTGTGACCTTACTAAGTGCTCGGTAGTCTATGCACAAGCGTAGTGATCCATCCTTCTTCTTCTAGAACAATACTGGTGCGCCGAAAGGTGCCTTTGATGGGTGAATGTGACCAGCATCTAGCAGCTCTTTCAATTGTTTCTTAAGCTCCTCTAGCTAGGTGCCGTACGATATGGGGCAAATGCGGATGGCTTAACCCCTGGCTCCAACTCAATTTTGTGATCCACCTCTCGCCTAGGCGGAAAGTGCTTAGGCAACTCCTCGGGAATGACATATTTGTTTCCCTCAATCAACTTCTCTATTCAAGGTGGTAGTGTCTCTTGAAAACTCTAGTCTTCCTCCAGACTTGCGATGGTTTCCACGAACGTCGGCTCCCCTTTCTTGATCCCCCTGACAACCTACATAGCTGAGTGTTGTGCTTGGCTCTGTCCGTGTGGCATAGACACTGTAGGTACCATGCAAGCTCCTTCTCGCTCCATAACAAAGATATGTTGGAGGTAGGGATCGATCAAAGTATGACAATGTCTAAAGAACTCTTGTCCCAAAATGATGTCAAAGATATCCATAGCGGTTACGGTAAAGTTTGTCATACCTTTCCAAGTTCCCAATTTGATACCAACTCCATTAGCTACCCCACGAGTATTTTGTACCTTGGCATTCATGGTCTTGACGCGGGAGTTGGTTGGAGTAAGCTTCAATTCTAGTCTTTTTGCGGCAGCCTCAGTCACAAAATTATGAGTTGCTCCAGTATCCACTATTGCACGAGAAGGTTTGTTGTTGATGGTGAGATCCACGTACTGGTTTCCATTCTCGGTAGGTTGGATATATTGCTTTGTGACAGCACCGCATAATCCAATCATACCTAACTCTGCGGTTCCCGAACTCTCTCCTTGCAGCTGCTCCTTCCGTTCACGGACCATGGCGCTAAGGCTCTTTAGGTCGGGACAATTCCTGAAGCTGTGCGGCCCTCCGCATATGTAACATCCCTTCTTCTCGGCCTGCGCCTTCTTCTCAGCGTAGCCCTAACGGCTACTTAACTTTTTGGAATCTTGAGTCTTGTAGTATTATTGTTGTATCTCCTTGCCTTTGCCACGATCTCCCCCACCTCTGACAATGTTAAACTTTGATTCTTTGACTTTCCCTTTGTCGTGCTTGTCATGCCTAAAATCCATCAATGATTCGGCCTCCACTATGGCTTGGTCTATATTTGCGACTTGCCGGCGTTGTAACTCCTGCTTAGCCTAATTTTGCAACCCGTCCATAAAGTAGAACAACAAGTCATCATTGGTCAGGTTGTGGATTTGAAGCATAAGAGTAGTGAACTCCTTGACATAGACACGTATACTCCCTGTTTGCTTCAACTCCCTATGCTTGCGCCTTGCCTCGTACAAGACATTGTTTTGGAAAGAACTGTCGCTTGAACTCAGCTTTGAACTGATCCCGCATGCGAATAGTACATAGACCTTTATCCACATCGGCCATCTTCCTTCTCCACCATAGCATGGCAGTCTCTGAGAGGTACAACACTGCAGTGTTGATCATGGCCTCGTCGTCCTTCACTTTGCCGTGCTTGAAGTATTTCTCCAAGTGCCAAAGGAAGTTTTCCACTTCTTGTGCATCACGAACACCTTTGAACATCGGGGGTTTGGGAGCCTCGATCTTGGCCTCCCTCATCACCACAATATTGCTGGCTACCGCGGTCACGCCAGCACTAACATGCTCTTCGAGTGACTCTATCTTTGCCTTCATAGCATCGATAGTACTCAAATCCTCTATGAGTCTGCACTCTAAGGCAATGATGGTTTTCCTTAGCTCCATCTCGGTTTGTGTACGTCCCTCCAAGTCATTTCGGATACTCTCAATCTCTTTAAGAGTGTGCCCCTTAAGAACGCTAAGGGTGCCTTCCACATTCCCCAAGCGTTGGCCAAAGATCTCCACGGCGTCCGTCCCCCCGTTCATCTTCCTCACCCACTCTTTACCGAGCGAGATGTCCTCTGGCAGGACCTCCACTTCATCCTCGCTTGCCTAAGTTGCAGATGGTTCTTGGGATGTAAGCCCTTCGTTTGAAACAATCTCATGTGGCACCTCCTGGCTCTTGTTAGTGGCATTTCTCTTTTTGTTAGGGCCGCTCATGCCAGCAGCATCCTGGATGACGTTGGCTTGGGTGTTGGCAATATTAATTTCTCCGTCGTTCGCCATTCCCTTAGTTGCAACCTTTGCTCTGATACCACGTTGTCACGTCCTTAGTCGTTAACTAAATACACGTGCGACACTTGGCAATTTGCTCACGTTCTTGCTATGCCAAGTCAGCCTTACTACACTCAAGATCGCTAAGAGAATGGTAGAAAGAACACAAGAGAATTGTTAAAAGAAGCTTTGTATTAGAGAGAACTTGAATTGTTTGCTTGATGAATTACAAATGAATGGCCCCCTTTATATACTAGTCTCCTAGGGGCTAGTATGTAAATATTAATTGTTACACAAGTCCTTAATATTTACAAGATAAGGGCTTTCTCTAGTATTCTCTACAAGTCTAGAAGATTCCAAGGACTTTCCTAGCAAATCCATAATCATCTAGGGTCTTCCAAAGGAAATGTTCATACTTCTCTAGAATCTTCTCACAAATACTAGCTTTCCTCCTATGTAAGCTTCCACATGGTATTAATATATGCCAAATGGTGTCTGTGGCATGGCGATATGGCACAAATCCCAAAAATCATTTTTTTTCTAATAGCCCAAAACCCAATTTTCTTAGAAACAAATCGTGCCCAAACAAATTATTCAACCCAATAATATCCCATATTTTGTACATTTTCTTAAACAAAACTAATGACACCACAATCTCATACACAAAATTAGTGAATAAGCAAAAATTACAGTGATTCAATGGACCCATTTTATGGAAAACAAATATAGCTAAGATAATGAAGCATTGAAACTAACTAACAACACAGAAACGCAAAATTAAAATCAAAACATGTAAACAAAGAGAAGGAACCAAAGTAGCAGCTATCATTGTAGTTGATGAAAAAGAAATAGATGAAGGAGTTAAAATATCGGACCTTTGTATTGAATTTGAGCCTAAGTTACAACCAACTCGGAAATTAAACAACTCTTGACCGGAACATTTGCCAACGACCTTGGAGCCTCGAACGACCTCAGAACCACCTCTCCGACAGCCTCGAAGTTCGCCGGAAAACTCGAACTAAACCAAAACGACGAAGCTGAACTCTGGCTGATTTTGAGGTTGTTTTCGGCTACTTTTGAGCTAGGTTTTGGACTGAAATAGTGATGTCTTGGAGGTTGTTCGACTGGAATTTTTGGTGGTGAAGGAAGCTGGTTTACTGCTGGAGTTTGGGGAGTTGGGTGGCGGCTTAAGGTGTTTAAATCCTTTTTTTTTTTTTTTTTGTGATTTTCAATTTTATCAAATAAAACCTATAAAAAGGTGAGATACAAGCTAAAATATCAAGATTAAACTTAAAAAGTATTTAAATACTAAAAGTAATAAAAAAATCTAAATATGTTCAAAAATTAGGTGCTCACTAATGTGATACCATTTACCTAGTTGCAGACACTGTTGATAAGGTGGATTAATCTGTATGGTTGTGTTAAACCTTGTTGTCAATGATGTGCCTGCATAAATTACATTAAGAAATTACAAAATCACATTGGTTCTTTGTATAAGATGAAGTATTGTTAATTTTAGTTTACCATTGTATTTCGACACCCCAATACGTCTTGCAAGGATGATGGGATATTCTTGGAATTGCCTAAGGAGTTTCTTTCCCTCATCTTCAATAATAGCTTCTTCCCATATTATGAATGTGAAAGTCTGCTTACTGTGTACATGGAAGCGACAAATATTTATAGTACTTTTTTATATAATTAGATAATAAGTATACAGAAATGTCTGAAAAGCTTATGACTTGGCTAATAGACCTACCGAGTATCAAGGGCGATGAGTTCCTTCAATCTTTTCTGCAGACTTAGCAAACATATCTTGGCGTTAAGCAGTTGACAACAATTGCAAGCACATCTAATGAAGAGGGATTTAAAGTTAATAAGTATGTTTACCCGAAAAACGGATAGAGTTGAATTTGTACGTAGTTCTAAGAATACGTGACGCAACTTAATACAAAACGTAAGGATAGATAGAAATATCAAGTAGGGATTACAAAGAATGCAAAATAGATAAGGTTGCCAAGAAGATGAATTATAAGACTAAACAAATGGAATCAATTTTAGAAGCTTGGAAGAACAACTTTTCACTATAAGAGAATATGGTGCTCGAATTACAATGTAAGTAAAAACAACTACCCCTTACAGAAATGATAACCATGCCCTTTATAGTAGATGAATCTTACTTTAGATATAATTAAAAATATATAGTGGGAGACTCATGATAAATCAGCTTTTTCACAATTCCTGCCAAGATTCTTTCCTCTAGTGGGATTGCAACGACTCTTGTCTATAAGCTCGATATTGACTCGAGTTTTTGGTCTTGACTCGAGCTCTCGATCTTGGCTTGAGCTCGATTCTGACTCGGACCCTTGAATTGATTCGGGGTCAATGTTGGTCGGTCTCTGGATCACAAGCTTGATAACTTTACTTTGTATCATAGTTCGATTTGAATTCGGGCTCGATAACGATATCAAGCTCGACATTGATCGGCCCCTCGGACTCGAAGCTTGTTTGTACCATCTTCGAAACCCGTCTCGAAGTCTCGCTTTGATCGATTATGTTTCAAACTTGATCAATCGTACGAATGCCGAAATCTATTTCGACCGTATACAGATAGTCGCTTCGTTTCTTAGGAAGAATATCTTGAGAAACGATATGATTTTTCAACGGCTCGATCGGATTATAAGTTGACATTTACATCGGGATCGACCATGACGCACATGATAGCTGTCCCGTCGATTTAGTCTTTCAAGGTATTTAATGCATGTCAGACGGTGGTCGGCCATCGCTGATACTGAACCGCCATTGCATAAACCTATAAATAACCCTTTCTTTTATCATTTATCACTTTTACATCTTTAGTCTTCCAAATATCCCAATTTCTTTTTCGTATTCTCTGAGTTTATTCGCAAATCAGTGATTTCTCTTTGAAAAATTCTTCTTCCAAATTACCAAATCTTCGTCACCTTTTTTAAATCCAAAATGGTGAAGACATCCAAAACCATCCCCCCAAAAGAAAAAGCTTCTTCTTCCCAATCCGCTGCCGATAAAACACCGATGGATCCTCGTCCTGAGGAGTGTGTTTCGGCGACGTGTGTTCTTACCTCCAATTTCAAACTCGATAAAGGTTCGCCGGTTCCTGGCCGATGTGAGCCCGTATCGAGATATATTTGTTCGATAACTCGGGAGCACATCGAGCGGATAAAAAAAGATTGTAATTGGGAGAACAAAGAGGTGGTAGTGCCGTCTCCCGAAGAGGATATTACTACTCACGTGAGAGGGTTTTTAAGCGTGTATACTTACCCTTTCATGTTAGGTCCCCTCGACCCTGTTATCATAGATTTTTGTTGTAAATACCTAATAAACCTAGGCCAGATACATCCTTCCTTTTGGCGGATCGTTATTTTGATATGATATTTTGTGAGTAAAATCGAGGGGATGCCTTTCACCCTCGATCATCTTGTTCGATTATACCGCCCTCACCTTTTTAGAGGAGGATTAATAAAACTCCAACGTCGAGCTACCAAGGCTCTGTTGGGTATAGATGAGGATAAGGATCGAGGCTGGATGGGCCGGTTCGTTCGAGTGAGGACTTCGGACTTGATCCCCACCGAAAAGATGTCTTTTCCCGAGGAATGGAACATGAAGCGTGAGTGTAATTTTGCTGTTATCTCCTATTATTTTGTTCCTTCATTTCTTTTCTCACCAATATTCCCATTTTGTGATGCAGCGGTTCCCTGGATGCCTAGCGCAGTGCCCGATCTCAAGAACTGGGTACGTGATCTGGTTTCGACCTCCTCATATGCCGAGCGCTCATGGGACCACTTGTCAAAGGGCCGATGGGAGGCCAAATATTACGGTGATCACCTCTCTCATATCTTTTGGTAATTCGAATAAGATGCTTTTCACACACTTCGATAAAATTTTTCGTATGCAGGTGTAGGCAAGGATGCAGTTTTGAGGCCCTCATCCATCTAGGAAGAGGCTTCGGCCTCTGTCCCAAAGCCGGTGAAAGATAATAAGAGGAAAAGAGCCCTCGTCCTTGAAGATCAAAAACCGAAGAAGAGGATGACTCGTAAGCCGAACAAGAATGTCATTCCTTTGACCGTAGAATCAGTTCTGCATTTCAGGGATGAAGAAAAAGAAGAAGAAAAAGAGAACGATGGGTCTACGCTGGCAGCCCGAACAAAGAAGACCACCGACATTCCACATGCAACTGGATCGATGGTGGTTCACAAGGCTCCGCCTCGAACTGAGGATATATCGGAGAGAGATTCAGGCAGAGTCCCCGAGCTGCTGGAGATCGAAGATACTTCTTATCGAAGCCGACGGGTGGGGGATATGTCTGAAGGGACTCTTCCTAAATCTTTTCGAACCGAAGAGAATGCCCTAGATGACTCATTTGGGGCAGTAGCAATCGAAGGCTCGCCCATCTTCCTTGATTTTTCCGCAGGTGCGATTCGGGAAGCCCAAGTTTTGGGGGCCTTCGAATTAGATATGCCTCATGATGGAGAAGATCCTTTTCGTGACCTGTTTATTGGCGTCGAAGACACTGCCGGTACAAGTGACGCATTAGATCGTTTTCACGGAGTACAACAAGCTTTGAACCAGGTAGGCCTTAAATCATATGGCGTTACCTTTAAGTTTGCTTTTTCTGACTTCGTTTCTTCTTTCTTTGCAGGCTGCGACAATTCATCGAGAATCGCATTTTTGGTCCCGAACCGAGCTACGTCGATACGAGGCCGAACTTCAACTGGTTACGGAGGAGAGGAGCTACTTAAAACTCCTTTTGGGCCAAAGGGGAGAGGAAATAAAAGACCTCCAAGCTAATTTGGCCAGGGCTCACCAAGATCAAATCGATCTATCTGAGAAGGTAATAATGATTTTTAAATCCTATGGGCTTGATACCAGAACGATGGCTAATTTTTCGGTCTCACAACAGCAGCAGAAAATCGAGATGATCGGAAAACTCCGTGAAGAAGTCGATGTGATAAGAGCGGAGTCTTTGAAGTGGAAAGAGGGAATGGACCGCTTCGCTGCAGAGAAAGAAACTGCTCGAGCCCAACTATCATCGGCCGAAAACCAACTTCAAAAAATGAAGGAGAAAAGCTCGGTTCAAGCAAGAATAATAGAGGAGCTCGAGGCTCGGTTGGCCTATGTACTTGCCAGGGCTGAATTTGACGCCGAAAAGGCAAAGGTCGATGCAGATGCACTCGTGGCCATCTATCAGGCCGATGCTGAAGCTGCCCCGGTCCAAGCAAGAGAGGTAGCCGAGACCGCCGATACTCGAGCACATTGGGTCGCTGAACTTGCTAAGTGTCGATCTAGGAGGGAGACCCTCGAGGAGATCTATGCTCGATGTTTCGACCTCGCTGAAAAGATAAAAAGGGCCAAAGAACTCAAAGCTGACGCTGAAGCCTTGGTTTCTGATGACGATAATGATGACAATGATGATGACGCTGGGAGTAAGAGCGGACCCAAGAATGGGTCGAGAATGGGAGGGAGCCCGATAGAGAAGAGACAGCTCCTGGGGATAACCAGGAAGCTTTACGTTGTAATCAATCATGTAAATAATTGTATATAAAAATATCCCCTTTTTTGCCGACTAGCTTCTGTTTTGTTTCCTGTCTTGTAAAGATTTTATTCATGCCTTATGAATATTTTTGCAAGGATTTAATCAACTTAATCAAATTTGGACTTCGTAGCCTCTATAACCGAGCGAGAGCTTACTCAAACTTTGGAATAAGGTAGCTCGTATACTTAGTGGTCGAGTTGAGTGATTGTCCGAACACAGGCTTACTCAAACTTGAAGTGATGTAGCCCTTAGGCTTATTAGTTGAGTTAGTGATTCGAGATCGAGGAAATATAGCCCATTTGCGTAATGGTCGAGTGAGTGCTTGTTGAACTCGAAATAAAAGTGGCCCGTAGGCTTAGTAGTCAAGTGAATATTTCGAACTCGAAGTAATGTGGCCCATAGGTGTAATGGTCGAGTTAGTGCTTGCTCGAACTCGAAATAAGAGTGGCCCATAGGCTTAGCAGTCGAGTGAATGATTCGAACTCAAAATAATGCAACCCATAGGTGTAATGGTCGAGTGAGTGCTTGCTCGAACTCGAAATAAAAGTAGCCCGTAGGCTTAGTAGTCGAGTGAACGATTCGAACTCGAAATAATGTAGCGCTTAGGCGTAATGGTAGAGTGAGTGCTTGCTTGAACTCAAAATAAGAGTAGCCCGTAGGCTTGAACGATTCGAACTCGAAATAATTCAACCCATGGGCGTAATGGTCGAGTGAGTGCTTGCTCGAACTCGAAATAAAAGTAGCCCGTAGGCTTAGTAGTCGAGTGAATGATTCGAACTTGAAATAATGTAGCCCTTAGGTGCAATGGTCGAGTGAGTGCTTGCTCGAACTCGAAATAAAAGTAGCCCGCAGGCTTAGTAGTCGAGTGAATGATTCGAACTCGAAATAATGCAACCCATGGGCGTAATGGCCGAGTGAGTGCTTGCTCGAACTCGAAATAAAAGTAGCCCGTAGGCTTAGTAGTCGAGTGAATGATTCGAACTCGAAATAATGTAACCCATAGGCGTAATGGTCGAGTGAGTGCTTGATCGAACTCGAAATAAAAGTAGCCCGTAGGCTTAGTAGTCGAGTGAACGATTCGAACTCGAAATAATACAACCCATGGGCGTAATGGTCGAGTGAGTGCTTGCTCGAACTCGAAATAAAAGTAGCCCGTAGGCTTAATAGTCGAGTGAATGATTCAAACTCGAAATAATGTAGCCCGTAGGAGCAATGGTCGAGTGAGTGCTTGCTCGAACTCGAAATAAAAGTAGCACGTAGGCTTAGTAGTCGAGTGAACAATTCGAACTCGAAATTCTGCAACCCATAGGCGTAATGGTCTAGTGAGTACTTGCTCGAACTCAAAATAAAAGTAGCCCGTAGGCTTAGTAGTCGAGTGAATGATTCGAACTCGAAATAATGCAACCCATAGTCGTAATGATTGAGTGAGTGCTTGCTCGAACTCGAAATAAAAGTAACCCGTAGGATTAGTAGTCGAGTGAATGATTCGAACTCGAAATAATGTATCCCATAGGCGCAATGGTCGAGTGAGTGCTTGTTCGGACTCAAAATAAAAGTAGCCCGTAGGCTTAGTAGTCGAGTGAATGATTTGAACTCGAAATAATGTAGCTCGTAGGCGTAAGAGTCGAGTGAGTTCTTACTCGGACTCGAAGATTTATCTTAATTCTGTTTGCATTATAAATCTCAAAATAGAGGAATTTTTATTGGATATAAGATATTGGTAAAGAGGAGAACTTTGTTTGCAAGTCATTATACATGCGTTCATGTTTTGCGTCAGGGATCGGGCCAAATACATGAGCATGGTTCATTTTGCCCATTTGGCTCTTAGCCTCTTACAACTTTTCCTATTGGTAACCCGTTGTTGCGAAGTAACTTTCTTGCATCAACACTTGATATATTTGAGGGCTAATTCCCCCCCCCCCCAGTATTCGAGGTCGATTGTAAAGAGGCCTCAGATACTATCAAATTGTTTCCAAGTACATCACGATCATTGGTTGCCTCATTAAAAAACTTGCCAAAAAACCCATTTGAGATAAAACCGGTCTAAGGGAAAAAGAGTGCAACACATGCTTTCAGACCTAAGGCTTCATATTAAAGGATCCATCTTAGATCCTGATTGGACTTCTGCAGGGGTTAGTTTTGAAATGTAAACGAATATGGGAGGGTCGTACCTTAGCAGTAGTATCATTTTAGATGCGACACATTCCAATTGCTTGATAGTTATTTTCCGTTTATAATGTCGAGCTTGTATGATCCCTTTCCGACTTTTTCGAGAACCTGATATGGTCTTTCCCAGTTCGGTCCTAGTTTTCCTTCGTTTGGATTTCGGGTACTGAGGGTGACTTTCCTTAGCACTAAATCCCCGAGTTTAAAATGGGAAGCTTGGTTCTTCGATTATAGTATCTTTTGATTCGTTGCTTTTGTGTGGCCAATTGGACGAGAGCACCTTCTTGCTTTTCGTCTGATAATTCGAGGCTAGTGTTCATAGCCTTGTTATTTGATTCTTCTGTCGAATATCGAAATCTGAAACTGGGTTTGCTGACTTCGACTGGTATCAAGGCTTCAGAGCCATATACTAAGGAGAACGGGGTTGCCCCCGCACTAGATTTTGATGTTGTTATATGCCCAAAGGACTTCGGGTAGGATTTCTCTCCATTTTCCTTTAGCGTCGTTCAACCTCTTATTTAGGTTTTGAATGATAGTTTTGTTCATTGATTCAGCCTGTCCGTTCCCACTGAGGTGATACGGTGTTAATAATATCCTTCTTATTTTGCTGCCAACAAATTGTTTCCCATTGTCATACACTATTTCGGCGGGTATCCCGAATCGGCATACGATATGATTCCAGATAAAGTCTATGACCTCTTTCGTTGATTCAGCTTGTCCGTTCCCACTGGGGTGATACGGTGTTGATAGTATCCTTCTTATTTTGTGGTCTTCGAAGAATTTTGTCACTTTGCTGCCGACAAATTATTTCCCATTGTCACACACTATTTCGGCAGGTATCTCGAATCGACATACGATATGATCCCAAATAAAGTCTATGACCTCTTTCTCTCTTACGTTCTCGAACGCTTGCTCTTCAACCTATTTAGAGAAATAGTCAGTCATAAATAAAATGAATTTACCTTTACCCGGTGTCGATGGTAGAGGGCCGACGATATCCATTCCCCATTTCATGAATGGCCATGGGGATATGACTAGGTGACGTTGCTCTCCGGGTTGATGGATCATTGGTGCAAACCTTTGACATTTGTCACATTTTCGAACAAACGCTTTTGCATCTTTGTCCATATCGATCCAATAATACCCTGTCCTAATTATTTTTCGGACTAATGAATCGGCACCAGAGTGATTCCCACAAGTGTCCTTGTGCACCTCACGTAGGATGTAATCGGTATCTCCTAGACCTAAGCATACTGCCAATGGTTCATCGAATGTCCTTCGATATAGCGTTCCATCTGAAGCTAACGTGAATCGATCAACTTTGGTTCGTAGGGACCTTGAATCTTTAGGGTCCGATGGGAGCTTTCCATTCTTAAAGAATTCAATATAATTCTTTCTCCAATCCCAGGTTATGCTCGTAGAATTTATCTCGACATGATCTTCTTCGATCACAGATCTCGAGATTTGAACGACAGTCCCCGAGCTCAACTCACCTTTCTCGACCGATGATCCCAAATTTGCAAGTGCATCAGCCTCACTGTTTTGCTCTCGTGGAACATGCTATAAAGTCCATTGTTTGAAATGGTGTAAAGTGACATGTAGTTTGTCCAAATACCGTTGCATTATATCTTCTCTAACTTTGAAGGTTTTGTTTACTTGATTTACCATCAGCAAAGAGTCACACTTGGCTTCAATGACTTCTGCTCCCAGGCTTTTAGCTAGCTCGAAACCTGCAATCATGGCCTTATACTCGGCCTCGTTGTTAGTCAACCTGGTAGTTTTGATAGATTTCCTAATAGTGTTACCTGTGGCTGGCTTTAAAACTATGCCTAGCCTGGACGCCTTCACGTTCGAAGCCCTGTCCGTAAAAAGGGTCCATACCCTCGATGACGTACCCGATTTCAATAAGAGTTCTTTTTCGACTTCGGGTACGAGGGTTGGCATGAAATCGGCCACGAAGTCTGCTAAAATTTGAGACTTGATGGTCGTACGAGGTTGATATTCGATATCGTACTCACTGCGTTCGATGGCCCATTTGGTCAATAGGCCTGATAGTTCGGGCTTGTGCAAAATATTACGAAGCGGGTAAGTGGTTAATACGCATATGTGGTGACATTGAAAGTGCGGTCTTAACTTTCTAGAGGTGCTTATCAGTGCAAGTGCCAATTTTTCTACGTGCGGATATCTGGTTTCTGCTTCTCCTAAGGTCTGACTTATATAATAAATAGGAAATTGCGTACCTTGCTCTTCTCAAACTAGGACACCGCTTACTGCGATTTCCGACACTGCCATACAAGTAAAAGTTTTTGTCTGTTTTTGGAGTATGAAGTAATGGTGGGCTCAATAGATATCGTTTAAATTCTTCTAATGCCTGTTGGCATTCCGGGGTCCAAGCGAAATCATTTTTCTTTATGAGTAGAGAGAAAAATTTGTGACTTCGATCTGACGATCTCGAAATGAATCGGCCTAAGGCTGCAATCCGTCTCGTTAGTCTATGTACGGCTTTCACGCTGTCCACTATGGTGATGTATTCGATGGCCTTAATTTTATCGGGGTTAATCTCGATTCCCCGATTTGACACCATGAAGCCGAAGAACTTCCCCGAACCGACCCCGAAAGCACATTTCTCGGGGGTGAGCTTCATGTTGTATTTCCTCAAAATCTCGAACGTTTCCTGTAAATGGGTCAAATGGTCCTCTGCGCGCATGGACTTAACTAGAATGTCATCAATATAAACTTCTATTGATTTACCTATTTATTCTTCGAATATTTTATTTACTAGGCGTTGGTAAGTAGCTCCTATATATTTCAGCCCGAAGGGCATCACATTATAACAATAAGTTCCATATTTAGTGACAAATGAAGTCTTTTCCTGGTCTTCCGGGTTCATTTGGATTTGATTATACCCGGAATAGGCATAGAGAAAAGTAAGGATCTCGTGGCCGACCGTGGCATCGATCATGCGATCGATGTTGGGCAGCGGAAAGGAATCTTTGGGGCATGCTTTGTTCAAATCCTTATAATCCACTCACATTCTAAGCCTGTTCCCCTTTTTTAGGAACTACAACTACATGCTAACCATTCGGGATATTTCACCTCCCGAATGGACCTTATCTTGAGAAGTTTGGTTACCTCGTCCTTTATGAATGCGTACTTTACCTCGGACTGGGGTCTTCTCTTTTGCTTTACGGGTTTGAACCTAGGGCCCAAGCTTAGCCAATGTGTCGTTATGTCCGGTGGGATTCCTGTTATATCTAAATGGGATCAGGCAAAGCAATCAATGTTATCGATAAGAAATTAAATAAGTTTCTTCCTGAGTTCGGGGGTCAACCCCGTTCTCAGGTATACCTTCCGTTCGGGCCAGTGCTCGATTAATGTGACTTGCTCCAATTCCGCAATCGTTAATTTGGTAGCATCGGAATCATCGGGAACCGCGAAGGATCGAGGGATCCTCTGATAATCATCTTCTCCGATCTTCTGGTTATTTGGCTGGGTCAAAGCCGGTGTCTGCGATTGCTATTTGGTATCTCGTTCCCCTTCTGAGACCGATCCCTTTACTGGCGAAGGCGAGGATATTGGTTTTGCTTCCTCGACGGCGAATATTTCTCTTGCAGCTGGTTGTTCCCCGTACACTATTTTGACTCCTCTCGATGTTGGAAATTTAAGGGCCTAGTGTAGGGTCGAAGGTACAACTCTTATGTTATAGATCCATGACCTTCCAAAAAGGGCGTTGTATCTTATGTCGCCTTCGATCATATGGAACTTCATTTCCTGGATGGTCCCGTCCACATTTATCGGTAGAATTATCTCGCCTTTGGTGGTTTCACATGCCATATTGAATTTTTTTAGAACCAGGGTTGCGGGTATGATCTGGTCCTGCAGGCCGAGTTGTTCTACGACCTTTAATATGATGATGTTGGCCGAGCTACCTGGATCAATCAACACACGCTTAACTTTAGTTTTATTCATGAGTATGGATATTACCAGTGCATCGTTATGGGGTTGTATGACTCCTTCTGCATCTTCATCATTGAAGGACAAAGTTCCTATGGGTGTGTAATATTGAGTTCAAGATCACTTTTCTCTCACTATCGATGTCTTAATGCGTTTAAGCACCGGTCCCTGAGGGGTATCGACGCCGCTGATGATCATGTGAATGATGTGTTATGGTTCTTCTTGTTCGTTTTGCTTGCTGAAATCCCTGTTTTTAAAATGGTTCTTCACCCTATCGCTTAAAATTTCTCTAAGGTGCCCTTTGTTGAATACCCAGGGTACTTCCTCTCTTAGTTGCCTACAATATTCCGTTCTGTGGCCATGAGTGCCGTGATATTCGCACATTTGATTGGGATTCCTCTGGGCAGGATCGGTTTGCATGGGTCGATGCCATTTAGTGTCTTTGATGCGTCTGATAGCTGACACGATGGCGGATGCATCAATGCTGAAGTTATATTCCGATAACCGAGGCGCTTCCTTAAATCTGACATGCCTATCGAACCTACTTCCGTTCATTAGCCCCCGGGACCCTTGACCTCGATCACTTCTTTTGTTATTTTGCCCGGGGTTATGTCTCGATTCACTGATTCTGCGGTTTCCGTTGTACGGTTGGTATCGATCCCCGATCGGACCTTGTTCTCGATTAATATCCCTTCGAACAGCTGGTTCAGACCCCAATTGATCATCTTCGACCCTAATTTTTGATTGGTATCAATTGTGAACGTCGGCCCACGTGATGGCTGGGTATTCGATCAGGTTATGCTATAACCGCCGTGAAGCCGTCAAACTTCATTCGTTCAAACCTTGAGTGAAAGCCTGAAGAACCCAATCGTCTGTGACTGGTGGCAGATCCATTCGTTCCATTTGAAAACGAGATACGAACTCCCTCAGTATCTCGTAATCCTTTTGGCTTACCTTAAAGAGGTCTGATTTCCTTGTTGCGACTTTTATGGCGCCGATATGTGCTTTCACAAAAGAATCTGTTAACATGGAAAATGAGTCGATGGAATTTTGTGGTAGGTTGTGATACCAAATCATTGCTCCTTTCGAGAGGGTCTCTCCGAATATTTTTAACAACACAGATTCGATTTCATCGTCTTCTAAATCATTGCCCTCGATGGCACATGTGTAAGAAGTGCCGTGCTCGATGGGATTGATCGTTCCGTTATATTTGGGAATTTCGGGCATACGAAATTTTTTGGGGATTGGTTTTGGGGCCGCTCTCGAGGGAAAAGGTTTTTGCATGAAAATTTTTGAATCCAACCCTTTTATCATTGGTGGAGCTCCCGGGATCTGATCGACCCTAGAGTTATATGTTTTTACTTTTTTATCGTTGGCTTCGACTTGCTTTGTGAGTTCCTCGAGCAATTTAGCAATTTCAAGAGTAGTCCCCGATTCTTGCTCATTTGACTTCATAATGGCTGGCTCCGTTCTGTGGGTGATTTCTCGAGGCAGATTCGGCTCCGACCTGCTTTGTAGCTGGGTTTGGCTCTGCAGCTGAGCTATTGCTGCCTGTTGAGCTTGCAACATTTCGAAAATCATACGGAAGCTGACACCATTTTCCTCGACGTTAGGGGCATCTCGAGCTGCAGACCGAGTGCCACCATGAATGCAATTTTCGGGTTCAGAATGTAGGTTCGCCTCAATGGCCACATGCGAATTGATATCTATCGGTGCTCCGATTCGAGCTCCAACGGCATTGACAAGTGGTCTTTCGGTACTGGGTATCAAGTTATTGTTCTCATCTTGAAGACCGACTTCGTTGTCGATTGGTGTGGCCATTTGACTGGTAGTTAGTTGTTGCTAATCTGAAATCCAAGATATTTTCGGAAACAAGCGCAAAACACAACGGTGTGTTTTTGCAGATTCGTATCAAATAACCACGGTTATCCTTGCCCCACGGTGGGAGCCAAACTGTTTACCCGAAAAATGGATAGAGTTGAATTTGTACGTAGTTCTAAGGATACGTGGTGCAACTTAATACAAAACGTAAGGATAAATAGAAATATCAAGTAGGGATTACAAAGAATGCAAAATAGATAAGGTTGCCAAGAAGATGAATTTTAGGACTAAACAAGTGGAATTAATTTTAGAAGCTTGGAAGAACAACTTTTCACTATAAGAGAATATGGTGCTCGAATTACAATATAAGCAAAAAAAACTGCCCCTTACAGAAATGATAACCATGCCCTTTATAGTAGAGAGATCTTACTTTAGATATAATTAAAAATACATAACGGGAGACCCATGATAAATCAGCTTTTCCATAATTCCTGCCAAGATTCTTTCCTCTAGTGGGATTACAACGACTCTTGTCTCTGAGCTCGATATTGACTCGAGTTTTCGGTCTTGACTCGAGCTTTCGATCTTGGCTGGAGCTCGATTCTGACTCGGACCCTTGAATTGATTCGGGGTCAATGTTGGTCGGTCTCTGGATCACAAGCTCGATAATTTTACTTTGTATCATAGTTCGATTTAGATTCGGGCTCGATAACGATATTGAGCTCGACATTGATCGGCCCCTCGGACTCGAAGCTTGTTTGTGCCATCTTCGGAACCCGTCTCGCAGTCTCGCTTCGATCGATTATGTTTCGAACTCGATCAATCGTACGAAGCCCGAAATCTATTTCGACCGTATACAAAGTAAATGTATAAAATAGTAAATTCACAAGTTCTATTAAATTACTTGTTCGTTGATTAAAGAATAAAATATTCATACTGTGTTCTACGTTCTTAGTTGGATTCTTGATAGACCGAGAGGCTTGATCCTTAATGTCTCTAAAGGAGTACGTAACAATTAGTTTAGTGGGTGGCGGCAACTCTTCTTCATCTGGGCTGTCTTTGTTAATTGGATCAATTATGGTCTTTTTGTCGATAAGCCACTCAAACGTATGCAACGGTTTTTCGTATCTCAAATTTGGTAGCTGTATGCGTGCACCCGTTATCAAGTAGGTATGAAATAGTCTGAACATTTTTTGATAATTGGGGATGTCATCACCATAAATGATTGCTTTGATTTGGTCTTCCCGTAAGCAACCAACAAAGAAATTGTGGAAGACTCATATGTAGAGAATGTAAGCAATCAGTTAAAAGATATTTATCAAATAAAGTAAGACTGAGTATATCTTCCCCTTTTCTTGTTTCCTTTTGGATAAGAAAAATATAAGCTGAAAATGTATCTAAGACAGAATATATCCTAAAATAGGGGGACTTTTACAATCTCTTTATTCTCAACAAAATATTACATCTTCATGGGTAGCTAAAAATTCTTTTTTGGTTCAGGCATATCATGAAATATTTTGTCAAAGAAGCATCTTATTATTGAAGAGGGCAAAAAGAATTAAGTTTCATTATGCAAAAAAGGGAGAAGATAGGCAGATTTGTAGCTAATATTTAAAAATCATCCATGTACACGTTTATTTTTCA